>NC_068298.1:6336713-6647713 GCF_025860055.1 Xyrauchen texanus | reverse complement strand
TTACTGACGATATTAATTGGAAAGAATTATCAAAACTTAAGTGATACTACAATAAAACAGTTGATTTTGTCCTATTTTCTTTTCTTTAACTTGCTCACAGAGTATAGTTTAACTATACAAGGAAGCTTTGTTCTTAGTCTTGATCTTTTATCTTAGTATTGATTATCAATTTCCTTTACTTTTTATAGGCTATTTCATTATCTGAACACGGAAATACTTCACAAACAGTCGATTATACCGGATAGAAGATATCTTTGTAAATTATTAATTGTATACTACTTTGTTTCATTAACTTTATATTGGTTTCACTGACAATACGCAAAAGTTTAAAAAACAGTCCATAACATCAGACAGATGCTGTTCGCAGATGACTGATTTTAGCTTATTTTCTATTTCCTTTATGGTTTTAAATTGGTTTCGTTAACTGCAATTAGTACAATTTTGATTTAGCTCATTAACTGCTTGCTTTATTTATATCAAGTATTTAATTAACTATATTAGAAAGCTTTCCAAGTCAACTAAACAGATAGATGTCTTTATCAAATAGATGTCGGTGTCGTTATTCACTCAGTTTTGCAAACACACCAATAAAACTACAAACACACGTTCTCATTAGTTTACCTTTCAAACCATAGATATTTACCCTTGAGCACATGAGAACTTAACTGCAAAATTTAGGAATTAGATTTAGGAGTTGTGGTTATTATGGCTGTGTTTATGGTCATTTCAGCAAACATGACTAAACGTGAGGTAATTCACTCGATGCTAAAACAACAATAGACTGGCAAGAATGAGTGTGCAATAACAGCGCTAAATAACCATCATTCCATCATGAGTCAAACAGAAACACCTAATCTTACAAACATGTATCATTTGGTGTAACGTTGAATGCTGGAACTATGAACCATCCAAAAGGCAAAAATTAGGAAACTAAAACTGAGTCAGCAAATTGGTTTGACCAACACTAGTGAATAATCAGTCGGGATCAAAGCAGGAATTCTGTGTGAGGAAATAGATGATGGGAGAATGTTTACAATAAAAGACAAGGGCGAGATGAGGCTGTTATAAAGTACAACAGTTGGGTTCTAGAAGTCAAAATCACATTTATTTTCCCTGCAGAGGTAATGGTTTGTACCGAAAATAAATAGACCATTCAAAACAGGCCTATCATAAGATCAGAGATTGTTAAATCATGGCAAATACTTCTGCAGAAGCCACATTTCAGTGTGATTTCAATTCAATAAAAGAAAAATGTGTTTAACTGACAAATTCCCATACAAGAACTACACAATCCATAATTCTGAAGAGAGATTAACCAAATCACAGAAGTCGCTGTGCCATTAAAACAAAAATTTGCAACAGAAAGTGCTCAGCGACCGCTTCCTGACATGAAGCTTTGCGAATTACGTAATCGAGTTGGTCCACCTACTGTACACTCTGAAACCTACGTATTTCTATATAACTGACTATTTCGTAATAAACACGAAACAGATTAATTTGACACTTATAATTGATGACATGTCAATATTTCATTTTGTGCCTTTTGTTTTTAGTCCATTACATCATTTGCAATGTCTTAAGTATTGTGGTTAAGTCCCCTACTCCTACAAAAGAATAAGAACAGCCTTGTGTCTTTTTACCGATTTTCAAATGTGTTTTTGCTTCAAATCAAAGTTTGTACTGTTGTGACTCATCTTAGAGCTGGGTGGTTTGGTGCATGGCTTAGAACTCTTTATTGATGCATTTTTAAAAATCCCTATTGAGAAAATGAATATATATATATTATATATATATATATATACACACACATATACATACACACACACACAACAGTTAGTTCCGGTCCTCAAATCTGATTGGAGGAGAGATGTTCCATGAGCACTGATGGTGTGACAGCATCAGCACTAGGACGCTTCACTTTGTGTATCACTCCGCTTGTGTTTGTGCTGTTCTAAACTAAAGTGTAGTGCATATGTGTTGGGAGTTACTGTCTTTATTTTTTAAATGACATATGTTAGCTAGCAGGTGGGTGCAAAATATCATTTTTGTGTGTAATAAGCCAGTTGTTGATGTAAATTATTGTTTCTATAGTGAATGACTCTTGCGCTGACAGCATCTCTGCTTGGGAGTGGCAACAGGTGATCGCAGACACTCCGTCTCACACTCACACACACACACGTTTATCCAATAACTTGTGAACTTTCTGAATTACTAATGAAGGATTGGACGCATAATTTGTTCTGAACCAGCAATGGCAGATGCTGATCCGTCAAGTAAGAAAGTAGTTCCATGCACAAATGAGTTTTTATGAACGTACTTATTTTTCAAAATTGTTTTAATTTACTTGTTCATTGAACTGTTGTATATAAGCAATATCACACTCGCAATCGTGCTAAATGGCCCTATACCAGCACTGCTGTGATTAACTACGACACAAGGCCGGAGCAGTGCTGATGTAGGGCCATATCGCACTCTTGCTCGTGTGATATTACTTATATATATATATATGTCTTCCAAGGTCACTTAAAGTGTGGGCAATCACGTTTTGTGTATGGAGGGGAAGCAGGACTGTAAACATTGGCACTCACTGAAAGCTCCAGTATACGTTGGCTGGGTAAGATCTTTGGGCACTTTCCTGTAGATATCGAACCTGGAAGGAAAAAAGGGAAAGAGAAAAGGGGGAGAAAGAAAGGTAAATATTGTGTTCTCCTGGGAAGAATGCAAGTGAAAGCACATTCTGTTCCCAACGTAGTTTAAGGCATTACAGGGGCGCTGAGGAATGTGAACTATGGCCGCAGTCCATGAAACACTAGGCCAGAGCAACAGTCTGGGGTGACCCCTGCTTCTTGAGTTCCACCTCTTCCACTGCATTCCTGCTTTAAAACCACAACCTCTGATCTGCTTTGGATTCTCGCTACCCATCAGTGCGGTTGAGGTCATAGAGAAAGCTGTCAACATACTTCCTAATGCACATCACAAACTAAGATCTGAGGTAACGTCAGGAATAGCAAACAATGGCCATTTCAAAGTGACACAATGAAAAGGTTAACTCAGGGTTAAAAGGAACCCTTTGTAGATTTTGTAAAACAGATAAGTTACACTGTAAAAAATCCACTAAGAAACATTGAGTCGTTTACATGCGCGTATTTACACCAGTTATGCTTAATAAGCAGTCAAGCTGTGTGTGGTCATGTAAACAGTTTTCCTTTATGGGGGAAGGGCATAAACGGTTTAATCAAGAACCATTCGGCACATCTACATTTTTGCCTCTATACTTATTTTGAGTTGCATGTAAACTATTTTATCACCGTTCTCAATGGCTTATCCAAAGTGCGCAAGTGTTTATGTTTTGAATTCAAAGGCAACAAATTATCAGATGAATTCAAAACGCATGTAAAAGCAGGTTTCATACAATGACTGTTTTTAATAAACCAATTTTTGATAGTTATCAGCATATTTGTGTGCATGTAAACATGCTCATTTCCTAGTTCAAATATTGAAACATCCTTAAAGGAATATTCTGGATTCAAAACAAGCTCAATCGACAGCATTTGTGGCATGTTGATTACAACGAACATTTATTCTGACTTGTCCCTCCATTACGTAATAAAAAAAAATGTAAAAAAAGGAAAAATCTGAGTTACAGAGAGGCACTTACAATGGAAGTGAATGGGGCCGATTTGTAAACGTTAAAATACTTTTTCAAAACTATAGTCACAAGACTTCAACATTGTGTGTTAACACGATTTTAGTGTGATGAAATCACTTTCTAACTGTTTCTGTTTAAAGTTAATCTAATTGTATAACTTTGTTGCCATGAGGCAGTAACCACATAAACCTTACAACATTAAAACAACTGTAAATTTAGTTTTTATTGCCTTTTGTTTACTTGATTTGTTTTACTCCAATTCCAATATACATGATTCATAATTTAAATATCTCTGAAAACAAGTCTTAATATCTGTTTGTCAGACATTTTTCTGAATTGATCTGTTTTGAAAATGTTCAGATACATAAAAAACCGACTCAAATGAGCTTTCAATGTTCATGTGAATTCAGAATAAATGTGAAATATTTAATGAGTAGTATGAACTTTCAAACACAGTTAACAAAACTCATAAGTTTTAAACAATACATCTGGAAAATGCCAAAGCAACTACATTTGAGTTGGCATTATTTGAACTCATTTTAAACTTTGCAAAGTTATTTAAATAAGCCTAGTATAAACTATTTTATTGTAAATCCTACTTTAGCCAGGAATCTTATAGAGTGTATTACTAGAAAACAAGACTAATTTGCCGTACTAATACAATTTCAACACTGAACATGCATTTGAGTAAATGAATTGTGTAAATTGAGTATATTTCAACAATAAATGATTCTTCCGGATATATGCATTTCCCCTCTACTCCACAACACAAATAAGTTAATATCATCTGCAATCTTCACATCTTAAGTTCGTAGCATCTCAAGACTACACTAGTTTGCAACAAACATTCCCAACAAACAATCGGTCTTGGTGTGAATAATCCTGCAGTACCTTTAAATACAATGTCTGCTTCTATTTGAACAAAACAGAGAACAGTCAGACTATGTACAAAACTTCTAAGTACTGTACGCAGAGGACTGGAGTGACTGCAAAGCACATGTTATTGTGCAAGTTATTGTCAGAGCTATACTCTCAATGTAAATTTTCATAAAAGATGAGTGGAAAACAACAACATTCAGTTTGGTAGAGGAGACATCAACCGTTGGGAGTCTCAGAGTAATACAACTCTCTGTAGGAATCAGTCCAATCCCTGGCTTTTTAAGGAGCTTTCTCAAGCTATTTGAGCTCTAAAGCCAAACAATCCAGCTCACAGATGTAAACTTGGCCTTTTTCGGCTTTGCAACCTTCCTTCACAGCTACATCACAACTCTGGTCCAACCTCTAAACGCCGTCGGCCATCCAAAAACATTCACATCTGGGAATATTTCTTGGAGTAAAATGATCCCGAGCTGACTAATGCAGGCGGGTGGGAGGACTTGTTTCCTATAACACCAAACACTCTGGTGTTGCTGTTCTGCCCCCTCCTCTCACAACAGGAACCCTAAAGAGTTCACGGTGTTCTGACAGAAGAGCTCACAGGATGTAGAAGCTATGACCCTATTGTGTGAAACTCTAAAGAAGGACACGATGTTCTAAAGCCACTGAAAACCCCAGATGATGCCTTTACTGACTGTAAGAGACTGGATTTAGGAGAATATAAAGTCAAATGTATTTTGACACTTAAAGTCATGCTTAAAAATATATGCAAGTTAAAATTTCAAACCAAAAGGAACATTTATTTTAAAGAGAGACACCACAGGCACATTTAAACATTTCAGAAAAAAGAAGTTTAGTTCTGTTTTAAATTATTAATCAATAGACATACTCGTCAAAATGAAAACAAGAACTCTTATGACACTTTGTGGATGTGGACAATGTCCATAGTTAATGTCATGTATGTGAACTTGAGGGGAATTGGGATCATGGATCCCTTCAAAATCACTTTAACACCAGTTTTTAAGAGTCATAGAAAAATAGCTAATTCTTTGAGAAATAAAAAAGCTTTGCTTGCATATTGCACTTGGTCTGATATTTTGTCTAAATTACATTTAAGTGAAAAAGTATTTTAGGGTCACTATAAGAGGCTGCTCATTTACCATTTAAACTTTTGATTAAATGCCTCTTCAATTCAGTCTGTCTGGATTCACTCATTCATTCAGGTCAGAATGTTCTTTGCGAGCCAAATACCACAAAAGAAACATGCAAGAGCCTTTTTTTTGTTGTTGATGATGATGATTTTGACAACATGTCTTGTGCAATAGCTTTTCAGCATATGAATCTGTTTATGCCTTTACTAAATGTGCAATGAAAATGTGTACTCAGCAGGAAAAATATGTTTAACATTTAGGATTAACTGCATACTCTGGTTTTCAATACTGCTGGACACAGTTCAAAGAGATTCTGTACAGGCACAAAAGTGTAAGGATTAGGCAGAATATACACGCTTCTGTGTGATGAATAACAGGCAGAACATGTGCCCTCCCCAGGCTATTTAAAAGTACACTGCTTGAATATGTCAGATATTTCATATTTCCTGCATTACAACAGCACGAAACACCCCCAGATGTTCAAAGACACTGAACAGTACAAATGTACAATAACAGCTACAAGAATGTGACACAGCATAGAATTTCTTTTATCAAATAACACTGAGCAAATGGTAATATTTGTAATGCAACCAGGAACTTTCAACCAGAGAAAGTGTTAAATAGTATAAAACTAGAAATTATGAAAGTGACTAATTTAAGTTGTTAGTTAGTAAACTAAGATTTACGCATTTTAATTTCAGAAAAACATTCCATGAAATTAATTAGAATAATCTTTAACAAATAATAAAAAAAAATCATATATTTTAAGTTTTATTAATTAAATATTCATATATTTCATTATACAACTCACTTTGACGGAATTTTGTTATGAAATTGAAATGGGTAAATCTTAAAAACGGGCTTGTGGGTGTGTGTGTGTGTGTGTGTGTGTGTGTGTGTGTGTGTGTGTGTGTATATTAGGGCTGGGCGATAAAACGATATCGATATATATCAAGATAAAGAAAATCCATGATAAGCTTTTGAGGAATTTCCGATATTTACTGCATGTCGCTAAAACACAAACGGTTCAGCTTTCTCAGGCTGAGTTTCCACTGGGGCGGACGAAATCCGCTCAAAGGCGCTCACAGCGCTAGGAGAGAGCTTGCTCCGCACCGCTGCCAATCCTACGAGCCACCTTGCAAGCATGACGCTCGGCTTTCATACGAATGAAATGAAAACGCTCTCAGCTTCGCTCACAACGTGCCAGTGGTACCGTAGGGTCAGACTCTATGAACTTGCTAATGCTAGCTGTCTTTCTAACAATTAGGTTACGTCGGACACCGGATTGATTCCATCCGCACCGCAAGACTTCATGACAACGGTTGTGCCCTCTCATCATCTCTAGTGAAGAGCGCGACAGAACAACAGTGATGTGGACAACAGCTCCGATCTTTCTGCGCTGTAATCTTGAATATTATTCTCTAGCACCAAACATGCATCATTTCTGCCCTGTCCCGCTCCGCATGCATTGCCTCTTTACCCTGCATGTCTGTAGACATGAAGCGCTGCATGAGTTAACGTGGTTTCAAAGCACCTTTTAGACCAAAACGTTTTTCCCTTCTAAATGTATCTTTATTAATCGGCATGTTACGAGCCTTTAATAATAAACAAATCGATTTCTGTTCTAATTTTGTGAAAATTAATTAGATGTCTGGAATGGATAAGGAAAGACTAACATTACTAGTTGGGACTAGTCTCTCATTTTTTTATGAAAATATACAAATGTTTTTTACATTTTTAAAAAAAAACTTTTTTAGATTTTCTCTCGGGACACCCCTGAACCCACATTCAGCATCATTCCACAGTCACAAGGGCTTCTATACCCCAAACTTGGGTATCTGAATCTAAAGAAATATAAAACATATTTCATTTTAATGTAAAAATATTCCAACAAATACTGGACTGCTGTCACTATGCTTCAGAACAAACAGATGATCTTTTAACATTCATTTTCAATTGATAAATGGTAAAAGACTGTAAAATTGGTAAAAGATCCCGCAGACCCCTCTGCTCTGGCCATCTCTGGACCCCCTGTGCAGTTTTGTAGAGACTATTTTGACTGTTTAGAATTTATTTTTTCTTCTTTTCTTCCGTCAACTTTGAAATTAAAAAAAGTGCAATGTGTAAATGTATATCATGATAAATATCAATATCGAACTATATGAAAAAGATTATAGTGATAACAATTTTGGCCATATCGCCCAGCTCTAGTGTGTATATATATATATTCAGAATATATTCAGATTTCACATCAATCTACATTCCAAACCAGAATGACAAAGCAAAAAAAAAATATTTTTGATAACTTTGCAAATTAATTAAAAAGAAAAAACAAATATCACATTGACATAAGTATTCAGACCCTTTGCTATGACACTTGAAATTTAGCTCAGGTGCATCCAATTTCTCTGGATCATCTTTGAGATGTTTCTACACTTTGATTGGAGTCACCTGTTGCAAATTCCATTGATTGGACATAATTTGGAAAGGAAAACACCTCTCTATAGAAGGTCTCACAGCTGAAAATGCATATCAGACCAAAAACCAAGCCATGAGGTCAAAAGTTTTTGACCAAACTTGTAGAGCTCAGAGACAGGATTGTGTCAAGGCACAGATCTGAGTAAGGCTACAAAAAAATGTGGCAGCATTGCACAGTGCATTTCCAAGAGCACAGTGGCCTCCATAATTCTTAAATAGAAGAAGTTTGGAACAACCAGGACTCTTCCTAGACCTGGTTGCCCTGCCAAATTGAGCAATTGGGGGATAAGGGCCTTGGTGAGAACCTGATGGTCACTCTGGTTGAGCTCCAGAGATCATGTGTGGAGATTGGAGAAACTTTAAGAAGGACAACCATCACTGCAACACTCCACCGATCTGGGCTTTATGGCAGAATGGCAAGACGGAAGCCTCTCCTCAGTGCAAGACACAAAAAAGCACCTAAAGGACTCTCAGACTGCGAGAAACAAGATTCTCTGGTCTGATGAAACGAAGATTGAACTGGTTGGCCTCAATTCCAAGCGTCATGTCTGGAGGAAATCAGGAACAGCTCATCACCTGTGCAATACCATACCAACGGTGAAGCATGGTGGTGGTAGTATCATGCTGTGGGGGTGCTTTTCAATGGCAGAGATTGGGGGACTGGTCAGGGTTGTAGGAAAGCTGAATGCAGTAAATAGGTATCATTAATGAAAAGCTGGTCCACAGTGCTCAGAACCTCAGACTGGGCCAAAGGTTCACCTTACAACAGGACAATGACCCCAAGCACACAGCCAAGACAACAAAAAAGTGGCTTAGGGACAACTCTGCGAATGTCCCTGAGTAACCCAGCAGGAGCCTGGACTTGAACCCAATCGAACATCCATCGACTGATGGTCCCCATCCAACCTGACATAGCTTGAGAGGATCTGCAGAGAAGAATGGTAGAAAATCCCCAAATCCAGGTGTGCAAAGTTTGTTGCTTCATACCCAAAAAGACTTGAGGCTGTATTCGCTGCCAAAAGTGCTTCAACTAAGTACTGAGTGAAGGGTCTGAATACTTCTGTCAATGTGATATATATGCATATATAATATATATATACACACACACATCCACCCACACACACAATGCCTTCTTTGCAAAGTATGCTTACTGTCAGTACAGTGCTGAAATAGTAAGAGTAGTAAGTTAGTGTGCTATTCTGAACATTAAACATTGGATATGACATGTGCTCGAATCTGATAACCTAATTCCTTAAATGTGTTTTTAAAGATGAGTGACCGTGCAAATTTTAGAGTACTCATTAAGTGAAGTCGAAACTGTCATTTTATCAGTATTGAATGCTATGGAAAATGAAAACTGATACGTTTGAAAACAGAAGCTTTGCACAGAATGACATTGTGAAACTAAGTGTTGCTTTCTTGATGCTATCAAGAATGATAACTATATTTTCTGACAATAATATGGTGTTCATCAGACTGCATTAAACACCTGTCGTCAGCATGCATATTTTCATAGCAAGGTAAGAAGTGAGACACCTCATTCAGGGACAAACAGGCAAATATATGAAAAGCCTTATTTTTATTTTTTTAACCATTTTGGATTCCTTACTGAAGCTATTCCCAAGCAAATGACAAAACTTAATAAGTTTTGTAATAGAGAGAGAGCAGTGTGCTATCAACCACTGGTCAAGACATTTATATACAAATGTTGCATAAATGTCAGACACTCTGCAATCTTGTGACATTTATGTATAAACTAAACTGAAAATCAAGGTTTTGCGCCACGTTAAGGATTCATTATATTTACGCACATTCCTGATGCGATAATTCAGAGTGAATAGCACAACTCACCATTGCTAATGAATAAACAGACAATACTTTGGACTCCTTAGAGTGGCAGAATCGTGATGTGATGGAATAAGTGTCATTTTCATTTGTAGTAGGGCCTGTTTTAAATTTGCATAACTGTGTGCAAGCAGGAATTGGAGTTGTTTGCATAAAAAAACAAAACAAGAAAGAGTGCTGAAACAAGGGGTGGACTATGCACCATATCAGGCTTTTAAGACCAATAAAAACTGACATAGATCTAGCTCAGTTCTGCACAGAAATAGCCTTTGATGTGTTTAGAAACCTTACAGAACATGACTGAATAAGCAGACATGCATTTCATTGAAAAATAATGCAAATAAAAATATCATAGACAGCACTATTTTGCTGACACATGCCAACAGTGCACCAAAAACAACTAATAAATGTTGTATGCTGACAGCATCATCCAGGGATGGATTACCAACAGGGCCAATGCCGAGGGGCCCTTGACTGTCCGGGGGGGCCCTGGGCTTTAAGGTTGTGTGATCCAATTTGGCGATCCCCCCCCGCTCGAAAACCCATCAACAACTCAACAACTTTTGGCCATGAAAATGAAAACATTCTTATGGCTTTGCCTGTGTCTCAAAGGCTATAGTGATATGCATAGAGACATCAAATCTGGACATTTGTTTAAATGTCAAGGATTCATAAATATTTATCAAAAGCAGTTTTATGCTCAGAAAGTTTGGAAAACATTTTGAGATAAAAGAAACTGATTTAAAAGTGTTTTCACAATACAAGCTGAACATAAACATGTTATTCTGCTGTAGTTTATTAAACTATTGCTTGAGTTTCAAAACCTAGTGTGCTGCCTTTACCTAGACATCATATATGGGCATTTGTTTAAACATCAATAACTCTTTATAAACGTTTACAAACATTCTGACATCAAAGAAAATGTCAGAATTATATTTTTGTAGTGTTTTCACACTACAAAAACGTGTTATTCTGCTGTAGTTTATTAAATTATTGGCTGTGTCTCAAAACCTAGTGAGTTCTTGCCTAGCAAGACATATTTAGGCATTTATTTAAAAGACAAGGATTCATAAACATTAATAAAGAGCAGCTTTGAGCTCTTAATGTTTACAAAACATTTTGCGATTTAAGAAACTGAATGTTTTAAACTACATATCTGCGGTAGTTTATAAAACTATTTGCTGTATTTTCAAATCTAGTGAGCAGCCTATCTAGACAGCATTATAGGGCAAAAATATTTAAACATTTGATGCCCACAAATGTTGTCTAGGTAGGCAGCTCACTATATTTTAAGTTACAGACATTGTGTCTATCATTTGATGGTGATTGTGTTTGATTCATGCACTACAGGCAAACAAATCGCAAACATGCGACCGATCGGCTTTAAACCGCTACTCACCTCCGAACATCGAAAGTCATTGTGATTACACGAATTCAAAACAAAGCCAAAAGTGTTTAAAGATAACGGAGACAAGTGAGGGACAACTACAGATTCTTTCTTCAATCCTGCCGGCTCCTCAAACCGGATGTGACAACTGCTTAGGACGCTTTGCACAATCCCATTGGTCTGACGAGAGCGACCGCGATGATTCTATTTCCGCTTTGTGAATTACGTTGTGGTGCGCTAACTTCACATGTTGCTCAGGGAGATTCAGGACTCAACGTTAAACTGGACTCGTATCGCTTCCGTTTATGTGGTCAAATTGTCAAATATTGTTCCTACAACAAATAAACAACAACTCAGTTGTGTTATTCCATGACGTTTCTGAAACCCACGAGGGCTTCTATAAAATATGTTTGATCTTCAACTAAAAGACTCCAATAATAAATCAGTTTTACATTCTCATGTATTTAAATAGAGCATGTAATTTCGGCAAAAAGTCCACTTCCTGTTGATTTGGATTCACATAATCAGTCTTTTTGATATTCCCACATTTACACATTTCAATTAATGCCACTGTAGGCCTATTTACAATACATCAGATGAAAGTTTCGACACAGCTTTTCTTTTAGTATTTTTCCACATTTTAGAGAAGTCTCATTACGAAATCATCAAAACGAGGAAATAACAAACTACAGTATGGAAATTGTGTAATGATATATAATGTCCCTTACTAACCTTACATGTATGTTATAAGCCTACTGGGAATGGGATTAATGGTTTTGTTGAATATATTCAAACTTTTAAATTTACATCTTGTGGCTATATTTTTTAAACAATGCATATTTGAGCATTTATGGACTGGACTCATTCACTTCCATTATAAATGCCATACTGTAACTGCGATTTTAGTTTTTAGGTTTTTTTAATGGAGGAATGAGTCAAAATTGTTCTGTCGAAATCATCATTATTCCACCAATGCGGTTTACCCTCCTATTGCAATCAGAATCTGAAACACTTTTTGCATTAGCAGGTTAATGTTGACCCAGTGGAATTTAAGATGATAATTTTTTACCTCTCCCGGGTCAAAAATGACCCATACATAATAGGAGTGTTCATTGAGCTTAACTTGTTTTGAATTGAATGGAACATTCCTTTAAGATCAAAAGGTTTTCAGATCATGAGAAAAATTTATTCAGTCAAATGTGTCCAAATGTTTGACTCGTAGTGCATATTAACCTATGTGAAAAAACATGTGATCCAATGAATTCCAAGCAGACTGTGTGCCTGTGACCTAAAACTCAACATAAACTGTGTCATACAACATGACAAATATTCTACATACACAAGTGAATCAACAGCACAGCAGCGGATCAACGTAAAGAAATTCCATATTTAAAAAAATGGCCAAGACAGAGTCCTGACCACAGTTCAGTATTGTCTACTGTAGAGTAAGGGTTATCCCAAAATAACCAAATTAGCTGACTTTACTCAACTGATTGAGTTAACTCATTCCCTCAATTGAATTGAGAAATGGTGTCTCCAAACGTTCACTTAACTTGGTGTTTATATAAAATAAACATAACTAGCAAGGTTTGTTGTTGGGTGGAAAGAGGAAGCGGGAACCGGGTGAACAATTCACGTAGACTTTAATAACACAAACGTTTCACATAGACACAACATGAAAGTGCTTTTCAGCTTACAGACGCCGGCACGCACACACACACACACACACACACACACACACACACATGTTGGGTTTCCATGTTTTATGGGGACTTTCCATAGACATAATGGTTTTTATACTGTACAAACTTTGTATTCTATCCCCTAACCCTAACCATACCCCTAAACCTCACAGAAAACTGTCTGAATTTGTACATTTTCAAAAAACAGAATTTAGTTTGATTTATAAGCTGTTTTCCTCATGGGGACTGACAAAATGTCCCCACAATGTCAAAAATATCAGCTTTAACTATCCTTATGGGGACATTAAGTCTACCACAAAGTGATAAATACACGCTCTTGAGGTAACTCAGTGCCAGGCGTCCATCCTTACGGCCCGGCCACGCCCTCCTCCTCGTCACAATAACTATTTCAGTTAAGGTAACTAGATGCAAGTAGACTTAACTCTATCTTCTACTTAATGATTTTAGTTGAACTGACTCAAATTGACATCATACAATAACACAGCTCAAATTATTAAGATTATTCTAACATATTTAAGGTCAATCATTAAATAATCTTAATTCTCCACTGAAATGCACTTCTCCTGCACTTCAGTTGCTTATGCATAAGGTGCACTGAAATAAAGTTAACAGGGTCCAACAAGGGGACACAGACTACCCTATTGGTGACATCACACAAAACAACTATTTGCAACCAAACAACATGAATAATACTACACAAGAGAGTGTGTATGTGTATGTGTGTTTGACTTTTTTAGTTGAGTTTAAAATTAAAATATTATTGACATTTTCAAGCCGGTTCTTGCCTCTTCCTTTCCATTAATCCCTTTACATGGTGCCGAAACCTGGGAAGGAGGAGGGATGCACCGCAGTAGAGTACTCACTGCTACCATCCACCCCAAATGAGCAGCCCCAGCCATCCGCCGGAGGAAGAAGGAGCCCGGCCACCTGGATGCGGAGGAAAGGCCGCTGACTGCAAGGGGAGGAAGGGCTCCCAACCAACCGCCTGGAGCGGTTACCGCTGCCAGGGGCGGGGGAGACCCCAACCGTCTACACAAAAAAACAGCAGGGCCTTCCGTCCGCCAGGGGCCGGAGGACTTCCTCTGATCCGCCCGGGGAGGCGCGGCTGTCGTCCATTAGAGGGTGGAGGTGTAGCCAAGGACCACGCTACGGCGTATCGGAGAACCGGCGAGTAAGTTTTATTTATTCTCTCTCTCTCCTCTCTCTCTCCCACTGCCGCTCCGTGTTGGCCTTTCCCTCTCTTTTTTAAAAATGTTTTGTTCATTTGGCACAATCTCCTTTACGGTGTGTAGGTGCCACATTATTTTGTTTCCCTCCGCTTGTCCCCTACCTCATCCAGACGGGGTAGACGGGGATGACCTAACGGCAGATGGGGCAAAAGGCACTCCCATCCCCAGGGAAAGGGGGGGGGGGTGCCGGGGTCTTCCTCTGAGAGAACGAGGAAGGAATTTGGCAGGGCGGAGGGCTGGGCCGTGTCATGATTATGCAAATCCGGCCCCTAATCAGGCTAATTAGGCATCGAGAGGGATAAAGGCCGACCAGACACGGCAGTGCGACAGAGAGAGAGAGAGAGAGAGAGAGAGAGAGAGAGAGATTTACGGACAGCTCTCCGACACCTGTATGTGTATGTTTGTCTTTTTGGTTGAGTTTATAATCAAAACTATTATTTATATTGTCAAGCCGGTTCTCGCCTCGTCCTTTCCATTAATCCCTTAACATTATTTGATATTGCAGATAGTCAACACAAAAATGGTCTCGCTTGAAGGATGTGTTGTATTATGCAATACATGTTTCACTATGTCATTTCTGGGTCTATCTAGAAATTTCAGCTGTCTCAAACATAAATCTAGAAGCTCCAATGACTACAATTGATGTATGGTAAAGAGAAAAGGACATACCAAGTATTTTCCCAGGACTATCAGTTGTTGCCCAAAGAAACCTCTGTCCGTAAATGGTCTGTGATGACATTGGTATATTCTATCAACATTTACTACACAAAGGAAATGCCTCATTCATCACACTCTTTCACTTCCCTTTCTGACATAGAAAACATACATCTGCTAATGATTCCTGAAATATATATTTTAGACATTATTATTTTAAAAATGACTCACAGTGGGGTGCCCATATGCAAACATCTTGAATACTGTGAGCAGCTAAATCCTAACAAAATAATTCTGTCAATATTTATGTCATTACAAACTTTATAAGCTCTATAAAGTCACTATAAGCTCATTGTATGAGAACAGCTGCATAACGATTATTTGTGTTGAGAGCATAATGATGAGTAAATAATGAACTTTAATTTGTAGGTAAACTATTCATTAAAATGTAACATTATTTTATTATATTTGATGAGTCTTTTAAATGTAAAGGTTTTGAAACAATTATGAGCAGTGCTGTCTAAATCTAAAACATGCAGAAAGACTCATTTAAACACATGAATGTGGTACATAGTCTTTCTGGGGCATTACGGTCTCATTTTGTGGCTTGCATTTCTGTGCCGACTCATCAGTGTTTTTTAACAGTAAAATCAACCTCCATCAGCAGTTGCTGCCATGAACGATGTTGATGCTACTTTTCTTCTTACATTTTGTTTTGTTTTGTTTCCTCGGTTCGGTCAAACAAGACCAGAAATGATTCGACGAGCATTCCTCCACAAGATCTGACTCAAGTTTCAGAAATGCAAAGCTGACGTCATGACCTACAAACTGTATGTCTTCTTGTAAAGTATTGTGACTGTCACTCTGAGATAAAATGTAAAATAAACCATCTCAAAGTGAAATGTTGCATGATAAAGCATATAAGCCTAAAAGGATCACAAAGCATCTTTGTTTTTCTAGCAAGTTGGGATATATGAGAGCAACAAAACTTCAGTAAACTTCATGAATACTGTGGATTCAAATTAACAAATAAAACTGTGCATTTACTACATAAACTTATTTGATTTTTAGAATCAAATTAACATGTAGTTGGTTTGTATTTTGATGGTAGAAAAAAGACAAAGCTGATTCCACAAAAACAAAAAAAAAACACACATACACACTGCATCATAATTTCATGCATGGCAACACGCTGGAGTGGTGGTGGCGTAGTGGCTAAAGCACAGGGCTATTAATCAGAAGGTTGCTGGTTCGAACCCCATGGCCACCACCATTGTGCCCTTGAGCAACTCTTAACTCCATGATGTTTAGGGGGGATTGTCCCTGTAATAAGTGCACTGTAAGTCACTTTGGATAAAAGCGTCTGCCAAATGCATACATGTAACATGTTGTTCACTGTGAGGAATGTGCCAACTGGTTAACCAGTAAACAAAAAACTTTACATTACAGAAAGTATGTAGAAAAACCTTTGTTTACAATACATTTCTATATGTGTCAATGACAACTGAAATACAGTATGTACACCCTGGCATATAGAGACATTCTCCAATATGTGTTTCAAGTGAGCAAGTGAACTGCCCATAAGTATACTTATAAGTCAAAACATAATGTTGAACAAATAGATGGCACCATATACCACCTGTTTTGTGTTTGAAGCTGATGGAAATTTACTAGGCCGCAAGTTTCTATACAGTAATTAGCTTTTATGGTTTGCCTTTGCTCTCGCGGCATTGCACACTATGTACTCCTGTACAATAAAAACAAAGTATAAACTTTTATTAGTGCGGTGACAGGTTCACTAACTTTCTTATTATTACTCGAAGGAGGAGAAAAAAAGAAATCACATCAAGCGATAACATCACGGAAAAATCCAAAAGTTCATTTTAGACAACACATCGTAAAAGAGGAATTGTATAGGCTACATATTGAGATCACAGAAATGCAATCTCTTTAATATTTGATGGTTTCTTCAAGACAGCAACAAGTTTAAGTGGGGTGTTGACTGCTTCTCAGAATTAATCCAGAGAAAAAAAAACCTAATATTATTATTATTGTTGTCTCATGTAATTCTAGGAGAAACATCTCAGACAAATTTGATACTTATATGAAGCATTAATAAGAAAAATAAGCTGTGAAAGAACAACCTCTGGGACACCACAAGCATTCTAACAACAACAACAGCAAAACAACAACAATATCATTATCGTCATCATTATACACACATTAACTTAAGAGCAGAATGACACCATTTGGAAACTGGAAGAGAGTACCAGGCTTTCGGTTTACTGAGGTCGATTATCTTTTGACAGTGTCAGATAACGTGGGTTTGGTTGGCCAGGCTCAACCACACATGACGTACGTGCGAATTCACGCGGGCCCCGGGCCAAGACGGGCGGTACATTTGACGTTACGCAAATCAATGGGAGGGGGAGGCGTCTATATAACAGCCTCTTAGCACCGTCAAAAGCAGAACGAGAACAAGAGGATACATTGTAACGACTTTCCGCTTTGAAAACAATTCGAATTTCACTCTCGCTGTTACGGACTATTATTGGAACAAACTCTCGTTATAAGTGAACAAAGTACTCGCGAACTTTAAGAACACAATTTAAAAAAATAACTTTATTTATTTTTTTATATATATTTAGATCTATCGTTTACTACTATGGTCATCATGGAAGTGTCCGCCATCGACTCTGCTTTGTTTCGGGATCTCCTGGATGATTCGGGCTGTCTGGTTCTGGACTGTCGCTCGTTCTTCGCCTTCAGCTCGTCTCATATTTCGGGATCCACTAATGTGCGCTTCAGTACGATAGTGCGGCGAAGGGCCAGAGGGGGTCTGGGACTGGAGCACATTGTGCCCAACGAGGACACCAGGAACAGACTTCTGTCCGGGGAATACCAGAGTGTCGTTTTCTTGGATGACCGGAGTCGAGATATGGGAGAAGTGAAGAAAGATGGGACTTTAATGCTTGCTGTGAACGCTTTGTGTCGCAATCCATGTGGAGCAAGTGTGTTCTTTCTTAAAGGTACGAAAAAGTTGCTCAATAACAATTTTTTATCTGGTCATTGACTGTTGTATAATGAGTAAAACATGTAGAATGTGTATAGTTTAATGTGTATATAGAGTTAATTTAAGAAAACAGTTGGCTACCTTTGAGTTTGAGGTAAAGTTCCTGAATTGTGTGTGTGTGTGTGTGTGTGTGTGTGCGCGCGCCTGAATATGCCTAATAATATTTAATATAGTATTAGTTATTATTTTTAGCTGACACTTGTACATTCCTCTGTAACCAAAAATAATGACTTCTGTTTTCACTATGTTTAGGTGGATTTGACACATTTTCCTCCGAATTTCCTGAAATGTGTTCCAAGCCTGTCCCTCCACAGGGCTTGAGTTTACCTTTGAGCTCCAGTTTCCATCCAAACACCGTTGAGACCTCTTGTAATTCATGTCCAACCCCTCTATATGATCAGGTAACCACTATAGATTCTTTACATTTGTGCAGTTTTGCAATGGAAGAATTAATTTATTTGCATGAGATTTAAAAATGTGTAGAACTTGTCAGCTAATTTTAAATTCCTTCATTTTGTTTTTATTTCTTCAGGGTGGCCCAGTAGAAATCCTGCCATTCTTATATTTAGGCAGTGCCTACCATGCGTCTAGAAAAGACATGCTGGACATGTTGGGAATCACGGCCCTCATTAACGTCTCTTCCAACTGCCCCAACCACTTTGAAGACCACTACCAGTACAAAAGTATTCCAGTGGAGGACAACCATAAAGCCAATATCAGCTCCTGGTTCAATGAGGCCATCGAATTTATCGGTGAGTCTCTATTTGATCCCGTTACAAAACAGGGAACCGATGTTACTGTATGAGGGACTTTGGCAGGCAGACAAGCTCCCAACTCAACCCCCCATTCAACGGAGGACTGGATTGAATTTTTCAAAAGTTCCCTCCAAAACTGACCAGCTATACAGGCCAAGCTTGACAGCCACTAGGGCTTACATCATCCTCTCATCCTGTATAAAGAGGTGCCCCTTTTTTAAATAACACCAGGCCGTGACCTGATCCTCTCTTCATGGGGCAGCTCTGTTTGAATGCTTGCCTGCCTTTGTTCTGCCTGAACAAAAGGTAGTGTCTCTAGAGTTCTGGTCACCCTCCTAGCAGGGGTCCCTCAACCCCCCTATTGTGTATTCAGGCCTGTTGGGGTGGGTGGGTGGGTTGTTTCCCCTCTTAATTGAACCACAGTCTGATTAAACTTTTCCTGTTTCCTTAATGAGATGGCTCCCTTCATTAGCAACACTGTGGGGAAGAATTTGCAATTGAATGTGTAGTTAGGGTTTCAATACTGGAAGACCGTTATTTGCCTCTATCAGTTGAAACAGCTTTAGGGTCCCTGATAGGACACTTCCTCTAAATGGAAATGTGGTTATAGTCCCACCCCAAACTCGCATCAGTGGTTGAGCCAATGTTGCTGTGTCCGAGTGGTTGGGATGCTCAAACAAACAAATTTTTTGATTGCTCCATGGAGCCACAGTTTATATACTTATCAGGGGAATCGACCTACTTGGGTTGTCTAGTTGAACAGTGAAAAACCACACACTTCACATGTTAACTCATTTTAACAAATCTTCTTTTCTTTTTTTCACAGATTCAGTACGGAATAAAGGTGGACGTGTGTTCGTTCACTGCCAAGCCGGTATCTCGCGCTCCGCCACCATCTGTTTGGCTTACCTGATGCGCACCAAGCGCGTGAAGCTCGAAGAGGCTTTTGAGTTCGTCAAACAGCGGCGCAGCATCATCTCGCCCAACTTCAGTTTCATGGGGCAGCTCTTGCAGTTCGAATCACAAGTCCTCGCTTCCTCCACGTGCTCCTCGGAGGCCGGAAGCCCCGCCATCGGCAAAAGCACCACAGTATTCAACTTTACTGTTTCCATTCCCGTACACACGACAGCTAGCCCACTTTCCTTTTTACAGAGCCCCATCACTACCTCACCATCCTGCTAAATGTACTTGATTTAAAACTTTTGTTCTCGCCTCTAAGCCGGGGCGAGTTTTATTTATGTGACTATATGATCCCTGAGGTGATCTTTCCAGTATTAGACTTCAGAACATGTGGTTCCATTTGTTGCTACAAGTATTCCACGATTGTACATAGGAGTTGGTGGCTGGTTTATATAAACGTTTTAACAACACGGTACACAAATGTTGGCTTAATTGTATGATCACGGTGTTTGTTTTAAAGTTTGTGACGAAAACCATGTTTAAACACTCCGCTATCCTGTCCATCAATGTTCTCCAGTCTTTGTTTGTATTGTTGTTGACTTGGTAGATCTTGATGATCAGTTTGTTTTTGTTAGCATCAAAAGAACTCTTATGTCTTACAGGTTGCTCAGGGACCGTTTTCTGTCTTTTTTACATGATGTTACTGTTTCATTTCTTACGAGATTAGTCGTTAGACTTGAAGGTGCTAATCTAAACGAGTACTGCTACTTGGTTTCTTTATGAATGTTGATACAATGTCTGTGCAGGCTCTGCCTTAAGACAGTGGAAATTGAAATGATTCCTGAGCCTGTCATGCCTTTTCAGAGCTTAATCTGATTCTTCACGACGTTTGTTTGTTATTTGTAAACAAACACCGAATACCTCATGTGTCTGTACTGTTGTCAGTTTTCTAAGAGTCTCATAAGCACTACTAACAGGAACGGCTCTTACAAGATTGGTCTGATATATGTGACTATTTATTGAGTAAATTAATATATTTCTTATGCCATATTATTTTTTTCATATATTTGTGGTACTTGATGCCGACAAATAAACCTATTTGCATACAATACAATCTTGCATTGCATTTAATGGATTACTTGAAGTTCTGAAATGCTAGAAATCACAAATGGATAATAATTATTATTATTATTTTTTTTTATTTAGAAAACTGATAAAGGTATAAAAGAAAAACAATACAAGTAGTGTGAGTAGTCAAGGGCTCAACTATAAGGGTTTCAAATTTGTATATTTTCGCTAGCCCCAACACAATAAAATGGTACATTGTATTTTTTGTGACATTTTTACATGTGTCAAAGAAAGAAGCTAGCTCATTAAAAATTAAGTGTCATTTAAATGGGTGCAACAAATACATTTATGATATTTTATCCCTGGAAATAAAGCCCTGGGAAAAATTGTGAAACATATGATATACTCAACTTAATACAATTTAAGCTGCAAAATAAAATAATTGAATGAGGAGAGATTAACTTTTATATTGGTGGAGAGTATTCTAGAGTCTCGAAATAAGTTTGCTCCAGAGGACCTGAGTGCAAGCAGGGACATGGGGATGACTCAACGAACCCTTCACAAGCTTTGAACACTGCAAATAGGATTTTATACTGCACGATGTAAGCAAAGTGAGTTCAAAGTTGAGCAATTTGCTGTAAACCCAAGGGGTGGCAGCATCAAGTTGTGTTTTGTATTTTTTTTCTCATAAAAACTGAACTTTAAAAAATAGATGGCATCATGAGGGAGGATTATATAGAAACACAGAAGCAACTCAAAACATCAGCTAGAAATACAAAGTTGGCACTAGGACAATGATCCTAAGTGTACCTCCAAAGTTGTAGCAAAATGACTCAAAGACAACTAAATGAATGTATTGGAGTGAATGACCATCACAAAGCCCTGACCTGAATCCCATTGAAAATTTGTGGACTGAACTGAACAAGCATGTCCGAGCCAGGAGGCCCACAAGTCTGACTGAGATACACCAGCTCTGTCTGGAGGAATGGGAACAATTCCAGCAAAGTATTGTGAGAAGCTTGTGATAGGCTACTACAATTTAACTTCAGCAATTTTAGTTCAGCAATTTAAAGGTGCCATCAAAAGCTAACAATGTGTATGTAAACTTTTGAGCGACTGAAAATCTATAGTATATAAAAGCTGAAATAGATATGTCTGTCATATTTCAATAGATGTGTCTATTATGATATTACTTCAAATTGATCTCTCATGGAAATTAAGTAGCTACCCTAACTCAATTAAAGGAATAGTTCACCAAAAAATGAAAATTCTCATTTTATATGCCATCACAGATGTGTTTGACTTTCTTTCTTCTGCTGAACACAAAAGAAGATTTTCAGAATAATATTTCTGCTCTGTTGGTCCTCACAATGCAAATGAATAGTAACCAACATTTTGAAGCTCCGAAAAGGCAGCATAAAAGTAATTCTTTAGACCCTAATGGATTAATCTATATCTTCAAAAGTAATATGATAGGTGTGGGTAAATACATATCCATTTTTATGTCCTTTATTATTACAAATTCTCCTCCCTGCCCAGTAGGGGGCGATATGCATGAAGAATGTGAATCGGCAGAAACAAAAGAATGTGAAAGTGAAAGTGGAGATTTATTGTAGAAAATATGCTTAAATATTGATCTGTTTCTCACCCACACCTTTCATACCACTTCTGAAGACATGGATTAAACCACTGGAGTTTTATGGATTACTTTTATGCTGCCTTAATATGCTTTTCTGGAGATGAAAAATGTTGCTACCCGAGCTGAGCTGAAAGAGCTTACATTTTCTTTTTAAAAATGTTAGTTTGTGTTCAGCAGAAAAGAAAAATATATATATGATGAGATTGCATGGGGGTGATTAAAAAATAAGAGAATTTTCATTTTTAAGCGTACTATCCCTTTAAACACAGTAAATATATGGAAATATGAAATGTGCAGAGTTGTAAAAACTAAAATTTGAATGTCTTCAGAACTGTATCTAAGAACTTAATCATAAAAGGTATGTTTAGTTTCACCTTTATATTTAGTTTTTGCACATTTACCTCCAAAACAGACAACAGACCCTTCCTCTGTTTGCATTTAACTAAATGCAAGATTTGGAGTGGTGGTGGCGTAGTGGGCTAATGCACACAACTGTTAATCAGAAGGTTGCTGGTTCAATCCCCACAGCCACCACCATTGTGTCCTTGAGCAAGGCACTTAAATCCAGGTTGCTCTGGGGGGATTGTTCCTGTAATAAGGGCTCTGTAAGTTGCTTTTTTCTTTCTTTCTTTGGATCAATAATGTAATTGTTTGGCAGAATGTAAGCATTAGTCAACATCCACTTTTGTGTATGGAAAACACATGCAATGACTGAGGATAACATTCTGCCTGATATTTCCATTTTTATTCAGTAACAGGTTTAGGACAACATGACGATGAATAAATTATGAACATCTCCTTTTGTGTCACATGGAAGAAAGTCATTTGGTATGGAACAATATGATGTTAAGTAAATAATGACAGAATATTTAATTTTATGAACTTGACAGTTTTCAAGCAAAACATTTCACAAAAATAAAGTTGTTGTGTTTGAAATGATAAAGAATAGACATAGTTTTCAGAATAGTATTTTGACACATTCTGGTTACCGGTAGTGGATTATATATATAAACAGATAATGTAATAAACTACACCTGTGGTAACTATGCTAGAAACTTAAAGGGATAGTTCACCCAAAAAATAAAAATTCTCTCATCATTTACTCATCCCCATGCCATCCCAGATTCATCCACTTTCTTTCTTCTGCAGAACACATATTAAGATTTTTAAAGGATATTTCAGCTCCGTTGGTCCTCAATCTAAGTGAGTGGTGACCAGAACTTTCAAAGACCAAAGGGGACATACAGGCAGTATAAAAATTATCCATAATACTTCAGTGGTTTAATCCATATCTTCAGAAGTGGTATGATAGATGTGGGTCAGAAACAGATCAATATTTCAGCCCTTTTTTACTTAAACTTTCACATTCAACCACCTACTGGTTGGGACTGGATGGAGATTGACAGTAAAAAAGGACTTAAATATTGATCAGTTCCTCACCCATACCTATCATACTGCTTCAGAAGACATGGATTTAACCACTGGAGTCTTATGGATTACTTTTATGTAATTTTTGAACCTTCTGAGTTCTGGTCTCATTCACTTGCATTGTAAGCTGAGAAATTATTCTAAAAATATTAAGTTCTTAGAAAAGCTTTAGCATTTTTTGTTTGTAAATGCCACTTGCTTTAATATTTTGCTATCGAATGCAAAGACATTCAGATCTTTTTAAGTGTGACTTCAGAGTCCATCCAAGTACTGGTACTCTTTTGGGGCCAGTATAAGTTTCAGAATGGCGACAGATGAGCACCTTCTGTGTTAAGAGAGGTTATTAGACAGGCAAATGCAGCTGACTTCATTGTTTGAACTAGACCTCAGGCCCGTGTGAACGAGAGATTGCTGGGAAAATATCTGAACAATCCCCTTTAACCCCGACCCATCCACATGCAAGGCATTCTGACCTGTGTTCGTGTGTGCATTGGAATCCTACACTGGGAATGCTTTGCGGGCCTGCTGCATATGATCAGCGTATTCAATTGTTCCGGCACGGGGGTCTCAATAAGCTCATTTAAGGGGTGTCAGACAGCAGGAGGGGTGGTCAGAGGAGCCGGGGCTGTGGTGGAGCCCTTCTTAGAGCACAATAGGAGCAGCTGCAAGGCGTTTGGGAAAAGTGTGATGACTATGGCGCACTCAGCGTTCAATCAAGCACAGGGTGTTCTGTGCCTTGTCCTTTGTACCACATACGAAGGCAGAGCCGTGTGTTTTCACAAGCTTTGTAATTAGCACAACATTGGCAGTGATACTTGTCTTGAATAAAAGGCAGTTCTGCTTTTAATGCCCCATTTGAGTTTTTATATTTTTATTATAGAGGATTAAAAATAAGATTCCTTACACAACTCATGTAGTACGCTAAATATAGAAATAGTGTAATATCTAAGGGTAATTTTTAACATGATTTTAGTCCTTAATCCTGTAGTTTTAATCCTCAAACAAAATTCTTGGATTCTTATCACACCCCCAAAATGTATAGATTGTGTCTCCATCTTCTGATTGGCATCGCCAGCAGGTTGTGTGTGTCTTTAAGACCAAGCCTATACAATCTAGAGGGGGTCCAATAGAATCTATGTAAAATCTTGAATTGCATGAGGAGCACCCTTGCATCTCTAGATGTAGACTTGATGTTTTTTTAGAATCCTAGACCACACCCCCTCCTCCAATACCAAGTTTAAATCTTTCTCTTGATGAAGTTAAAGCTCTGTACCCCAGACTCTGAATTGGCAGGGAGTAATACACTGATGCCTCATGATTACTCCAAAAGCAGTCATCACCACTCCAGTAGTATCTGCTGCTTCAGGGGAGTGTAAACTACACCCAAAAAGAGTAGAGAGCAGGTGGCGCAGCTGTAAATACTTACAGAATTGAGATCTGGGAATCCCAAAATGTTGAACCAAATTTTCAAAGGATCTTAACACTCCACTCTCATATAGGTCACAGAGTGTAGTAACCACCCCCCCGATCCACTCTGACCAGCAAAAAGGGGACTTATTAATACATAATTTGGGGCTCAGCCATATGCTCGAGGCAACATTTAAATAAAAGTCTGAATTAAACACTCTGGACACTTTTGTCCATACCGAGTGCAAATGCGAGATAACGGGGTGTAACTTAACTTCTCAGATTAGTTTGATAGAAAGGCTTTGCAATGGCGAAATAACTTGGTCAACTTGATGAAACACCTAATGTTATCAGAAGAGCTGCAGCCCCGAATAAACCCCACCTGATCTATATGTAGCCTATAAGAGATGTCATAACTTTATTTAATCGGTTAGCCAGAATTTTTGACAATATTTTAACGTCTAGCTGGATCAGGGAAATTGGACGCTAACTCTTACACTCTTAAAAATCACTTTTAACTGACTATATCACAATTTCAGTGGGTCATAATTTAAGTTAACTGTGCCTTTAAGCAGCTTGAAAAATTCCAGAAAATTATGTCAAACCTTTAGACTATTGGCTCTGGTCTGATGAAACAAAAATTTAACTGTTTGGTCATAATGACCATCGTTATGTTTGGACGAAAGGTTTGCAAGCTGAAGAACACCATCCCAACCGTGATGCATTGGGGGTGGCAGCATCATGTTTTGTGGGTGCTTTGCTGCAGGAGGGACTGGTGCACTTCACAAAATAGATGGCATCATGAGGAAGGAAAATGATGTGGATATATTAAAGCAACATTAGTCATGAAGTTAAAGCTTGGTCGCAAATGAATCTTCCAAATGCACAATGACTCCAAGCATACCTCCAAAGTTGTGGCAAAATGGCTTAAGGACAAAGTCAAGGTATTGGAGTGGCCATCACAAATCCCTGACCTCAATCCAACATAAAATTTGTGGGCAGAACTGAAAGCATGTGCGAGCAAGGAGGCCTACAAAACTCAGTTAAACCAGTTCTGTCTGGAGGAATGGGCCAAATTTCCAGCATTGAACTGTCACTGGGTGGAAAGGCAGGAGATAATGGCAGAGTGGAGCAGTGAGCTGGATGGTTTGGCAGGTTTGGAAAGTGGATCTGAAGAGGAAAGTGAATACAGGTAGGTTGGATTGATGGTGGATTTGAGGCACAGGAAAACACAATGGCCTTAGCATAAGTACCACTCTAGTTGACTGAACAATCTGGCAATGTATGGCTGAGAACTCTGGGATTAAGTAGCACAGGCTGATGATGAGATGATGACTTGCAGGTGCGAAATAATCAGTGGGGAAAACTGCCACACTACCGGAACAAACCAACTAAGACAAACAAGGGGAGATACAGTGTGTGTATGTATGTATGTATTTATGTGTGTGTATATATATATATACATATATGATCTTTTTTTTTTTAATTCACACAGTCATTATGAGGGTCTTAAGGGGTTCTTTCTGCTTTGTCTTTTGTTATGTTTTTGTCATGACAACAAAATTGACAACCTATATATTGGTTAAACCACCAGACTTTGATTTGGTGGAAAATTGTTTTTCAAATATATATTATAGTTTCAAACAAACTTGTTTCTCTGGTTATTTTAAATAATAATAATAATAATAATTTCAGCTTTTACTGAAAATGTATTTATTTACAACCCCAATCCCGGAAAAGTTGGGACAGTATGAAAAATGCGAATAAAGGTGATTTGTAAATATTTTTCACCCTTTTCTGTATTGAAAGCACTATAACTACACATTATATTATGTTTCTCCTTGTGAATTTCATTGTTTTTTAAAAATGTACAGTAATTTCAGATCAGATGATTGCAACACACTCCAAAAAATTTGTGACAGGGGCATTTTAAGACTAATAACAATTTGATGGGTTGAAATAACAAGGCAATGTGAAACAGGAGATGTTAAACAGGTGAGGTAATTGTGTCATAGTTTATAAGGAGCCTCCAAAAATAGCCAAGTCCTTCAAGAGCAAAGATCATTCAAGACTTGTCAATTTGCCAACAGATGCTTCAGCTAATAATCCAGCACTTTGAGAACAATGTTCCCCAAAGACAAATTGGAAGGATTTTGGGACATTTCACCCTCTACAGTGCATAATATAGTTATATAAGATTCAAGTAATCTGGTCAAACCACTTCTGAATGTGTGTGAGCTCTGATCCCTCAGACATCACTGTCTTAAAAAACATCATTCATCTGTAATGGAAATCACGAACATGGGTTTGGGATTACTTCAGTAAACCTTTGTTAGTCAACAACACTCGCCACAGCATCCATATATGCAAGACTTTATTATGCAAAGAAGAAACACTACATCAACACTGTCCAGAAGCGCTGCCAACTTCTCTGGGCTTGGTCTCATCTTAGATGGAAAGTAAAATAGTGGAACTGTGTTTTATGGTCCGATGAGTCCACATTTCAAAACGTTTTTGAAAAACAAAGCCGTAGTCGTCTTCTCTGGGCCAAAGAGGAAAAGGACCATCCAAGCTGTTATCAGCGTCAGGTCCAAAAGCCAGTGTCTGTATGGGGCAGGTGTGTGTCAGCACCTATGGCATGGGTAACTCGTACATCTGTGAGAACACCATGAATGCAGACAGATATGTAAAAATTTTGGAGCAACATATACTGCCATCCAGCACCATCTTTTCCAGCAAACTTCAAACCACATACTACCCGGTTTTAAAGTGCATGGCTGTGTAAGCAGAGAGTGTGGGTGCTACATTGGCCTGCCTGCAGTCCTGACCATCTCCAAATGAGAATGTGTGGCACATTATGTAGCACATCATACGGCCCCGTACAATTGTGTCTTTAGTGCCTAAATGCTTTATAAGTGTTATCAGAAGAAATGGTGATGTTTCACAGTGGTAAACACTCGACTGTCACAACTTTTTTGGAGCATGTTGCAACCATCTGATTTGAAGTTACTGTACATTTTTAAAAAACAAGGAAAAACTTAATATAATGTGTAGTTGTAGTGCTTTCAATTTAGCAAAGGCTGAATATAATTTACAAATCATTCTTTTTTTGTTTTTATTAGCATTTTTCATACTGTTCCAATTTTTACGGAATTGGGGTTGTATTTTCTTTCTTTGGATGGTTTACATTTAGGAATAAAAGAAAACGTTTTCATCATAGAAGAAGAGTTAATTTTTGTATTTATTTTAATGTGTTTTTGATTAACTCAATAGATCACGACAAAAAATGAGCATCAAATCATTGACCCTATATTCCCACCCCGACCCAAAGAATCAGGGGCATAATAACAATTATAAATATTTGGGCACAAAAATATGGGTTTTCTCAATGTCTGATTATTCAAATATTTCCCCCAATCCTAACTGTTTACAGACTTGCGAAGCAACAATAATTACTAATCATTACAGACCATATATATTATTTCTAACCTGTCACAGAAAGTTTAAATTAATATACTTGGAAATTGAGTAGATAAAGTAAATTACATAATAAATAAATAATAACCCATAGAATTCTCATTCATGAATAAAAATTCAGCTTTTATTTATTCTATATGTATTCCATCCTTATTATGCAATTGGTTGATATTCTGATAAAAAAAAAAGATGAGTTTTATTTAAAAAAAAAACATCTTTTTAATTAAACAGTAAACAGATGTCAGTCTATAAAATCATCTGACTAGGTTCAGTATAATTCCATCAGTAGTACGTCATTGGGAACACACATGACACCAATTTCCTAAGAATGACCATTTGACATTAGCTTTCAAGAGATTGTCAGTAAAAGGCACTTTAAAATCCACACATGACATATAAAACAAAGAAAGCAAAAATAATATAAGATTATGTGTTGATTAGACTGATGTTATAATAAATGTATGTTTTTTCCTGATGAAGTCCTGGTGATTTTAGTGGCATATGCTCTCCCTGCTGCCCAGACTGATCTTTTGTGCCTCTGAAGGGAGGTCTGCTTGTTGTTGTTCATTAGTCTTGGTGGGGTTAGGGGTTGGGAGTACCCCTGATCAAAATAAATCTCATATGACAAAGACTCCACTCAACCAACACATACACACATGTGTGTACAGCCACACAAATAAACAAACTAAATCAGCAGACAATTTCTCTTTATCTCTACTGTATGCTCACAAAGGAAGTTAACTTAAAATTAAATTCACCATAACTGTCAAAGCAAGATTATGTGAATATCTTAAAACAGTTAATGAAACAGCTGACAAATTGCCTTCATCATACAGTGAATCTAAATGATGGCACTAATTCTGTCTTTGCATCAATATATATTTGATGCAAAGACAGAAATAGAGAGAATGAGAGAGGGAGAGAAGGCTTTTGTCATTGTGGAGTGGTTGTCATAAAGTGCACAAAGGTCATTTATCTCAAAATATTTTGCACCTATTGGTAGAAGGATAATTATTAATTACAGATGGTAATTACAGACAGTCTAAATGATGTGTTGTTTAATTCTGTGTTTGTCTAATGCTGCCGGTAATCTGTCTGTGTGTGTGTCATATTAAAGCAGATTGAGGAGCTGCTCTGATGAATGAATGAATGAATACATGAGTTACATTTATATAGTGCTTTTTCTGACACTACGCTCAAAGCGCTTTATACTGGGATTAGGGAACTCTCCTCAACCTGCTCCAGTGTGCAGCATCCACCTGGATGATGAGACGGCAGCCACAGTGGACCAGTACACTCACCACACACCAGCTATTGGTGGAGAGGAGAGAATAGAGTGATAGAACCAATTAATGGATGGGGATTATTAGGAGTCCATGATTGAGAAGGGCCAATGGGGGGAATTTTACCAGGACACCAGGGTTACACCCCTACTCTTTAATGTCTCATCCAAAGGACAGTGCCTTTTTCACAGTGTAGTGTGCCTGTCAATATACTAGGGCATTAAGACCCACACAGACCACAGGGTGAGCACCTCCTGCTGGCCTCCCTAATACCTCTTCCTTATATCTCTTCCTAATGTCATGCATGGTTCATATGAGATGTGAGGATTACAGATCACACTTTATATTTTTTAATTTTAAAACAACCTGAAAGTACTGTAGAGTACTTTTGAATGTAGGCTATCAAAGGGTCAGTCTTCATTTAAAGCCTTTTTAGACTGCTAATTTGGTTATATGCACATTCTGTTTGCAACAAGACATGGAAGAGTTTGTTATCGGAATGTCTGGAACGCTTCCAGGGGCCTGGATGCACAGACCAGGTTATGACGTGATGTGATTTGTGTACATTTGCTGAGGTCCACAGAACCTGAATACAGCAATGAAATATTATACACTGTACATTTCTTTAAAATTGAAGAAACAATAGGAGAATGCTAATGATGCAGCATATATTTACATCCTTAAAAATCTCAGTCACACTACTAATTTAATTGCATAGGGAACAAAATGTCAAACCAAATGGCAAACTTTTTTAAAAAGTTGAAAAGTGATCAACATTGCTTTAAAATTAATGTCACTTGACATGGCTTAATATTTATATTATTCATACATATCAAGTTTGGCTGTAGCATGCAAATATATTTGAGTAAATCTCGCCCCCTGGAGTTCTTCAGTGAAATGTATCTCCCTGCATTCTAGTTTATAGTTTTTGTTTAGACCTATATAAATTAAAAAATACTAAAAAATCTGTGAAGCATATAACTTTATAACCATATATATTTCCATCGGACATTAGATAAAGTGTAATTGCTATATTTGACCATTTGTAAAGGGATTCAAACATTGTTTCAATATTTGTGGACTAAATTAATCTTGTTTCAATTTAGAAATACACAAATTTGTGTTGTTATGTGCATATAGCTGAAACATGAATAAAGTTGTGAAAACAGGATACTCTGAGTTAATGACAACAGGTGGACAACGCTTCAATTTAAAACTAGTGTGTGTGTGTGCTAAAGTCATGTAACTTAATGACTGATCAGTGTGAAAAATATATGCCTCACAATATATACTTGTAAACCAGCTGTACAGATCAAGTTTGATTTTAATCACAGGCTGCTTATTTCACAAATATGAAGACAATTATAGGTGCAGAATTAAATACTATTCATGAATATCCTCTAATATGAAAAACAATTGCACACTGCATAATGGTTTGTGATTTTCAGCAATACTTATCGAAAAAGGAAATCTAACATTAGTAGTATAAGACTCAATTTCATTTAACGCTCACCTTTACTACTTCAACCAACAGAGATCAAAAGAGCAGGAAAAGTAAGTACACATGCATCCAACCTTCATTAATAAATACCTAAATGTGGAATCAAAAACATCAAGATGACATTTGAACTCAGAGAGCTTTGCCTTATATAAACAATACGAACCAGTGCTCTAATTCAATAAAAACGGTTCCCTAAATATTGTGCATCTAAATAATCATTTTTATTCGAGTCAGAAATAGTATTTAAAGTCACAGAATCAACTTTAATAAACATAAAGGATTAGATGATGTAGAAATAGCTCAACAATTTCAGGTTGCCACTTTTTTTACAGTGTACAAGCAACTGAGGTGTAAAACAAAATCACACCAAGATCAAAAGAGCTCTCTCGGGCCCTAAGAGGAAAGATTGTTGATGAATGGAAAAGACTTGATTTCTATTTCAGAGAAATGTGAAGTCAGTCACTCACTCCACTGATCAGAAAAGCATTTTCAAATGGAGAAAATGTCAAACCCACAGCATTGCTAACCCGGCCAGGTAATTCCATCAAAATAAACCCATGAATTCCCCAAGAACCCCCATGATAACTCCAGACAGCGGGATGGAATGGAAACGTATGCAGATTTATGTAGATGAAAGAATTACTAACAAACATTATAACATAAGTTAATACAAAGCACACATTTTCATTGCTATTTGTTAAATTACATCACTTTTTCTTATTAATATAGCTTAGCGTTGATATCCATGTATGCAAATTCTTTCAAATGACTTTAAAATCACTATACTGAACCTATTCCTGCATCTTAAATACATTCCCAATTGTTCTGTATGGTAGATCTTCATGCTTAAATTTTACTTTAGGCCTTCTGGCACAAATATATATATATAGAAGTATAAGTAATATACAGTATACAGTAAGTACTTTCTACATTGAATCATTTAGTTCAAGCATGAACTTTCAATTTTAAAGGGATAGTTCACCCAAAAATGAAAATTCTCTCATCATTTACTCCCTCATGCAATCCAAGATATGTATGACTTTCTTTCATTTATTTACATTTATGCATTTGGCAGACGCTTTTATCCAAAGCGACTTACAGTGCACTTATTACAGGGACAATCCTCCCGGAGCAACCTGGAGTTAAGTGCCTTGCTCAAGGGCCCAACAGTGGCATCTTGGTGGTGCTGGGGCTTGAACCCCCGACCTTCTGGTCAGTAACCCTGATCCTCAACCACTGAGCCATCACTGCCCAAAATGTAGAAGCTCCAAAATCCACATAAAGGCAGCATAAAAGTAATCCATACAACTCTAGTGGTTAAATCTAGTGGTCTTCTGAAGCAATATGAAAGGTGTGGGTAAGAAACAGGTCAATATATAAGTCCCATTTCCATCACTCTCCACTTTTACTTCCTTCTTTTATTTTTGGCGATTCACTTTCTTCATGCATATCACCACGTACTGGGCAGGGAGGAGAATATATAGTAAAAAAGTACTGAAATTTTGATCTGTTTCTCACCCACATCATATCACATCTAAAGATATAGATTTAACCATTGGAGAATTATGGATTACTTTATGCTCCCTTTGGAGAATTGTGGAGATCCACAATGTTGGTATCCATTCACTTACATAGCCCTTATTCACTGTAGCACCATCTTTGATTCTAATGGGAATGACAACGAGGCTGTGAGGGATAGACTTACCATCTCTTCAATGGCACGCACAGTATCCAGCTGTATAAAGCTCATAGATCACATATGATTTTCCACAACTCTTTTGTCTATTGAATGTTCTTAGAAAGACATTTTTCAATGTTTTGTCTACAGAATGATCTAAAAACTCTTTAAACTGCAATACAGTATGTTGAAGTGACTGTACCTCATAGCCTAGTTGTCATTCCTATTACAAATCAAAGATGGCGCTGCTGTGAATAAGGTGTATTGTGAAGACCAACAGAGCTGAAATATTCTTCTACAAATAATTGTTTATGTTCTGCAGGTGAAAGTCATAGACATCTGGGATGGCATGAGGGTCAGTAAATGATGTGAACTATCCCTTTAACTTTTCGAAGCTGGTGTTCCCAGCATGCAAAATACATTTTTGTTGTTATTATTAATTATTTATTGATTGATTGTTATGTGCACCAAGCGTACAGGTCTAATATCTAATTGACTACATTGCTCGCATGCAATAAGGTCCCCTGTGGAAGGCTTCTGTATCATGTGGTATGACTGAGTATGATTAAAAAAAAACATTTAAATGCTATACTTTGAAAAGCATGGCTTATTCAGAGCTACATTGCTTAAAGCAACACTATTTAACTTTTGGCCCTCTAGCGGTTTAAAAAAATAAAGCTGCTTGTGTCTTGTGGAAGAACATTGTTTTGGTAATGATGTAAGTCGTGGTTCGGCTCTGCTCCTCTGTGTGGATGAAAGTGGTTTGAGGCACCGGTGTACACATGGATGCAGGACATCTTATTAGAGCAATGGACAAATAAATAATGAAAGAATGGAAAAGACAGATATCTGAAAACATGTCATCTGAGCAGATAAGTGCCATAGTTTATGCTGTTGTTTTGACTTATTGGAAACATTGTTTTGAAATAAATGACATTACAAAAGTTAAGCAATGTTCGTTAACATTAGACATAACGATTGCTAGTCTGATAAGGTCAAACGTAATGTTTTTATAACTGCAGGATATTCTGGCCAAATAGACCACAGTAGTAACTAATTTATAGATTGTCATTGTTACCAAACAGTGGTCAACATCATTTCAAGACTCACATATGGGAGTTGTTGGGTTGGTAAGCCTAGGACTAAAAATAGGAAATGTATAGGACTAAAGGATTTATTTATAGAAATGATTGTCGTTTTATAGAAAAATACACACGTGAGATAACAAGTGTTATATATAGTGTATAGTGTGAACAGTATAATTATTGTATTTTACCACACACACACACACACACACACACACACACACACACACACACACACACACACACACACACACATGACACAGCGAATGGCGTATGTATGCAATTTCCCATGAAATCCGTCCGGACAGCTCTAAAATATTATAATATAATATAATTATTATAGGTTTATCAAAATTTGGGTTAAGACATGGTTTGGAAGATGGATATTAAAGAAAAGTTACACAGTGTAGCTTTAAATAAAATGTACAAACAAAGAGTAAACTGACTTGAAACTGAGCACTGCAAAGTAAACTTTACTTGAGAATTTATAATTAAAGCCACCAAGAATTGTGTGGCTTTTACTTGAAAATAATGTCTGTTAAATTTACAAGCAGTTTCTGCATCAAGATTGTTTCCTAGTAAACCCCACTCCAGAAATTATTTAAGTGTAAATGACATTTGCATGGATTTGGACATGTTTAGGATGGAAATTACATTAAATCAGTACAGAAGGGTTAAAATGGTGAAAAATGGTTATCAGCTAAAAAAAAAAAAAAGGACGATTTTGGCTAGTTGTCACACTTTTTTTTTTTCTTTTTCTTTTTTTTTACTCTTAGGGATGCTTTAGTATTGGCTGTCAATTGTTAATATGTACATATCTTAAAGCCTTGGCAACAACAACGCTTAATGCCAAAGGGAAAAAAAATAGGTTCATTTGTCGGTTAGCCTACCCAAATGCACAGGATTCTTCCAAATATTCTGATACACACATACACAGTGGAGTGGCTAGCAGTCAGTCCTCCACGAGTCCATTGGAACGTTCACATGACGCGCCCGTAAACAGCGATTGGACAGTTCGCGGGAAATAAAGGCTCGTCATGCACGTGCTAGGTGTTTATCTTTCAAACTGAATTTAGGCGGGTTTTGGGGGGATTTCAGTTAATATTGTCAGAGTTCACCACAGTCTGGAGACATGGACAGTTTGTTACGGATCTTTGGAATGAGTTAGGCTTATAAGATTTAAACCTAGTGAATTGTAATATTTGTTTTTATGGGAAATCACGGATCATCCGCGCTGGTTTCGGGGGAAGAGAAAAGAATTCAGTGGCAAACGAATGTTCTGCAAGGTACGTGTGTCTAATTAAAATATAGCGTAATAGTGGTACGTATAACTTGTACTGGCCAAAATTTTTTTTTGGACAATTCAGTCACACTTAAAAACGACGATTGTCATTGCACTATTGCAAATGTAAAACATTTCTAAAAAATAAATTATATATAAATGTATATAGGCAAGTACATAAATAAATGTAATATTAGTATATATATATATATATATATATATATATATATATATATATATATATATATATATATATATATATATTAAAGGTAAATTAAATTAAATTAAAAGTTAAAATTAAATATTAAAGTCAAAATACAAAAGAAATTAATGCCCAAGAAAAAAAAAATATTATAAAAAAGTATGTAAAAAAAATATTACATTTATTTATGTATTTGCCTATACACAACCAATATTTTGTATCTTACACAGTCATTCATACATTTTAGTGTGCCTTAAGTGTTCAAATACTTTTGGGGCATTTGTTGTAAGTCATAAAATAAAAAATGGCTTATTAATAATTTGATTATGCATTATAATAATAACCACACAGAATTATATAATCTTTTTTACTGTCAAACTGCAAAAGGAATCCTAAAAATCTAATTTAAAAGCAATGGAGAAAACTTATAGGGGCTGTATACTTACATTTTTATTAAAACATTTTTAGTGTGAGTTTGTTTATATGTACCTATATATTTGGGAATGCTATGAGTGATGTTCCAGAAGTTAAACAGGAAATGTAACTCCTACGATGAGAGAGGGGTGGCCGCTGGCCTCTAAGCTATGCATACTTGGCAAGGTTGTGGCTTTCCCAGGACCTAGATGAGAACATTTGGGCAGGAAGAATTGTTTATAATAGAGAAATGACGAATCTGAGAAACATTTAGTTCCTGTGTAATTCGATTAAAGTTATAAGATTACATTATTTATGGTAATTTTTTTTTACCTCAGAAGCTTTATATAAAGGGTTTTAAGATAAATAAGGTAAGCATCTCCTTTGTGGTGTTCTGTTGGTGCTGCTTCATCTTGCATTGTACTATAATTGTTCACTACAGTAGTACTTCAGTGATAGGGCAGTTTGCTTGATGGCATAATCTGACCAGCAGATGGCAGCTAAGACCTTCCAATTGGTAATATGCAACTGAGTGTAACGTCTGAGGTTGTTACCATCCTACCAACCACCAGAGGGAGCCCTCTCCTGAATACTGATCTTCACCCATTTCTTCACTGCTCATTTCCTGTTTACCACATGTGTATATATAGCTTTGCAGTTCCATTGTTCATTGCGAAGTATTGTCAGTTTACCTTGCCTAGCGTTTTGCCATTGCCATTGCCATTGCCATTGCCATTGCCATTGCCATTGCCATTGCCATTGCCAGTTTTTCTGGATTTACTGGTTTTTGGATTACCCTTTGTTTTGTTTGCCTGGTTGGACTGTCTATTTGGTTTATTGGATTTATCTGCCTTTTTTACAACTATGTCTCTCTGCCTGCTGTTTTGGATTGTTTGCTTGTGTCTCTTTGAATAAACTTCCTGCACATGGATCCTAACACTGTCTCCATGGCCAGTTCGTTACAGAATACTTTGCCTACCATGGATCCAGCGGAAGTCTCACAGCTCCAGGCTGCATTTGCATCAAGATTGGACTATTTTATGTGGAGAACATTTCACTATGTCAAACTCCCCAAATCACGCTCTTACCTGGGTCATCCTTGGCTGGCCAACCACAACCCTTCTATTTCCTGGAACCAGGGTGAGCTCACGCAATGGTCAAATTTCAGTCATGAACATTGTCTCCATGCCTTGTCTTACCACCAGCATTGAAAACCCTGAATTCCAAACAGTAACCATGATTCCAGAGGAGTATGCAGAATTCAATGAAGTTTAGTAAAGTCAAAGTTACTCCGCTTCCTCTTCACCGTCCATGGGACTTTGCCATTGAACTTCTGTCTAACGCAGCTCCACCGAGAAGCAAGGCTTATCCATTGTCATGCCCTAAGACTCTAGCTATAGAAACATTCGTCCCTCCACCTCTTCAGCAGCTGCAGGTTTTTTCTTTTGTGGTGAAAAATGGAGGTCTACGTCCATGTATCGACTATCAAGGCCTGATCTCTGCCACCTTGAAATACCGTTACCCACTGCCACTTATCCCCTTAGCCCTTGAACAACTCTGTGAGGATAAGATTTATAATAAGTTTGAAGTGCTTATAATCTCATCAAAATTAGAGGAGATGATGAGTGGAAAACTGCATTTATCACCACCAGGGGCACTATGAATATCTGGTCATGCCGTAGGGACTTTCTAACGCCCCCTCTGTACAGTGATGACATCATCCTCCTCCTAAAACAATGAACAACATATCCAGCATGTCAGGACAGTCCTATCACGTCCCCAGGAACACCAGCTATTTGTCAAGGCAGAAAAAGGAGTTTCATATCTCCCATACCACTTTCCAAGGTTACAATATCAGCCACCCTGGTGTAGAAATCACGGTTACCGAATGGCCTCGACCTGCCACAATCCAAGAACTACAGCGATTTCTGGGCTTTGCCAGTTTCTACCACTGCTTCATCGGAAACTACAGTAATATTGCAGCACCACTTGCATCATTGCTCAAAGGAAAACCCAACAAGTTGCCATGGAACGACACCACATAGCAAGCCTTTGTCTCCCTCAAGTCAAGCTTCATGTCTGCTCCTATACTGAAACACCCTGACCCCATTCTTTTGTCGTTGAAGTAGACGCCTCTGTGGGATTTGGAGCAGTCCGGTCACAACGTCACGGTACCCCAGGCGAGCTTTTCTCATCTGCATTTCTCCAGAATGTTAAAATCTGCTGAACAAATCTATGATGTGGGGAACAAGGAATTACTTTCCATGAAGACAGCACTCGAAGTGTGGCGTCATTGGTTGGAGGGGGCAGTCCACCCATTCCAAATTATCACTGATCACAAGAACCTTGAATACATCAAGGCAGCCAAGAGACTGAATCCACGTCAAGCCCGACTGGCATTGTTCTTCACCAGATTCAATTTTACTGTCACTTACTGCCCTGGCAGAAAGAATAGCAAAGCAGATGCACTTTCACGCAGGCATGATCCACCCCACATCCAACCTCATCCTAGATCAATTCTACCACCATCTGTCATCATTGCACCGATTAGTTGGGATATCATGGAAGAAATGCGAGCACAACGGCATGAACCGTCACCACCTGTCTGCCCCCCAACCAAGCACTTTGTACCACAAGCTCTATGTCTGAGAACTATCCAATGGGTCCACACTTCATTGAGCACAGGACACCCTGGTATCCAAAGAACAATCACTCTGGTACGTATTTCCTTCTGGTGACCATCTGTAATTTGTGATGTTACTAACTATGTGAAGACTTTTCAAGTGTGTGCACAATCTAAAACTCCCAGGGAACTGCCCACAGGACAACTCCAACCTCTGCCAATACCCCCAAGGCCATGGTCCCACCTGTCCATCGATTTCTTATTGGTGGACGATTAGATTAAACTGAGCGAGCACGTGTTGGGCAGCATGTCCAGCTACAGCGAGCTGTGGCTACCCTGCAGGAAGTTTAGTCCAAGATATGTGGGTCCTTTTAGAATTATCCGTCAAAAATAAACCCAGTTATTTACCGATTAGGGCTTCCTGCTAACTACTAGATCGCTCCTTTATTCCATGTGTCCTTGCTGAAACCAGTCCACCCAGCGTCTGTCCCTGGAATCCCGAATACCGAGCTTACGCCTCCATTTGAGGTTGATGGAGCACCAGCGTATATGGTCAGAGAGATCATGGACTCAATGCAACGAGGGAGCCAGATGCAATACTTGGTGGTCTGGGAAGGCTACGGACTGCAGGAGAGATCGTGCAGGTTCATCTGAGGTGCATCTGAGGTGTTACCCATCCTACCAACCACCAGAGGGAGCCTCTCCCGAATACTGATCTTCTCCCATTTCTTTGCTGCCCATTTCCTGTTTACCACATGTGTATAAATGCCAGTTTACCCTGCCTTACCTAGCGTTTGTCTATTGCCATTGTTTCTTGATTCTTATTATGACCATTGCCTTTTTCTGGATTTACTGCTTTTTGGATAACCCTTTGTTTTGTTTGCCTGGTTGGACTGTCTATTTGGTTTATTGGATGTATCTTCCTGCTTTACAACTACGTATCTCTGCTTGCTGTTTTGGATTGTTTGTGTCTCTTTTAATAAACTTCCTGCACATGGATCCTAACACCATCTCCATGGCCATTTTGTTACACTGAGCTACATCCTACAGTTATTTCTGAGAGATTTTGCTGTAAGAACATTTAGAACTATATTCTATTAAAAAGAATTAAGATTTACATTTCCATAACAAAATTCCATCAAATTGAGTAATCTTTAACAAATTAAAACAACCTAAATATAAAGTTTGAATAATTGATTTAGTTAAATTACACAATTAATTTTGATGCATAAATCTTAAAGGGGTCAACCCTGACATGAGAAACCAAATTTGCCTTGATCTTTTGGTATATAAGAGGTCTTTGTATCATTAAAACGTCCTGCAAGTTTAATATTTTAAGACGTCCTCCCCATTCTAAACGAATCATTTATTTAATCAAGCTCAAAATACAGCTCGTTCTGGATTCATGGTTAGAAGTGACGTGACGGTTAGAAGTGACGTACCAGCGTTTGCATATGACCGCCTCCAGCACAAGATAACTACGCTTTAAGCGCCAAGACAACTACGCTCATTTCAGTATCGCCGTGCGCCTCACAAGTGTTCAGTCGATGGACAGCGAGCTCTGACAGAGACTACTTGTGCACAGGAAAATTACGATGCCACACGGATGTGCTGTTCCTGGCTGTGGTCAAACAAAATCTCTGAATAAGCTGCCGAAAGATCCAGACGTCAGGGAAAAATGGATGCAGTTTATTTTTTGCGGATCGACCTAGTCACGGCAGTGTTAACTTAAGCGTTTGTTCTGTACATTTTAAGGATGACTGTTTTGAGAACAAATCTCAATATGATGCTGGCTTTGCCAGAAAACTGTTGCTCAAAGATAAGTCTGTGCCGACTATTCTGGGAACAACGACGACGCAAACTGTAAGTAATCTATTTTAAACTTTAAACTACTTTTTAAAGCGCAATTTCATTCATTATGAATAATCACAGTGTTTTTACTTAGTTTACTTGCATATTGTTCTGGCTGGGGCGTCAATAATTGATACATAGGCACTGACGTTAGCCAATCATAACAGTGGGCGTTAACACTGAAGTCTTAAATGGAAAACGCCCCAAAACAGACTGTTTGAATCAGAGGATGAGAAACAGGGTGGGAAAAGGTCATAAATCACTAGATTTTAAAAGTTTTTCTTAAAAAAAATATATTAATACTATAATTGCACCTAAGGGAACATAATAATACAATAAAAAAACCCATGTCATGACCCCTTTAAAAATAGGCAAAACTTTTTTATTTATATATATATATATAATATATATATATAATAGCAATAATAAGAAATAATTTAACACAATGTCTCACATAACATAAAAATATCATTAAACAAAAACATGCCCAGGTCACCAGGAAAAAAGATTGATGAATTGTGAAATTATTTTGATGATCTTAATACTAAAGCACATTTTCCTCAGAAACTCTAATTACCGTAATGTATTTGGACGTTATACTTTTTTGTTGCTCACATGATTCTCAATACTGTAATACAGTGTCATATATCATGTACTATTTAAATAAGCATGAATTAATGGCAGTATAACAAGTACTACCATTATTTACTATTTAAATAATGTCATGAGAATGGGGTGCGGGGGGATTGTGCTCATTGTCATGAAAATATTTCCTTCCTAAAAATTGGCTTTATTTTCTTGAAAAAAAGCTGACTTATTCAACTTTGTGGTGAAATATGACCATAGGTGAAATTTAATGGTGAAATTGATTTTGGCTGGTTTGAGATTCACCCAGTAGTGTTTGTGGACAACTGCTACTGGTGCGAAAGTATTACATTGTTTGCATGAAATTTGAAATGCTAGCCAGTTTCCTTTGTCCTCTCCTAGTGGACATAATTTAAAGTGTAAAATTTGCTGTTGACAGCCACAGGTGCTGTAATACATTTTCTTTACGTCTGTTTCTTAATGTGTTTAACTCCGCAATGGCTCTTTGAATACACATTGTTTAAGTCACTTGGCTCCATATCAGGTAAGTAGTTTGTCTGCATTCCATCATCCACTGAGTCAAAGGGCAGCCAGCCAAAAGAAAGAAAAAACTGTTTATGGAGTAACAGATTTATTGTATACCTAAAGGGAGTGAATATACCTTAAGGGAAGATATATAATCAATTTGATCTGTTCAAACAAACAAATCACACAATTCACCCATGACTTTGGCCAGCTCTCCTTTAACGGTCCTGTTTGAAAGCTTCACAGGAGACAGTGTGAGTTAAAACATATCTGGTTTGTAGCAGCAATTGTATGATAGTCAAGAATACAGACACATAGTTGGATAAGGATTAACACACATCCTAGAGTAAGGGTCATGAAAGTGTAGTATAGTGAGTGATGGAGACCAGACACCAAACGTGGGCATCATCAGGAAACAATGCAATGACGTAATCTTTTCATCATAAAAAGATGAAAGTGGTGTGGCGTAGTGGCTAAAGCACAGGGCTGTTAATCAGAGGGTCCCTGGTTTGAACCCCACTGCCACCACCATTGTGCCCTTGAGCAAGGCAATTAACTCCAGGTTGCTCTGGGGGGATTGTCCCTGTAATAATTGCACTGTAAGTCGCTTTGGATAAAAGCGTCTGCCAAATGCATAAATGTAAATGTAAAAATGTAATTGTTTTTGGCCCAAGGTTAGTGCCAAGTGGAAGTGTCTCACTGTAAAGACCATTTGCTGGTCCAAGCTGTTTAGTTCTGGTCTTGCTAGTGAGACTGGAGAAGCTGATGTTGATGACTATTGGTCGAAAGATTTTTTCTTTTTTTTTTCGCCAATGCTGACATCAATTCAACGGGGTAGTTAAATGAAGAGTGCTTTTTCAAATGTATAAAGAAAACTGCAGAGGAAATACAAAAAGGAGCAGATGCTTGTCTTAACAGTCTCACCTGAGCAATTCACAGTATTTGCATTTTTTTCTTAAAGGAAGATTCTGAGTTACAAGTTAAAGGTGCTGTAAGTGATTTTTTTTTTCATGGAAAAATATGCAAAAAATGTTCCTAGTCCCTTAAAGATATAAATGAAATAAGTGTCCTGAGATATCTCACTGATCTCTGTGACAGCTGTAGACTTTGTAAACTGCAAATAAAAAAATCGACATTATACCACAAATGCTGTTGATTGAGCTTAAAGGTGCTGTCAGCGATTTTAGCATTCTGAAGTGTTCAGGTGCCTGAGCTGCAGAATTAGCCACGCCCCCTCATTCCAAAACCCAGCCCAATAAAGATCATTTTGAGACCAAACCCGATCAAAAGAGCAGCATTATTTGTTTCTGTGGCTTCTGTGATAAAAAGATCATTTAGAATCGTCCCTCCTTTTTTTTTTTAAAGAAAGATCTAGGATACAGAAAGGCACTTACAATGGAAGTGAATGGGGTCAATCTGTAAACGTTAAAATCTTCAATGTTTCAAAAGTATAACCACAAGACATAACCCCAAGGTCAGTGCCAAGAGGAAGTGTCTTACTGTAAAGACCATTTGCTAGTCCAAACTGTTTAGTTCTGGTCTTGCTAGTGAGACTGGAGAAGCTGATGTGTTAACATGATTTTAGTGTGATGAAATCGCTCAATAACCTTCTCTGTATAAAGTTATATCCAATTTTTACACCTTCATTACCATGGCGACGTAACACCATAAACCCTAAAACGACCTTATCACTTAGACATCTTTACAGCTCATAAAATACACAGGACAAATAATACACATTTTACCATAATAATTACTGTGTTTTTATAAATTAAGCTTCACATTTCTGCCTTTTAACCCTCCAAAAACTGTCCCCATTCAATGCCATTGTAAGTGCCTTGCTGTAATCTTGTTTTCTTCGCAATCTTAATTACATTAACATTAATAAGCATTAAATTAATTATTTAACTATTGGCAAGATTTAAAAAAGGCTTCATTATTTTAAACAATGTCTAAATAAATAGGTATTTAACCAATAGCTTGCAAGCCTATGTGGTATAATCTGAGGCAGAGCAAGTTATTGCATTTTGGTGACAAATTATGAAGGCACATTTTTTTCTTCAGGATAACGTGCACTGATGAACTGAGTGCAAAAAAACAAAAAACAGAATTGAGTATTAAGAAACTAAATAGGGTCCATTTTGATTTCATGTTGACTTAAAAATCAGATAAAGGCACATACAACTTCCTACAGGCAGCTTAGATGGTCACTCAATTTAAGAGACAATTGTTCCTCAGCTGACCTCACATTGCATGAGTAAAACTGTTTCAATCAGCAATAGTGCAAACATTATCATATGTTCAATCTCTGTTCTGAATAATAAGTGTCCTGGTTAGTGAGTACAAAGCCAAGCATATGGCTGCATGGCTTACATTTACATTTATGCATTTGGCAGATGCTTTTATCCAAAGCGACTTACAGTGCAATTATTACAGGGACAATCCCCCCGGAGCAACCTGGAGTTAAGTGTCTTGCTCAAGGACACAATGGTGGTGGCTTTGGGGTTCGAACCAGAGACCTTCTGATTAACAGCCCTGTGCTTTAGCCACTACGCCAACACCACTCCATATGTGGCTTACTGTGCCTGAAGCTTGTTGTTAATAATGTAAATTCAGATCCTTTGGGATATGAAATACCCTTACACAGAGGAAGTTCCCATGTTTACAGCTTCTTAAAATAGCCCAGTGCACAGCACTTGCAGTGTATCAGTGGCCCATGCAAAAGCGAGGGGCCTTGAGTTTCCCACACATGCCTGAAACGGATGTCATACTGTGGAGTAAAAAGTGGGAATGGGTGATACTACATATTTTCTTTTCAATTCCATGCCAAGTACTACCAATACCGATCCTTCACATCAAAACATTTTTTGTCAGGTAGCCTAAAAATGTGCAAATAGCATCTATGTCAGCAGGTTTTATTCAAGTTCAGGTCAGGCAGAAATAGGAATAGATCCACAATTGCAGGTTTCCATTTTTTCCAGTTTAGTAGTAATGTTTCTGTGATTTCTGGGAAAAATTGCAAATTTTAGCCATTTAACATTATATTCGAAATTCATCATGATTAAAGGAATAGTTCTCCCAAAAATGAAAATTCTGTCATCATTTACTCACCCTCATATTGTTCTAAACCTGTAAGACTTTCTTTCTTCCATGTAACACAAAAAGAAAAGTTAGGCAGGATGTAGCTTCAGTAACCACTCACTTTAATTGCACCTTTTTTTCCATAAAATGAAAGTGAATGCTGAAAGTGGTTAGCAGTAAAGTAACGTTATGATGTGCATTAAAGTTCACACTCAGTTAATAATAAAATCACTAATTTAAAACACTTCAAATTAATATATTTATGTAAGTCTTCCCGTTACAACATGAATATCAGAAGTCACATTTCCTGCCATCCCTTCCTGGAAAAAAAAGGGCAGCTATGCACGCAAGTCAGAATGGGGCAGAGGAGCAAAAGGTGACAAGGATCTGTGATACCAATGGCTCATTTCCCCTCAGCATTTAACCAGTATGCTGGAGAAATTATTACATAATGTGAATCTGCACATTAACACCTCATCTGCCTTTCATCTTTGCAGTTTCGTCAGGGAAAATTGTGTGTCCGTGCTTCTTAATGGGTGGACTCCACGGCACATTCTTACCTGTTGTTTAGTCTTCTATTTATGGCAGTGGGTTGGGGGGTTGGCTCCAGGGACAAAATGCTGCCTGTGTTATTTAACTCCCCATATTGTGCTTAGATGCAAGACATCAGCGTTCACCAACACGTCAATCACGCAATGTGTTGAAATGCTCCTCACAACAGTCCAATATCTACAGTGGGGTCCAAATGTCTGAGACTACGTTGAAAATCTGGGATTCTTAATATAATTGAACCTGGAAAAAAACAAGTTTCAAACAATGAAAAATTCTGACATAAATTGAATAATAAATATTTAAGATTTTGGACTATTTCCAGGTCACCAATCATATAAGCATATTTCTTTACATAAATTATGTATATTCTGGGTTCAATACAAGTTAAGCTTAATCAACAGCATTTGTGGCATATTGTTAATTACCACAAAACATAATTTAGGCTAGTCCCTCCTTATAAAAAAACAAAAATCGAGGTACTATTTTTATTAGTATAATGACGTACTTACAATGGAAGTGAATGGGGCCAAAGGCAGAAAAGTGAAGCTTATAATTTAATAAAAGCACATACATCAATTGTTATGTTAAAAATTGTGTGTTATGTGAGCTGTAAAGTTGTTCACGTGTCGTTTTATGGTCGTTTTAGGGTTTACAGCTTTATTTCGTCATGGCAACATGAAGTTGTAAAATTGGATGTAACTACACAGATAAGGTTAGTAAGTGATTTTGTCACACTAAAATTATATTGATATTATATTCTAGTTTACATCTTGTGGCTATACTTTTGAATCATTGAGTATTTTAACGTTTACGATTGGCCTCATTCACTTCCATTGTAAGTGCCTCACTGTAACCCTGATGTTTGCGGGTTTTTTTAAAGAAAAGGAGGAATGAGTAGAAATGTATTTTTGTGGAAATTGATTTCCTTCCTTCCATTGAAGCACAGAAGATGCTCTCTGGAACATTTTCAAATCGTGCGGGATAACATTTGAATCTGGATTTCTGGATCATCAGGTTTTGAACAAACTAATGGAGTTCACGACAGGCCGATTGCATCCTGTCAATAAAACAAAAGGGTCGACTTACAAAATACTAAGAAATTCTGAAATTAACATATATTTCTAAACTCAACTTTTCACCTAAACTGTTTAGCTGATAATATAATTTGTAATAATTATTATTTTTTTTTTAAACATTCTCAGATTGTACGTGACTTGCATGACTTGGAAGCAAGATTCTAAAATGGAGAAAACAGAACACTGTATCTAAATAGATACTTCCTTTTTCCTTTTTTGTATTCATTTGAAAAAGTCCCCTTCACAAAACATTTGTGCTAGGGAGGAACACTTGAAGAGGGTGCCAAAACAAGCAGATTTAATCACAAGCAAACAAGCAAGCTATCTTCAGACTTCCACCATGGCACACGCTGCAGCTGTTACAGCGAGTCATGCGATGCGCCTTGGAAACCGCCAAAATACTAACAATGGCATGCACGATCCCATTGTTGGCCACTGCAGCCATTGTGTTCACCTCTCCAGGAGACATCTACTACAAATGGAATAGGTCATACATGCATTTGCAACCAACAAAATCTATGATGAAGTCCATTTTGAGTCAAATAGAACTGTAAATGTTTACAAAATTAGAAAGATTATAACACTGTAATCAATACCAAAGGTGAGCAGAAAACATGACGTTGACTCATTTTATTAATAACTTGAGAAAATTGAAGATGAAAGTTTGTAATTTTGGCACTAGTGCACCAAATATGCTAATAACTAGGTTTCCTGAACAAAATGTAAGTGTTGCTTGCCAGTGTAAAATCGTTGCCACAATGCTAAGGTGTTACTAAGCAGTTGCTAAGGTGTTCTGAGTGGTTTTAAGCAAATTGCTACAGTGTTTTGTGTGGTTGCTAGGTGTCTACTGGCCCAAATCAAAAGAGGGCACTCCCAAGATTTTGCAGACTGATCCCACTTTCATTGACAGGAGATTGAAAGTTCGGCTGAAATAGTTCTGCGCTTATCGAAATTCGAACCACTGCCCCTAGTGGTAGAAGCTGGAAGAGTTGTTGAGAGGTGAAATGGACATAGGGTGGCACCAAAAGCGAGTTGTATTTGTGAATGATTTAATATGGTCTATAGGAATGCATATTTTATTAACCCTACAACCTAACCTAAACCCTAACCTGAGAACTAATATGTAATTTTAGAGCAAAAATGCAACCTCCGAACCACACTCACCTTTGTTTTTGTAAACCCAAGTACGTTCTGATTTCCATGAGACCTGAAACCATGTCAACGTGATTGTCAGTAGTGCCACAGGGAAAGGTGAACACATTGGAATTGATGCAAAATGTCTGAAGGAGATGCCGCTTGTCAGTTTTTTGGCAGTTATGGGGTTACTTTCAGGGTACGTGGACATTCGGAAGCAGTATGTTGATTACTTGTGTGATCATGTCGGATATTCCGGTGCCCAGATGTGGCTCGTGTCCATATTTCATTGCAAGTCTATAGGTTTTTTGCCCATTTGATAAAAAAATCATAAGTCTGATCACTTAGAAGAGTAATAGCACACCTCTACTCAACATGATTTGAGATATCATTCTTGTCCACTTAGCTTTAGTGGTTTTTTCAAATAATTTCTCCTGAACATGAACAATGGTAATAGTGATGGTTGCCTCAGCAAACTGAGAACCCAACTGTATGAGATATGTATACGTTTTAATAAGAAGCACTTCAGCATGCCACAGTCCATAACATAATCTTTTTATTAACATATTACAGTACAAGACAAATACATTCTGTCAACGTATAATGTTGTATAATCCTGGAACCAGGGCATGCACATAACAGCGATGTCACTAGTTACAGATGTATTTATCTCAGTAGCCCCAGATAAAACAGCTGTTCTGTCCTCCTGTGTCTTTGAATGCTATTTTAATACTCTGTAAAGCAACTCCAAACTGGCCCGCAAGGACTCGTGTCGCCCCTCCTTCACAAGGTTAACAATACCCTGAGAGCTGTCACAAGAGCACAGGGGCCCTCAAGGGAGGAGGGCCATGGCTTTCTCCATGGGATAGAGACATTGCAGGGGATTTTTGGGCTAAAGCACCCATTTGAACATTGTTTGTTGATCTTGGGTCTCAGACATGAGGGATGCATGACTGATGGCCTTGAGGGATCGCATTCGACTGTGAGACTTGAGAAACTGCACCAGAAACATTTCTTACCAAAATACCATATGCCTAAAAAAGTAAAAATGAAATGTTGAAAACTTGATTTATATGGATATCTGCTGTTTTTTTTTTACATATGTTATTGTAAAGGCATTTTGAAAACATGTAAGTATCTCACAGGGTTGGTCTCTTAGTTTTTAGCCATGCAGAAACCATATTGTTTGGAGTAAGTAGTTATGTTTTCTAAAGCATCACTTTTACTATTGCTTAACTTTGGTGCTTGTTCCACACCATGTGTGCTACAGACATGAATAATATCTCAAATTGTGTGGCTTGTACAAAGCAATTAGACATTGCAAATTATAAAGTGTGCAAAAAACCTCATGGACTTGCATTTAATGGTAAAGTGTGTCATTTAATTTGAAAATACTTTCTCCTGTTCCAGAAACCAGTATAGTAAGCCATTGCAGGCTGATTCCCCGAAAATTGTAAAGAGCAACATGCTGTGAGTTTGTGGCATGACATTATGTTTGCAGTTTGGTTTTGTGGGGCTAGTGCACTGAAATGACACACTTCACCTTTAAGAAGGGACCCTTATGAAAGCAAAAGGCACATTATAACTGAAAAATTCTCATATGAATCGATATCGAATCTAAACTGGAATTGGATTGAATTGAGAGCTTGTGAATCCAAATCGAATTTTGGAATCTGTCAATACCCATCCCTTCGAGAGAATATCATAGATAATTGTGAGTGGACTCTTTTGACTAGTAAACAACCACCTATCAACCGCCCAGAACACCCTAGCAACTGCATAACAGCGACCTGGAAACCACCCACAACACCCTATCATTGTCGCTGTGAGTTTTGTATTGTCAATTATTTTCTTCGAAAAATATAAACATTTCTGGTTAGTGTTTTGTCATCTTTTTAAAGAGCATTTGGTCACATTGCAGACGGGTTAAATAGGGTTCTCTTGAATCTCAACAGGAACAGCAGTATTACTAAAAGATCAAATTCACCTCTCATTAATCTCAAATTCACATGGCTCCCATTAAATCTTACGATGTGTAAGCTCTATTTAGAACACATGGCTACATTCCACTGGTTTTCAAAAGCGGAATTCTCTGCAATAACAGCATTGTGCTGTATCAGTAGGAGGGAGAACTACCAGCAGTCCTAAGTTGTTCAATAGGACAGGACCTTTCATTTATTATTTTTTTTAGCTTGTACCCTTTTATATATATATACAGCAAAGTTGGGCAATATTGCTAAAACAATTCTTTATATTTTTCTGTCTTTTGACAATATTCAATATCTCTTGATGGTTATTTATTTGCTCTGAAAAGGCTTAAAAGGGTGATTGTTTTTTTTTAAATCCAAGCAATCATAATTTCAGCCAAACAGCCACTGTTGCAATGCCTTTGAATTTAATTACTGTTGAAACTCTCAAAACTCATGAAATCTATTAGAAATGACAGAAATGATTGCAGACTGAACCTGGAAGTGAGGTTGAAGGGAAATGTCCACACGGTGGTGGCAAAAGTTGTAATTTTGGTTGTAAATTATGTAATTCAGTCAACAACGATGCTTGTGTTAGTAACCATACACAATAACCCAAACCCTGTTGGTGTTGGTGGAATAAAATTAGTATTTTTAGAATGAAAATGCAAACTTCGAATCACACTCACCGTTGTTATGCGTGATTACATCCTGATATCCACAGGACCCAAACCCGTGTCTCAGAGTGAAAGAGATTACTTCATGGTTTCTGCTGAACTAGAACGCATGTGTCAGAGATTGTACATGCAACACTTGATCAGTTTCTCCTTTGGGAATGGTAAACATGTTTGAATTGATGCGATAACGTCTGATGGGGGACAGTGATTGTCACTAATTTGCCATAATGCAAATGGGGTTGATTTCAGGGTACATGAACATTCTGAAACATCACTTTGATTTTCCGTGGAGGAAGTTGATTGTTATGAATGTCAAGTTCAACTGATGGAAAAAAAGATGTGTAAACAGTGTGAAGTAATTTGGATTCTAACATCTCTTTCACTGTGTAGAGGAACCAGAAATTGCAAGAAAGTTATTCCTTACCTATGCTGGTTCCCAAGTTTTACCTTTGACCTCAAGATATCAGATGCCATGGTTTGGGCTAGTTGTTGGTGTCCATGTCTCAGTGGAAAGGCAAGTTAAATAAAAACATCATAGGTCATATACATGCCATGGAAACACATTTAAACTCCACATCTACAATGTATCCAAAATTTTTGCTTTGTAGGAATTTGATCCACAGGGAGTTGTTTTGTTTTGTTATTTTTACCAATTCTTGATGAAAAGTGACTGCAATGAAACATTTGTGTCTGGGATCCATATGTGCACACTAACTACCACACGCTGATCCTTTGTACTCACGACATTTTGAAGCCACTGACAGCTCTCTGATGTAGCTGGTGTTTTCCTTTAAAGAAATAAACAATGAGAGGCCGTGCGTTATAGGGATTTTACAATGGATTCGTCTTATGAATTTTTGCTTAGACAGTTGCAACTACAATATTATAACAGGCCTCAATGTTTAAGAAACTTTTACATAAATTAATAATACTAATAATAATCAGAATATAAAATATTTCTGCCAAGTTATATATTTCATTATTACATAGCCTTCTGGAGTACTCTTATCATACAGCAGCATTTTAGTGCCAAGTAACAAAACAAAAACAAACTATGATTTCGAGAGTAAAGACATTGCATTATGAGATTGAAGTCACATTATTTTGAGAAACAACAGTAAAGTGCATCTGAGTTACAGTAAACTCCACTTACCCCGGAGATAACATTGGCTATGCAACTTGCCGAGCTGAATTTGTAGGATGTTTTGCAAGATCTCTGTTCATGAATGAGATGTGCATTAGTACTGGGGCTTTCAACCTTTAGGCGCCTGTCAAGGGCTCAAGTGAAGTGAAAGATATCTGGAACTGCTGTGACTTAAATGGCATTATATATGGGAACATCCCTTCAGTGATACTGTTGTTTTGAGAGCAAAAACCAACAAAAAAGCAGACCAAGCATTACCCGTGCTGAGCGGCACTGCGCAAATGTCTGTCTGGTTCTTTCTCCTGAATAAATTCAATTCCCTACCAAACCGCTGCAGTGTCCGGATACTAATAATAACTCAAAGAACCAAAAAACCAAGGATTTCTTTGTTGCTAAATCCTATCCTACAGTATGATTGAACTAAATCCTCCATATCCATCTTTTGCATTAATGAAGCTGCTGGATTGCCGTCCGTTCTATCGTTGTCATAGTTATTAAATGTTTTTTCTCTCTCAAAATATTTCTACTTTATTCATGCAATATACTACTTTATTCCCATAATGCTACGACTTTATTCGTATAATTTTTACATCAAAATATTATGACATTAATGTCATAAAGCTATTGATTTTTCTTGATAAAGAATACTTTATTATCGTAATACTATATGACTTATTTTTACTATAAGACTATATGAATTTTATTTTTTATTTTATTTTATCGTGGCATTAAAGCGCCGTCGTACTAACATGAACATCCTTATCAACCAATTGGTGTCTTTTTTATTATTCTGATTGTACATTATCCCGTACTTCTATATGTTGCTCACAGTTGACAAACAACATATCAACATATAGACGCTTTAATATAGAATTTAATTGAAGTACAATGGGGTAAATGTGTCTCATCCAATCAGATTTCAGAGTCGGAACGATCTGATTTATAATATTCTTTTGGTACTGTTATAAGCTGGTTATGTAATACCTTCACCTTCCTTCCCCAGGTGGTCTGCCTCACTCAAACTCAGGTCAGTTTTGTATTCCTTTACATTGAAATAAATAAATACTTTAGGACCGTCGTTAAAATATTGCTTTGGTATTTGGCCCTTGTTGACCTTCTATTTATTTGTGCTTAATGGCACTCTAAAGAACACAATACTTAACCACCTACTTGTCAAAGGAATTATCTGATACTCATTCAACCTGATATTTAAGACTTAAAGACTTATTTTGGGCATATTTGGGGTTTTTGCCAGACAGGATATGTGAAGCGACCTACCTGTGGATGACCATTGGTTATCCAATAATCCATTGTATCATTATTTTCTGAGATAAACATTTTCTATCTTGTTCAATGTATATTAGCACTCACCTTCCTAGATTTAAATTGATCCTTTTAAAATGCAATTTTGTTCAATGTAAAAAAAAAAAGTGGATATGTGTTGTTATCTTTAAGATTTATTTTTTACTTGATCTAAACCTTAATTACTTTTATTGGTGTCTATTGGTTAAACATTTTTGTAAATTTTAAGTCAGTTGGTTTAGATGTTTACATATGAAACACATTTTTCAAGTCACATGACAAAATTCGGTATTTTTGTTTTTACCAGGATTGCAATATTAGTGCTTGGTTTATGTACAGTATAATTACATATATATATATATATATATATATATATATATATATATATATATATATATATATATATATATAAACATAATTTAGACTCTAAAACTATTATTTTCTTCATTTCATCACTCATGGCATTCCAAATGTATGTATTTTTTAACTTTAGGCAAAGGTTTGCAATTTGCATCCAGTAGCTACATCCCCACCCCCCACCCCCAAGTACAAATATGTTAACTTCAGTTGTTGCCAGGCTAATGCAACTAAAAGCGTTAGATAGTATATTATGTACTGATTACTTTTTTAGGAAAATGAGGGGAAATAATTTACAAGTGAACTATAAAAAAGAGAGTATAAATGATTGCATGGTTAACCACAAATCACATAAACTAAGGCAGCCCTCTTTTAACCACAAGCAAGACATGATTTGAGATTTTAATTTCACCAAATATATTGTGAATCAGTTAAAGGTCATGTTTTAAAAGTTTTGGGCCGTGGTTGAGGGACTGGATTGCCCCAGAATCCTTAGGGGCTATTTCCCAAATTAGGCTATAAATTTTTAATGATGTGATCTGGTTAAAATAAACCTTTTCATTCAAATAAATACCTTATTTGAAGTTTACCACTAAACCAGGCCATTATAATATTAATTATAGTTTAATGATGGTATATCTGCAGATCTTTACAAGCACTTCAGATCGACTCGCAAGGCATTTTATATGTTTTGTATAGATATGGTTGACTATAAGGATTATACAGTTGATGTCAGAAGTTTTACATACACCTAGTCATATAAACTCATTTTCTAACCACTCCACAGATTTAATATTAGCAAACTATAGTTTTAGCAAGTTGTTTAGGTCATCTACTTTGTGCATGACATGAGTAATGTTTAAAAAAATTGTTTACAGGCAGATTGTTTCACTTTTAATTGCCTATATCACAATTCCAGTGAGTCAGAAGTTTACATACACTAAGTTAACTGTACCTCAAGCAGCTTGGAAAATGCTAGAAATTTATGTCAAGCCTTTAGATAATTTGCCAAATTAGCTTCTGATAGGAGGTGTAATGAATTGAAGGTGTACCTGTAGATGTATTTTAAGGCCTACCTTCAAAATCAGTGCCTCTTTGCTTGACATCATGGAAAAATCAAAAGTAATCAGCCAAGACCTCAGAAAAACAATTGTAGACGTCCACAAGTCTGGTTCATCCTTGGGAGCAATTTCCAAATTCCTGAAGGTCCCATGTTCATCTGTACAAACAATGGTAAGCATGTATAAACACCATGGGACCACGCAGCCATTATACTGCTCAGAAAGGAGACGCATTCTGTCTTCTAGAGATTAATGTAGTTTGGTGCGAAAAGTGAAAATCAATCCCAGAACAACAGCAAAGGACCTTGTGAAGATGCTGGAGGAAACAGGTAGACAAGTATCTATATCCACAGTAAAACGAGTCCTATATCGCAATAACCTGAAAGGCTGCTCAGGATGGAAGAAGCCACTGCTCCAAAACTGCCATAACAAAGCCAGACTACAGATTGCAAGTGCACATGGGGACAAAGAACTTACTTTTTGGTAAACTTTACTGTTTGGCCATAATAACTATCGTTATGTTTGGAGGAAAAAGGGTGAGGCTTTCAAGCTGAAGAACACCATCCCAACCGTGAAGCATGGGGGTGGCAGCATCATGTTTTGGGGGTGCTTTGCTGCAGGAGGGACTGGTGCACTTCACAAAATAGATGCATCATGATGAAGGAAAATGATGTGGATATATTGAAGCAACATCTCAAGATATTAGCCAGGAAGTTAAAGCTCAATCGCTAATGGGTCTTCCAAATCGTCAATGACCCCAAGAATACCTCAATAACTGTGGCAAAATGGCTTAAGGACAACAAAGTCAAGGTATTGGAGTGGCCATCACAAAGCCCTGACCTCAATTTGATAGAAAATCTGTGGGCAGAACTGAAAAAGCTTGCGCGAGCAAGGAGGCCTAAAAACTTGACTCAGTTACACCAGTTCCGCTGGAAGAATGGGCCAAAATTATTGTGAGAAGCTTGTGGAAGGCTACCCAAAACGTTTGACCAAGTTAAACATTTTAAAGGTAATGCTAACAAATACTAACAAAGTGTATGTAAACTTCTGACCCACTGGAAATGTGATATAAAAAGCTGAAATAAATAATTCTCTCTACAATTATTCTGACATTTCACCTTCTTAAAATAAAGCGGTGATCCCAACTGACCTAAGACAGGGAATGTTCTATACGATTAAAATCAGGAATTTGTAAACTTCTGACTTCAACTGTTGTTAGTCATATTGTGACCTTCTACTTGGTTCTATCTCTCCCAAAACCTGCATTGGGATACAGAGCTAGCAGACATGGATAGAGCTTTTGACTTTTTTAAATATTAGATGCATGATTTAAAAAAAAATTCTAAAATAACCACACAAGAGCATGAAGTGGCACTGACTAGGTGAATGTGCTTATTTGACGAAAATCCAAGATAGAACCTTATAAACTGAGTTTATATCATCACTTTAGCAACATATATATTGGAAATTTGCGAGAGAGCATTTGGGCATATAGGTTTTTCTTTCATGATGACTACATTCATTTGACTAACCTAACACAAAATTATATCATTGTGCTTTAAAAATCATTGAGTCATTCAAAAAGACAATTTAAGTATGCCACAGCCCCACAGCAATCAGCTCATTTAAGCACATGCATCTCTAGCCTGAAAGAATGTGTCCTTTGTGTGATTTCATGCAAAGAGAGCATATAGAGAGTTTGACATGAATCCACTCAGACAGCTGTGAGAACCCCAAATAACTAAAACTAGTTATGCTTCCAACTTTACTTTGCTTCGTCTGTACAGACGACTTTAAAGCTACTGTTTTTTTGTTTTGTTTTTAAAATTTTTATTATTGTTAAAATACTTCTTCCTATCCCAGCTTCAGGGCCGGCGTAGGCCAAATTGATGCCCGGTTCTGCGATCTGCGTAATGAGGCGATCGTCTGTGTTCCGTGACTGCTATTGGGTCTTTGAATAATGCATAAAGTGCGAGGAAGGGCAGCTGGTGGAGTTTCTGGTGCAACCCTAGGATATAAGTTGGTGCCCTCTGCAGACTGTGTAAAATGCGTATAGGGAGTGGCGGTACTGCCCAACTTAATTTTCAGTCAACTTAAAGTAAGCAATTTGTAGGTTGATTTCCATGAAAAGTATAATACTGTGGTGCTTTCAAAATTGCTCTGATTATTTGAGAGGCCCGAAATAGCAACAATGGCTCAACCAATGGTGTGAGTTTAGGGTGGGACTACCTGTTTGTCTAACCAGTGGCAGAAGGTGCTAGTGTTTGGGGAAAATATGTGGCAACAATTATTATTTTTGTAATTCCGTTAGATGCTACTAGTGGCCAGAAATTACACATTACAGCTATTATGAAACAGTGAAAATTGTTATACACTCACCTAAAGGATTATTAGGAACACCTGTTCAATTTCTCATTAATGCAATTATCTAATCAACCAATCACATGGCAGTTGCTTCAATGCATTTAGGGGTGTGGTCCTGGTCAAGACAATCTCCTGAACTCCAAACTGAATGTCAGAATGGGAAAGAAAGGTGATTTAAGCAATTTTGAGCGTGGCATGGTTGTTGGTGCCAGACGGGCCAGTCTGAGTATTTCACAATCTGCTCAGTTACTGGGATTTTCACGCTACAACCATTTCTAGGGTTTACAAAGAATGGTGTGAAAAGGAAAAACATCCAGTATGCCGCAGTCCTGTGGGCTGAAAATGCCTTGTTGATGCTAGAGGTCAGAGGAGAATGGGCTGACTGATTCAAGCTGATAGAAGAGCAACTTTGCTTGAAATAACCACTCGTTACAACCGAGGTATGCAGCAAAGCATTTGTGAAGCCACAACACACACAACCTTGAGGCGGATGGGCTACAACAGCAGAAGACCCCACCGGTACCACTCATCTCCACTACAAATAGGAAAAAGAGGCTACAATTTGCAAGAGCTCACCAAAATTGGGCAGTTGAAGACTGGAAAAATGTTGCCTGGTCTGATGAGTCTCGATTTCTGTTGAGACATTCAGATGGTAGAGTCAGAATTTGGCGTAAACAGAATGAGAACATGGATCCATCATGCCTTGTTACCACTGTGCAGGCTGGTGGTGGTGGTGTAATGGTGTGGGGGATGTTTTCTTGGCACACTTTAGGCCCCTTAGTGCCAATTGGGCATCGTTTAAATGCCACGGCCTACCTGAGCATTGTTTCTGACCATGTCCATCCCTTTATGGCCACCATGTACCCATCCGCTGATGGCTACTTCCAGCAGGATAATGCACCATGTCATAAAGCTCGAATCATTTCAAATTGGTTTCTTGAACATGACAATGAGTTCACTGTACTAAAATGGCCCCCACAGTCACCAGATCTCAACCCAATAGAGCATCTTTGGGATGTGGTGGAACAGGAGCTTCATGCCCTGGATGTGCATCCCACAAATCTCCATCAACTGCAAGATCCTATCCTATCAATATGGGCCAACATTTCTAAAGAATGCTTTCAGCACCTTGTTGAATCAATGCCACGTAGAATTAAGGCAGTTCTGAAGGCGAAAGGGGGTCAAACACAGTATTAGTATGGTGTTCCTAATAATCCTTTAGGTGAGTGTATATATATATATTTTTTTTACCTTTAATAATAAAAATGAATTTAAATAAACTAGTTTATTTACCCCTAGATCTTGTGCGTCAAACAAAAACAATTCGTAATGATGTATATATAACAACATTATATAACATTCCTCAGCTCACAATTGCTGGACTTCAAACTAACATCCTAACAACGTATCTTTCCACAGGAAACAAAGACTGTATCAGAGTGAAATCATATTGCAGAGATTATTTGTATAATCTAATTTGGATTATAAATGGTGTTTTTATTATTTACACATGCATTGATAACATTGCGTCCTCTCAGACTGTGGTTATGACTCATTTTGTCATTAGATCTGTGAGTTTGGGGCTTGGACAAGATTTCCCTGCTGCTCAGACAACCACATGCAGTCCTTCCAGTTGGCCATCTGCTTAGCATTTATTCTGTGTCTTTGAAACTTGATGGGAATTAGAAAAGTGCTAATGTAACACTTTGCAGTCCAAGGACTAGTCACTCCACCGTATGGCAGCAATTTTGATACCATAGTCCAAGTCTAACCACAGTGTGACAGCATCATCCCTCAAAAGAACATAATGCTTTTGCACTGACAAAAGAGTTCTGTTCTTAGGTTAGCTTTGGTATACACACCATTTTCTACACATTTTGGACACTTTTGGAGTCCATCTCATGTCAGAGTTCGGTTGGTGTTAAAGTGATTTTCTGAACTACGGTGCACACCAGCCTTAATCTCATGCCTTCTGCTAATGCAAATTTAGTCTTCTGCCAAACAATGCTCCCTAGAAGTCCACCCATTCCAGCATTGTCTTATAGAGATGTTATTTCATACATTTCCTTTTTGTTCGAGTAACATTGTCCTGATTGCCATCCGTGACCATGCCAATGGCTCCTAGACATTCATGAAATCAGACTGACAGATTTGTGTTAGCTGTTCCCAGAGGAGAGGGGACATGGACAATAATGTTCAGAAAAATGTTTGAAAATTGAGGATCAGTCCAGACTGATGTGGTTACATTGGGCAAAAAATCTTGTTCTGGGACGACAGAAATAAATAGTGTTTGTTTTTCTTTGCATGCTTTGCAAAAACTTCTCATAATCTCATAAAGTGAATACCACCCCACTTTACAGGAAAGCATGCATTCAATTTTATTTTAATGTAATATCTATAAAGTCTTAGAGTCATCATTGTACAGTTTGATTAAATATTGCAAATTGTGCATACAAATTAAATAAGTAAATAATAATTGCATTTAGAACCCCAGTGAGCAAGCTGAAGGCGACTGTGGCAAGGAACACAAAACTCCTTAAGTTGACATGACATTTACCCCAAAAAACCTTTTGTTGCATATTTGCAGGAGTAGCTAATGGAATTCATCCCACGACAACTCTAGAAGATATCATTCTCTCCCAAACAAAGAGCTTATATTCATGTGCTATTTTGTTTACTGTGCAAATAGTCTCCGCCTCAAACATTCCTCACATGTAAACCACAGTTGTTGCCGCCTTTCCTTTTAGAATTGTGACAAATGCATCAAAGAATTCCATTGTGCATTGGCCCTGCCTTTACATACACGGAGCATTGCAGGAGGGTCACTATTTCTTCCTTGTACATATCAATATATTACTAAATGTATAAAACTTAATCAAACCTTATCTGATTTATTGAACTTGACATTGCTATTTAGCTTTAATACTACAGTGCACTGCAAGATATCCTTTTTTATATGGATTATTATAAGAATTATCTTGCTCCAAAACCAGATGTGCATTAATAATCCAACAGAAAGGGAGCCTGGGTAGCTCAGTGGTGAAGACGCTGGCTACCACCCCTGGTTTGAATCCCAGGGTGTGCTGAGTGACTCCAATCAGGTGTCCTAAGCAACCAAATTGGCCTGGTTGCAAGGGAGGTTAGAGTCACATGCGGTAACCTCCTTGTGGTTGCTATAATGTGGTTTGTTCTCGGTGGGGAGCGTGGTGAGTTGAGCGTGGATGCTGCGGTGGATGGCGTGAAGCCTCCACACACGTCTCCATGGTAACGTGCTCAACAAGCCACGTGATAAAATGCACGGGTTGACAGTCTCAGACGCGGAGGCAGCTGGGATTCTTCCTCCACCACCTGGATTGAGGCGAGTCACTACGTGACCACGAGGGCTTAAAAGTGCATTGGGAATTGGGCATTCCAAATTGGGTGAAAAAGGGGAAAAAAATCCCCCCAAAAATAAAATAATCCAACAGAATTTCTTTTGCACCCACTTTTGCGGACTTGGGTGTTTTCACTCTTGGCTGGTTTGGGTCGATTAAAATGAACTCTGGTGTTATTGCTGTTAGTGTGGTTCGTTTGAACAAGTGTAAACGCTGCCATCCGAACCTTGGTGCGCACCAAACCCTTAATAGTGTGTCTTGGTCCGCTTCCAAACAAACTTTGGTGAGGTTCGACTGATGGGCCAAAGACGTCTAAATGGACCAATAACAGGAAGTAATTTGCCTTCAATACCGACCTCAAGCATACCTGGTTCTTCTCATCATAGGAGATATGTTGCCCATTACAGTTCAGTACAGGCGTCAGAACTGCCGTCTCCTTGCAGCAAATCTTCATTTGTGTGTGCAACGGAGGAATTCCTGCCGCTGTTTTGACTTCTTTACACATTTTATTAGCACTTTGTTTGATCTCAGCTGGTAAAAATACCACCATATATACATAAATCCAACGAGAACATTTAGCCCAGCAGCCAGCATTGTTTTGGATGTTCGTCAAGTTCCGTCACAAAATCGTCATATGTCATAAAAGCTATCCAATCAGCTTGTGACCTTATCCTTATGCCTTCTGTTTTGTATCTTTAGGTTTGGTGTTAAAAATGCCTGTGTGAACGAACGCTAAGTGAACCAGGACTAAATGTATCATTTTCTTTTTTGGTCCGAACCAAGAGAACTGAACTACAAGTGTGAACACACCCTAATTGTCATTCTTTGCCACATCAACCAAAACTAAAACCCCATTCTAAGCAGTTTGAGATTATTTCACATGCATGGGTGTGGAATGAACACACCCTTGTAACTGTCTGAATTGTCACACCAGGTGACATGCTGTGCATAATGTGAGGATAAGCTCTCCACGGTAGATTTGGGGCAGATTTAATAGACGTTGGCCTGTGGCCGGCAATCATGGGCTAGGTCTGTTTGGACAGGGCTCCTTAGAGACAGCTACAGTTCACAAGACAGGAAGCAGCTTGCAAAGATCCCAGCAGTCAAGGTCATGAGGACAGAGGATGGGGGCGGGGTTGGAGAGGGGATTTCCTCATAAGGGCTTGTGTCATTTTCAAAACTACCCACAATTTGTTCTTACAAAATCTTTGTTTAAACACTGACCCTTAACACTTACTTAGTTTAATCATTTTAAACCATTACTTGCACTAAACATAAGTAATATTGGCATTATATTCATGATGTTTAGCCAGAGGGAACTGGCCCCCAGAGTGAGTCTGGTTTCTCTTGCCACAGTCTCCTTCAGCTTGCTCACTGATGTTCTAAGTCTAATTATGACTTATTTATTTTTATACACAATTTACAATAATATTTAATCAAACTACACAATGATGACTCATTATAGATATTCAAGTTTTATCTTCTGTTAATGTCTGACTTTCTGCAAAGCTGCTTTGTTACGGTGTTTGTTGTGAAAGGTGTTATACAAATAAAAATGGATTGACTTGAATTATTTCAAACAGTTTTCTATAGGCATGAAAAATCAAGATAGACTTATATCCTCAAAATAACCACATCCTCCACCATTAATATGCATTATTAATACAAATTGTATATCCTTTCTAATAAGAACTTTCCTGACCCATGACTTTAAAAATAATAAAATAGAAATATGTTAAAAATATATTTATTTTAATATTCTCAATTATTTGTCTTCTTTATCTTATTTATGTATACATTTTGGATGGTTTATAAAAAAAATTTGTATTTATTTGGATTTATTTTATTTGTTTATTTTTTCCTTCACCTGTACTTGTCTTTATGATTGTATTCATACATTGTTTGATCTTATTGAACATCGATATAGTAAACTCCACAGTTTTACCACCATTTTTCAGACGGTCCCTTACCACACCCCCCCCACAGCATTAGCACGTTTTAGCACAATGTGTGGACTTTTCAGATGGTCCCTTACATAGGCACATTTTCCAATTTGTATCAATGTTGAATTGGCTATCTGGAACGATTTCACCGGGATTTCACATAACCGAAATTATGTGAATCGCATAATTTTATCTTTTAAATACGGGACGGGTGGCATCCCAAACTGGAACAGTACTTTTTATAAGAGCTTTAGAGAAATAATTAACAGCCAGGGTCGCCACGCGACAAAACACGCTGCCGTTGTATGCGTCTATAGCCTACTACACATTCTAGTTTGTCGCGTGACTTGCGTCGCTCACAATCCAGAACACCTTGATCACAGCATTCAAATATTTAAATAACACATCAGGGGGCGTTCACAAAGGAAGCGTTTTCGTTCTTATAGCGCTTTTAAACTGGTCTAGTATGTACTCACATCACATGCAGCGTTTTCTCGCTGTTTTTGCTTAGCCTACTATTAATAACATCTCGCCCCATTAGCATTGCGTATTTAAGACGTCGTATCAAGTTCAAATTGTTCAAATTTGAAAACGCCTCTTGAGATCCTGTGTTCAGTTTCATTCCGTTACGAGGCTTAGGGGCCGTTCACACCGAACACGTCATTGCGCTACAACAAAAGGTTGGACACGAATACTATTACTAATCGAACAGAACGCAGGTGACTCGAGACGCCTTTAAAACAAAATGCGCGAGACGCTGAAATAACAGCGAGATGCGGTGCAAAGGTCAAAGACGTCAATTTAGCGCGTGATTACAATAGAAAACAACTATAGTAATAATAATAATAATAAAAACAAAACGCTCTGGCGCACGCAAAAATGCATCCTGTGTGAATGGACCCTTAATGCAAGAAGGTCCCTTTTGTGAACGCCCCCCTTCGGGCTGTTCGAGGAGACGTCGCGGGCTTGCACTGTCTACAGCTGCGTTGGCAGGAGCGTTCTAGTTGGTCGCGTCCAGTGTAGATGGGTTGTACGTCGGGAAGGCGTGGGGAATGTTTGGCTGGCCAATGCGCCAATAGACGCCAATGGGTTGAAGTGTGCATGATATTAGGTAGACGCTGCGACTCTCAGTTCTTTACCAACGCGTAGAGATTTCACAAAGCTGTGACTGCGAGAATATTCCGTGTATTTTAAAATAAATGGACGGACCGGGAGCTGCAGCATTCACGATCCACTTGTCACCAAGGGAGAGGAATTATTGGAAGTAATGGGGAACACAACACCCAAACCCCTCATAGGTAGGAGATAGCATGGTTGTGCCTCGGTTGATCTGGTCTTCTAACAGTATCGGATACATCTTTATATGAGTTCATATGGGTAAACATGTTTAATGTCTTGATATATTGTGCAAATACTGAATCACGCAATATTATGTGGTTCTGAACATTATTGGCCTGACAGTGCGCGCGCTGCGTGGGAGTGAGAATTTGATGGGTGATGTTCAAGTTATTTAGACATCCTGAAAATGTGTCATTGGTAACATATATTTATTTAGTACTGTAGGCAATGCTTCACCATTAAAGCCAGGTTTTGTGCTAATATTCCATTTCAAATGTTGGTTTTCAAAGCAAATTGAGTGAATATTTGTAGAGTTGGTCTCCATGTTTCTCCAAGTGCATGGCGAATTGGTGATGAATGTTCAGCTGCCTTTAGGTTATGGATAATAGAGTTTGTATATGCCATATTTGGCTGTATTTATGTTTTTGATCAACCAAACAGATCATTATATTCTCTAATGAGAGATGGCTGATTTATTAGCCCACATTAAAAAGACCACAAGAGTTGATGCTGATGATGAACTAGGCACAGTTCAGAGCAGATTTTGAGTGGAGATCCGTGGGGAAAGTCATGGCTATTTTTTTTTGTTGATAAATGCTACATTTGTTCTGTACACACTTGTCTCCATCTCCCAGAAAAAATACAGAGAATGCCTCAAGCAAACATTATGGACACACAATTTCTATTTAGTGCCTATATTTACCCTGCAAATGTTTTTATGGCAAGCTGAATCTTGAAATAATGCATTTAGGGGGGTCTAGGGCCCTTAAGTGAACTTATTGTATCTGCCTGCTGTTTAGAGCACATTGTTGTAGAACTGTGCTCAGCAAGGATACATTGCTATCAAATACTTCAAAATTCTCAAACTCATATTAACGTGTCACTGAAATGGTTATGCTGATAATGTAATTTGTAAAGAAACTTTTTCACTAGTGGTCTCAGATTAGACCCTACTCTAGAAGACCTTTTGATAAGAGTAAATACGTCTCACTGATAATTAAAACTAGGTTTATTGAGATATTTAATTGGTGCTTCATTAGCAGCACAATATAGACATTTGATAATTTCTAAGAAAATGCACATGCTCAGCACATGTTAACTCAAAAGTGTGCATGCATTTATCAAAAGGTTTATGAGAGTGAGTCACAAGTTGCAGTGGCAGTCCTGGAGCTAATTGACCTCTAGAATATTCTTGGTTTTGAAATTCACAAATAATAAAGCTCTATCTGGTTCCCATTATTTCTCATTGTGTGCTCAGTCCCCACCCTCCAGAACCAATGCATTTAACTGTTCACAAAAGCATTGTATAGGTGACTTTATATGTACAAAACACGGCTGCGTTTAAAAGGATAAACTGGATAATATTTCAGTGAGGTTGTTTAACACCGTCTACGTCAGGTTATATAAGACCACAGAAAGAGTAATTCTTGATTTATTTCTCGAAAAAATTGTAATTTGTGTCTTATGTTTTATTAAATATGCTTGAAATTTAACAGTCTTCAGAAACCATCCTTGATTGGGTGTGTCATTTAATGGACACAATACTGGAACAGGTCACAGGAAATTTTCAAACGGTCTGGAAAACACATGAATGCATCTATGTCTGCTAATTATTATTTTTACAATCGATTCATCTTTGATTATTTCTTTGAATAATCGGATTAAAAAAAATATATTTCCTGTATTTTATTAAAATATGATTTTTTCCCCTTCCCTTTTCTCCCTAATTTGTAATGCCCAATTCCCAATGTGCTCTAAGTCCTCATGGTGACGTAGTGACTCGCCTCAATCCGGGTAGCAGAGGATGAATCTCAGTTGCCTCCGCATATGAGACTTCAATCCGCGCATCTTATCACGTGGCTTGTTGAGAGCATTACCGCGGAGACATAGCGCATGTGAAGGCTTCACGCTATTTTCTGCAGCATCCATGCACATCTCACCACGTGTCCCATCGAGGGCGGACCACGAGAAGTTTACCCCATGTGACTCTACCCTCCCTAGCAACTGGGCCAATTTGGTTGCTTTGGAGACCTGGCTGGAGTCACTCAGCACACTCTGGATTTGAACTCGTGACTCCAGGGGTGGTTGTCAGCGTCAGTACCCGCTGAGCTACCCAGGCCCCCTAAAATATAATATTTTAAAAAACAGAAATGATATAGGGTGTTCACAAAACTTTGAACTAAGCCTCAATTATGAAAAGTTAAGATACATTTTTTTATTATTATTACTTTAAGTACAAATGCAAAACAGTTCATTTCATTACTTGTAAAAATGTGTAGAACTAAAAGTACTGTTCATTAAAGAGTAAAATGATCCATTGGGCATGGAAAGGGACAAAACATCAGCCCAGCAGAGGGCAATGGCGACACCAGAATAGAAATATGAAAAATTCTGCCCAGCTGAAAAATTCATAATTATGTTAGATACATATGATTGTACACTGTCACTTATTACATACATTTGAAGTATTTTAAATTAATATTGTGGGTTTTAAAATAGTATTGTCGCTGATACATTTTTTCTAAACTATTCTTTAAAAAAATATTTGTATGTTTATCCAGTAAAATAATGTTTGCCATGGTATAAATTTACTAGTGGAATCAGACATTACATTTAGCATAATCAAGACGATCAATTATCAGGACCCTTAGCATTATTATGTATTATATTCAGCATTATATACAGTTTAATACAGTACAGACATCTTTAAACACAGTGCAGATTCACTCTTGAGCTGAAAAGACTCATCCCAGTGCTCACTATGCACTCACATGAGAAACAATCTAATTAAAACACTTTAAACCGCACACCTTGACCTCTGAGACATCAGTGTGACATCAATGAAAGCTGCACAATTGATTACATTGAAACTGAAATCAAGATATGATGTTGCACAAGTTTAATCAAAATGATGGCGCTCCCTTTCTCCATTGCGATTGGATTGATGACGTGGATGCGCGCGCTCGCTTGCTCTGTGAAATTTAATGGAGACTTATATGTGGTAAAAACAAACAGTTTTGCCAAATACACACCTGATTTTGAATTTATAACATGTATACATTATAAAACAGAAAATAGCAGTAAAATGAAAGTCATGTGCTGGAGAGAAACTACTCTTAAGCACATCAAATAGCACCTGATGCAGCAACTGCTCCACATTAAACTCTATGCTTATTATTATCTTTAAAGTGTTTATAAAGTGCTCTCGTGTGCTGAACAACTTGGGTCATGGTTTTCCTGCTTGCGCTTGCCTCTACGTCAATGACAGAGCTTCTCTGTGCTCATAAAGTATATCCGACTAATCGATAATGAAATCCGTTGTCGATGATTTCCATTATAGATAATAATCGATTTTATCGATTAGTTGTTGCAGTCCTAAATGCATCCAACTTAATGTTTTTCTCTCTTATTGTTGGTGATTTATTAGATGCTGTTGCCCAACTGGCTGCATCATACATGTGTTGGGACAGATCTTAGAGCTAACACACCCAAAAAACAGCTACAATAAAAACTGGTCATGTGTTTGATACAGCTGGTCTGCAAACAGTCGCGTTTGTGCACTTAACTTTAGTGTATGCACTTAACTCGCGTCTACGTTTCCACATCTGTTTTTGGCGTGCACCACTGCTCTGCTGTAATTTAAACTGAACTCTCAATCGATTCTGATTCTTTTGAGAATCGTTTGAGTATGAATCGCGATGCATCGCTGAAATGATTTTTTCGTACCCCATTTGCGATTCGGCAAGTGCAGCCTTGTTTTAACTCTCATGTGCTAATGAATCGGCCATCTCTGTTCCAGTATGGGAATGGGGATTGCAAATGTGAGCGGAGAGCCAGGTGTTCCTCCACAAACGCATTCTCGAACACCATCACCAAAGATGGTCTGAGCTTTTTCTTGAAATCTTCATACATAAATACATACAAGATGGGGTTCAGGCAGCTGTTGAAGTAGGCAAGACTGACTATGAAGAGTCTTAGACTTTTTGAGTCTAAAAGTTCCTTAAATCTTGTAAGCTCAGCTGATGGGTTTGTAGAGTTGCTTTCATGGATCCACACATGAATGAAAATTAATATAAAGAATGGAAGCCAGCAAAAGAAGGCAGCCAGGATAATACAAAGCGGTTTGAGTTTGTTGTTTTTCCGGTGGCGCTGAACTCGTACTCCAATTGCTAGGTACGAAGCAAAGATTATGATGAAGGCAAGGAGGAAACCTACACAAAACGGAACATTACCAGACTCTTGTATGCTTGTAGTCCATTCGGATAGATATTTAAACATGTGATCTTTTGTTTGTTAACATCAAAGTCTGTTTTCCGAAATATGGCCAAAAGAAGGCTGCAGGCGACTGACACTATCCATAAAAACAGGCAGAATATCTTTACCTTCAGTACTGTTCATTTGTTCCGGGCCCATACCACCACCCATGTGGACAGGCAATGGTCCAGACTGATAGCAGCCAACAGGAAGGTGCTAGAAAAGAATGTAAAGATGACAACTACATGACAGTTAAACACAAATGTGTCTAAGACAGGCCTTATTTTTAATTTCGAGATTGATTACGTGTGATTTTTGTGATTTTAAGCTGTACCTTGATTGTCAACGGAGACGTTTCATAGCAACCGAACTGATAAACAATGCTGCATTGTTAGCATTTGTTCTACATGTTTACGATAATCAAAAAAAAGACAAATTCGCCATGCTTTGAACACCTGTCTCTGCAAACTTTTGCTGAACAAGTTTTATTATCGTGTAATGTAGAAACTTTGACTCATTAATGTATATTATTTAAGATGAAAGTAAATTATATAAGTGAAAGTTTATCATTGACTGTATATCTCCCTCAGTGCCGACATGTTTGCGTGGCATCACAAACATGCATTAAATGGGAGGCAGCATAAACCATCACAGCAACTCCATCAGAGCGCAGCGTGACTTTCTGTCCAGGGCAGAGACGGCGTTCTACACTCTAGAAACCGTGCGCACACACACACACAACTCCAGTTGTTCTTTCAAACAACTGGAGTGCAGCTGGATGTAACAACGTAAGGTTTTCAAAACTATTTTCAACTTAACACAGTGTTTTAAACATGCAATGGTAATGATGTTTCCAGTCATGACAACTGCGGTTTTAAGATGGATGGTTCAGAAACATTGATGCGTATTAACTAAGCTTATTACGGTAACCTGAAGGAAGAACAGACACGCACGATCTGATCATTGTTTCATTGAATTAGCCAGCGATTTTGATTATGCCACCTTTTGTACTTATTGTAACCGAGTATGTTTTAACAGCCTATAATAATAAATATGCGAGAGACTAGAACAAGGCGCAATGCAGCAGCCAAAGGTGTATCACATATATGTACATGTCACTATCACATATATGTACATGTCACTGATGAGTACTCAAGTAGAAAAAATTTCCAAAATGCCCATCCCTAGTCCCAACACACATTTAGGAAAGCTTGAAAGCATTGAAACAACTCACTTTATTTAAGTTTAATTGATTTTATTAATTGTTTGAGTAATATGAACAAGGGAGGATTCAGTAAAACTGACAATTGTGAAAGTTTTTGAGTGCTCCCTACCTGGTGAGGCTGGTTTTTTGACTGGTCAAAGAGGGCATTTGGGTACTTTTCAGCTGGTCAGGCTGGGAGACCTTCTTAAACCAGCTAAGACCAGCAAACATCTTAGGCTTGAAAATAGTACAACCTACTGTACATCTGGACAACATAAGAATTAGAGGTGTGAATCTTCACTGGCCTCACAATTCGATTCGATTACGATTCAAATGGTAACGATTCAATTATAAAACGATACTCGATGCATCACGATGCATCTTGTCCTTCAATATCTTTTTCGGTTTCTTCAAAATGTATTTTTTAATCTCTATTTTTTCCCTTTCAGCTTTTTATTTAACAACTGTTAAAAATCAGAATGAGTCACATTACATAAACTGGCCTTTAACATTCAGTATGAGCTGTGAACAAAACATGGAACATCCACAAGATGAAATAAATGCTTTAGTTTAAAAGAGTATCTCAGTTTCTTTCTTTAGAACATTATAAAAAATCTCTTAAAATCACAAAAAATATTGGTTCTTCATCAAAACACACTGAATACTATTACTTCAACTGACTATTATTTTATTTTGTTTAAACATTGTAAATAATTTAATAGTATTTAATTATAATTTAAAATTAATCAAAAATAAAAGAAAAAAATAATTAAATGAAAACATCACCAACATCTCCCAAACCGCTGCCTCGTCATTATTTTCTTCTGTATTTCCCCCCGTTGTGTGCAAATCAGTGCAGTTATGGGTGCAAGCTCGTCTTTCATGTTGTTTGTTGGCTTGTTATGACGAATAAACTCTCCCGTTGCTATGTGCATGTGCTTGTGGAAGAAGTTCAGGATCGTAGTTTCATTCGGTCACAAATGTTCATGTGTTCGATACAGCTGGTCTGCAAACAGTCGCGTTTGTGCACTTAACTTTAGTGTATGCACTTCACTCTTTGCGTCTTTGTTTCCACATCTGTCTTTGGCATGCACCACTGCTCTGCTGTGATTTAAACTGAACTCACAATCGATTCTGATTCTTTTGAGAATCGTTTGAGATTGAATCGCGATGCATCGCTGAAATTATTTTTCCCAGCAGCTCTAATAAGAATTAACCCATCAAAAAGGCTGTGGTCAGATATGCTCTGTAAGCCTTGCATCAGTATGCAGCTATATTGGACTACTTTCTAGAAATTCATTAAACAAGGAGAGAATGGCACTATAAATGCTCCCATGTGATTTAATAGAAAAGACCATGTCGGCCGCTTGGGTCTTTGTCAGGCAGTAAAAAACATCAGGTATTGAAGACTCACACCTAGCAGGGGGTGTGGGCAGCAAACAATTATCCAATGAGGACATAAAAAAAGTCAATTATCCTGTCAAAAACAATCCACAGTGACCTATAATTAATACTAATACCAAGCCTAAAAACTAATATCACAGCATCAAAAATGCATTACAAAAGCTAATGAAACTTAACAATTAACATTATAAATGGATTCAATGGTCGAAACGTTGTCTTATCTAAAAGGGTGGATTTAGGCATGGGTGACATGGGCAGTCGCCTAGGGCGGCATCTTGCTCGCAGGGCGGCACGAGGCACCTTTTTGATTGTGCACCTGCCTTAATGTTTGAATGTGCGCAAATTACTATTCACTAATTTCTAGAAAGACACGGCTAATATAGTCATGAAATCCTTAAACGTTTTTTAAACTGAATGGCATAGAGAGGTAGGTGTGTGTGTGTGTGTGTGTGTGTGTGTGTGTGTGTGTGTGTGTGTGTGTGTGTGTGTGTGTGTGTGTGTGTGTGTGTGTGAGAGCGTGTATTTATCACTTTGTGGGGACCAAATGTCCCCATAAGGATAGTAAAACCCGAAATTTTTGACCTTGTGGGGACATTTTGTCGGTCCCCATGAGGAAAACAGCTTATAAATCATACTAAATTATGTTTTTTGAAAATGTAAAAATGCAGAATGTTTTCTGTGAGGTTTAGGGGTAGGGTTAGGTTTAGGGGGTAGAATATAAAGTTTGTACAGTATAAAAACTATTATGTCTATGGAAAGTCCCCATAAAACATGGAAACACAACGTGTGTGTGTGTGTGTGTGTGTGTGTGTGTGTGTGTGTGTGTGTGTGTGCGCGGAACTGGCCAGTTGCATTGTCATTAGCCATAGCTCTGATTGGATAGCGCAGGCCTATATTTGGAAGGCAGGAAAGAGCATGCTCTGTTTCACAAGTGGAGTTTATGTTCTCATCTTTCCTCAGCCTATACACAAATCGGGGAAGAGCTCCTTTAATCACAGAATGTGAGGAGGTGACTGTGGTATTTTATGACTTCTGCCTTAGATCTGTTTATGGAAGACGCTGTTTGACTACAACCTTACAATTCCAACCTGTCTCCAAACTCTAAATGCAGTGCAATGGAAAGTACAATGACTTAATGGAAAACAGTTCTATATATTTCATATGTATTCTATGTATCATGTCACACCCACAATCTGTTTCTGTCAGAAATATGAAGCATGTCATGTTTCATGCAAGTCTTGTTCATAATGTCTTTTGTTTTACATAACGTGCTTATATTTCACTGAAGGACAATGGAATTTTCAATCAAAATGATGGTACGCTGAGTTCATCCACAATAATTCACACAGGAAATCACAATAGCCATGACATGCCCTGACAAATGAAACCACAGATGCTACAGATGTTACGTTTGCATGTTTAATGGCAGTATCATGGTTTGTATGTAATTAGGTATAATGTCTAACATGGGAAATATGGCATGGCACATTTCACTGATTGTCTGTACAAAGATCAGAGCAAATTGGTACATAAACAGTAGTTCAGTCAGCTAAAATCATGCATATCTCCCATCAAATCACTGCTTAATAAAATGTGGTACTCCGTAAGTAATCAAATATAAAAATGAAACACTACTGTACAATTAAGAAAGAACTAAATGGGAATTTATAGTTGATTTGGCATGTTTCACGAACAGTCTTCTTAAAACATTATTATATTTTGTGGAATGATGTATTTAAATTGGATGAATGTCACGGAAACCATCAAGAAAAGTCTTTGTCATATTTTATGGCAAAATCAATAGCTATATATATATATATATATTTCCGTGACATCCAATTTAAATACATCTTCATTCCACAAAAAAAAAAAAAAAAAATATATATATATATATAGCACTGAATAAAATAAGAGACCACTGGAATCCAGTTTATCTGGATTTAGTATTTATAGGTATGTGTAAAATGAACATTTCTGTTTTATTCTAAAAAGTACTGACAACATTTCTCCCAAATTCCAAATAAAAATATTGTCATTTACAGCATTTATTTGCAGAAAAAGACATCTGGTCAAAATAAAAAAAGATTCAGTGTTTTCAGACTTCAAATAATGCAAAGAAAAGAAGTTCATATTCATTTTTAAACAACACAAACTTAGGAAGAGTTCAGAAATCAATATTTGGTGGAATGATCCTGATTTTCAATCCCAGTTTTCATGCGTCTTGGCATGCTCTCTACCAGTCTTTCACATTGATGTTGGGTGTCATAATGCCACTCATGGTGCAAAAATTCAAGCAGCTCGACTTTGTTTGATGGCTTGTGGCCATCCATCTTCCTCTTCATCACATTTCAGAGGTTTTCAATGGGGTTCAGGTCTGGAGATTGGGCTGGCCATGACAGGGTCTTGATCTGGTGAGCATTGTCCTGCTGGAAAAACAAATCCTCAGAGTTGGGGAACATTGTCAGAGCAGAAGGAAGCAAGTTTTCTTCCAGGATAACCTTGTATGTGACTTGATTAATGTGTCCTTCACAAAGATGAATTTGCCCGATTCCAGCCTTGCTGAAGCATCCCCAGATCATCACTGATCCTCCACCTGGTTGTCTACTGGTTAGATGGAGACCTGGAGAGGCCTACAAGCCACAGTGTCTCACACCCACTGTGAAATTTGGTGGAGGATCGGTGATGATCTGGGGGTGCTTCAGCAAGGCTGGAATCGGGCAAATTCATCTTTGTGAAGGACGCATGAATCAAGCCACGTACAAGGTTATCCTGGAAGAAAACTTGCTTCCTTCTGCTCTGACAATGTTCCCCAACTCTGAGGATTATTTTTCTGGCAGGACAATGCTCCATGCCACACAGACAGGTCAATCAAGGTGTGGATGGAGGACCATTGGATCAAGATCCTGTCATGGCCAGCCCAATCTCCAGACCTGAACCCCATTGAAAACCTCTGGAATGGGATGAAGAGGAAGCCGAGTTGCTTGAGTTTTTGCACTAGTAGTGGCATAAACAGCAATGTGAAAGACTGGCAGAGAGCATACCAAGACTCATGAAAACTGTGATTTGAAAATCAGGGTTATTCCACCAAATATTGATATCTGAACTTTTCCTAAGTCTGAAAACACTGCATCTTTTTTGTTATTTTGACCAGTTGTCATTTTCTGCAAATGAATGCTCTATATGACTATATTATTTGGAATTTGGGAGAAATGTTGTCAGTACTTTATAAAATATACACTTATTTTATTTTACTTACATATAAATAGTAAATCCAAAGAAACTGACAATTTTGCAGCGGTCTCTTCATTTTTTCCAGAGCTGTATCTACACTGATTAGCCACAACATTAAAACCACCTGCCTAATATTGTGTAAGTCCCCCTCGTGCTGCTAAAACAGCACCAACCCGCATCTCAGAATAGCTGTCTAGATAATATTCTTCTCACCACAATTGTGGTTTTGTGGTCCGTTCTTCATAATGCGACGGCTCATTTTAGCCTCATTTAGCCTTTTGCGGCCAACCCACCTGCCCACTCGGTTTTCCCGATGGCTATTCTGCCCCTGATTGGCCCCAAAGTGCGCCGGCCCACCGGGAAAATGCCCGGTATGCCAGATTACCAGTCCAGCCCTGAGTGGATATGACCTGGACATTACTTCGTGAGATTCACACAATTTCATAATGGCCGTGGCAGATCAGATTTAAGTAGGTTCATTCTTGTGCTATTTTAGACACAACCATTCCTTGCACTGAGAAATCGGTCATGCACACAGTACAAAGGATTTATTGCTGTTGATTTGCTCTACATTGATAGTGCTATATGTGCAGTGGCTTATGGCCACACTGTCAATATTGTCATCATCATAATCTTTAGTGTTGCTGTTTGTATTGCATCGTTTCTTGGAATAATGCCTTTTCAGTGCCTTTGAGAAATTGATGTTGTATATATTTATGGTAAAAACCAATGCTCTCATGCTGTTCACAATATCACTTTGAGGAATGGGGTCCAAAAGTTCAAGACCACATGTTTAATTGCTTCTATTTTGGATCTTTTTCTAATTTTATACAAAAATTTGCACTGCAAATTATATTATCAGTGTTATAATTTAAATAAAAGGTTGAAAAATGTACATTCATATCAGAATAACTTTGTATAAGCTATGTCACCCTTTGCTTCAAGACTTTAATTGGAAATGATTTTAAACATAAATCATACATGCCATTTGTTTGTAATGAAATACAAGCACCCTGTGATGTGATGTGTCTAATGTGCTCTATTGCTTTGCTCAAACAGATGCCAGTCTACAGCACCGCCCGGTGGCCAACCGCCAGTTCTGTGCTATTTCTAACAGTGGAGTGGAGCGTCGCACATCTGCCCCACCAATCAGAGTCGAGTCACCCCGTTTTCACCCCCACGCCAAGGGCAAAAACATCCGGTTGGATGCACAACTGCGGCGGGCCACACGCAAGAACAGTTTCTGCAATGGCATCACCTTCAGTCAACGCCCCGTGCGCTTGTACGAGAAGGTGCGTTTGCATCTCTCGGGAGTGCACACGGGCTGGAGTGGGGCTCTACGCTTTGGGTTCACTAGTTTAGACCCTAGCGAGCTTGCCTTAGCTGACATCCCCAAATATGCTTGCCCTGACCTGGTGACCCGGCCTGGATACTGGGCCAAAGCCCTGCCTGAGAGACTGGCCACTAGAGACAATGTTTTGTCCTTCTGGGCTGACCGACACGGGCGGGTTTTTTACAGCATCAATGATGGAGAGCCCATCCTCTTTCACTGCGGTCTAAGTGTTGCCTGTCCGCTCTGGGCCATCATAGACATCTATGGAATCACACAGGAAGTTACATTGTTAGGTGAGTACTCAGATTTAGAGTGGGTTGCAAAAGTCTACTAGTGAAAATTGCAATCTTTTATAATTTAATACTAATATTTTTATTACAGATTGTAAAAGGTCAAACTTATACAGGAATTTCAGATGTCTTCTTTCAGAATTGGTTAGTATTTGGTAGGGATGCACTGATAAGAAAATGTAGCCGATGGCGATTATAACAAATAAACTGTAGGCCGATACTGATATTTTGCCATGAACCTTATTTTGCCATCAGATCACGGTTTTACTTAAAAATGACCCTTTAAAAATTTACAAAGAGGTACAAAATCTTAAAAAAAAAAAAAAAAAAAACCATGGCACTCTTAATAATTAAAAAAACATATTATTACAAAATGTAAAAAATAAGGCCACGCCAAAATGCGTAGGAGATTTTTAAATAAATGATATTTATTTATTTTATCTTTTGTATGTAGCCATGTGACAATAAAGGCTTTTTAATTATTGAGTTTATACCCCACTTTTGAAGCACTCTCTATTGTTGGACATTGTTTAAGATACAAAAGCTTTTTACTTTTCTAATAATAAATGATTTCTCTTGGTCACATGACAGGCCAAAATTTTAAAGCGAGCCAACAATGAAAGATACATAGAAGATAAACATAAATTTTTTTTTTATATGAAAACATGATGATTGATTAAAAATAAGATTTTGTTCTTCTAAAACATTTTTCAATTATTTGTTTGGTTTTCAAAACAACAAAACTCATTTCAACAACATTTTACACGCATGTACTGTATTTGATAAAACATAACAAATTCATACTATGCATATTAGACTTGCCATGGTATCATCATTTTCACACCGGTGCGGTTTTCACATTCAAACCTAGTAACACAAGTTTTACCGCTGGTTGGACGCTAAGTGGTACTATGGGGTAATTTTCGTTAAGCAATATCCTACACAAGGTAGCTTGATTTCAGCTTAGATTTATTTGAACTTAAAATTCTAATGAAACTGGAAAAAAGCTATTAAAATTGTGTTGTTCAACTTTCTGAAAGATGGCTTTTCAACAGTTGTGAAGGGCAACATCTCTTTGGCAATGAGCCTACTTCATCCATGCATTCTCTCCATCATGGGCTACCGGTCGGGTATTTCGTTGTGCGGGTAAATGAATCACTTTTTTGGGTTGCTGTGGGTTTAATACTGGTGTTTTATTACCTTTCATCCAATGACCCAGTTTAGCTGCTTCAGATGGGGTAATGACTTTCAAATAACAAGAAATTCTGAAATTCAAAAAAAGGTCTTAACCTTTTACCCAAATCTTTTACTCTCATTGTTATGCTGACAATGTAATTTTTGTTTAAAGTTGTTCAAAAAGAGTGCAAATTTAAAGGATTTTTTCTAGTTGACTTTTGCATCCCTTTGTATTTATCTACTGAAAATGCTGTCCTACTTTTATAATGTTACAGAAACATCAATTGTCCAATAGACCCTGGAGAATTATAGCTTTTGATGTCATTCAACACACTACACTAGTTATTAACAAGTCTTCATCCAAAAGCTATCAAGAGTTGCTTCAGTTTGATATGTTTTCATAAACTGTAGCAGCTCCAAGTATGTCAGAGAAGGGTCATCTGGGATATGTCACTTTGGTTATGACACTTAAGGCTTTACTCCATATTAAGCTGGAGTTAGTTCCTTTCCCCTTCTATGATAGTCATTGTTGTTTCCAAAGGCAAGTAGGCATTATTACGTGTATTACTTATTAGGGATTATTACTTCTGCTCATTATTTACTCACCCTAATGTTGTTCCAAACCTGTATGACTTTCTGTCATCTGTGGAACACAAACAGAGATGTTTAGCAGAGTTTTAGCCAAGTCAAGTCATTCTTATTTGTATAGCGCTTTTCACGACACACATTTACAGAAAATCAAGCATTAACAGAATATGAAAACTGTTATATCTATAAAGTCTTACAGTGATCATTGTGTAGTTTGAATAAATATGATTGTAAATTGTGTATAAAAATAAATATTTAAATAATAATTGTATTTATAACCCCAGTGAACAAGATGAAGGTGACTGTGGCAAGGAACACAAATATCCATTAGATTTTGGTTAATGAAGAAAAATTGGGAGAACCCAGACTCACTGTGGGGGCCAGTTCTCCTCTGGCTAACATCATGACTATAATGTCAATATTAGATATTTGTGTGCAGTGCAAGTCATGGTTTAAAATGAGTAAACTAAGTAAGTGTTAAGGGCCAGTGTTTATACAAAGATTTTGTAAGAACTGTAAGATTAATGACTAATAATGTCTTTGAAGTCCATCCTGGATTAACTGCAGAAGTTCACATTGATCCATTGTCCTTTGTTAGTTGGCTGATGAAGGCTTTTGTTGGCAATTAATTGATAATCTATGTATTCCATTTCAAGAGTGTAGTCCATCATTAGACCGAGGTGATGCAGGCAGAGATTAATGAGGTATGTCACCTTTCAACCGGCAGGTCATTTCAGTGAGGTCTATGCTAAGTCCAAGACATTGAAAGAAATGGAATCAGTTTAGCGTAGATGCCATACATTTTTTTGCAGAGATAGAGACCATGATAAATGGTTAAGGCAGACCTAACTCATGCACCCTAATTGTGAGATGAAGGATAAATTAGGTGTATGCCTGGCTAAATAGAAGAGTCTTTAGTCTAGACTTAAACTGAGTGAGTGTGTCTGCATCTCGAACAGTGATAGGGAGACTATTCCATAGCTGAGGAGCCAAATAGGAAAATTATCTACCTCCTTTTGTGGATTTAGATATTCTAGGAACTATTAGCAGGCCAGGATTTTGTGATCTCAAGGAGCGTGATGGAATATAGTGTGGTAGAATGTCACTTAAAGGTGCTACATGTAAGATGTTTACTGTACTAAATCATAAAATGACTAATATGTCATGAGAGAATTAGGAAACATACTAAGTTGAAATACTGGCTTCTCCGATAACAATGCTACAGCCAGTTTATTCTACTTTGAATTTTCCAGAATTTATATTTATGTTTTTGCCTGTGTGATCCCACCCACTGCCCACTCACCAATAGTATTTTGACACCTCTGGTTTGCCAGATTTGAACAAGTTTGCAGGCAAACAACATTGCGTGCTGCAGCCATGGAATCCAGTAAATGAACTGGATCAGAGATTACAGATTCCACCCGACCTTAAAAGCCTCTCCATCCATCTAAAAACCACCATGACTAGAGGCGTAGGAATACAAGGATAAATATTGGAGATTCCTTTGGAAGATGGAGACAGCTTTAAGCCCATAAATCCTTTAAAACGGATGCTGAGTTGGCTAATTTGCATGTCAACATTCTGGCAACCCGCACGAGCTTCGAGTCTGGGGTGGGGCAGACCACTCTCCAATATTTTGAATTTGGATTTCAAACTTGTAGTCAATCTTACATATAGCACCTTTAAGTACTGCGGAGCTAGACCATTCAAAGCTTTGTACGTATTTAACAAAATTAAATTAATACGATTCTTTTTTCTTTTTTTTTCTCCCCAATTTGGAATGCCCAATTCCCAATGTGCTCTAAGTAATGGCGTAGTGACTCGCCTCAATCCAGGTGGCGGAGGACGAATCTCAGTTGCCTCCACTCCTGAGACCATCAATCTGCGCATCTTATCACGTGGCTTGTTGAGCACTTTAACTCGCGTGTGGAGGCTTCACACTATTCTCCGCAGTATCCATGCCCAACTCACCACGTGCCCCAATGAGAGTGAGAACCACATTATAGCGACCACAATGAGGTTAACCCAACGTGACTCCACCCTCTCCAGCAGCTGGGCCAATTGGTTGCTTAGGAAGCCTGACTGGAATCACTCAGCACGCCCTGGATTCGAACTTGCGACTCTAGGTGTGGTAGTCAGCGTCTTTACTTGCTGAGCTACATAGGCCACCCAGTTAATACGAAATTTAACAGGAAACCAATGTAACGATAATAAAATGGGGCTAATATGATCATACTCCTTGGTTCTAGTTTGCACTCTAGCTGCTGCATTTTGAACCAGTTGAAGTTTATTCACTGAACTTGTAGTACATCCTCCCAGTAATGCATTACAATAATCTAGTCTTGAGGTCATGAAGGCATGAATTCGTTTTTGGGATCAGCAACAGGGAGCATGTGTCGTAACTTAGCAATATTTCTGAGGTGGATGAATGCTGCTCTACATACATTGGACATTTGATTTTCCAAGGACAAATTGGTATCAAATATAACACCTAAATTCAAAGTAACAGTACATCCATTGAGAGTCAAATTATATTTTAACAGCTTATTTTTAGAGGTTTTTGGTCCAATAATTAGTACCTCTTTTTTGTCAGAATTGAGTAGAAGAAAATTTCTGGCCATCCGATCTTTGATTTCATTGATACTCTCTGCTAATTTGGAGAATTGTGAAATTTCTTCGGGTTTCTAAGAAATATATAGTTGGGTATCATCGGCATAACCATGGAAAATTATTCCAGGATTCCTGATAATATCTCCCAGGGGTAACATTTATAAGGAGAATAGCAGAGGCCCTAAAACTGAAGTTATTTGGTTCCCTTAGATAGACAGTGCACAAATTAGGTATTTGACAAAACAACATCACAATTTTACTAAACTTTTGAGTTTACTGTAATACAGTATGAAATTAAAACTATTCTGTCTGGACAGTGCTGGCTAAATTCAGTACTTTCAGTTCAATTTCACATTTCTTTTCAATCTATGGTCAAATGTTTTAGTTTAATGACCGTTAAACTGTCAAATTGAACATTGCCTCAAGCAACTGTTTTAGATCTTAGCTTTGCTAGTTTCATGTCTCTTGTATCACTATATGGTCTCTTTGTTCTGACATAGAAAAATAATTTAAACTCAGATAAATTTTTCCTGTCCAATAATCTGTGTAGTTGTTAAGTAGCCATGTAATTAGCAGGATAATAGTCAGCTGCTCATTATCTCAAAATTAAGCCCTACAAAATAAACTCGACTTTTCATCAAGATCCTGATCACTCTATCAAAGTTTATTTTGAGGTAATGAGTGCAAACTGTGCATTATTCCTTACTTAATTGTGATAAAAATGATGTCAGTAAAAAGAGAAGAAAAGGAATTGGTCTTAAAATTAGGCTTTGTTTTCTTAATACAAAATTACTTTTTTCCCCTTTTCTTTAGATTTTGGGGTGAAATATGACTTTAGAGCGCAACAATGCTAGACCACATTTTCAGCCATCTTTATCTAGAAGTATTTTATCCATAGGGATTTCTTAAAATCTTTCATAAAAGCGTTCTAAGCCATGATTCAAATCAACCAGCTGAGGTGAATCACAACATTACAAACGTTAATTCTAAGCAAAAAAAGGATTTGAAAATTGGACATTAAGACAAAGGTACAAGATTTGAAGACTTAATGTCTTCAGTGAAGGAATGAACTACAACTGAATGAATATCATTGGAAATATATAAAACTATTGAAGTTTAAGTAGTTGTCTAAAAGTTTATATACATTTTGATTTTATTGCAAATCAAATATATATATTTTAAAAGTGCGTCATGGAAGTAGGTGTTCGCTGCAGAGCTTATTTTCCGTGGTTGGTTTGCCGTGATTCTCTGATTCATGGATTGTTTCCCTTTACGATCATGGGTAGTGTAATTCTTCACCAGAAATTCCACTATTTAACATGATCAGTTTTGTCTATGGCAAAAATTAATGGGATTTTTACTTCTGGAACTTCTGTGCTCTAATCTTGACAGTTACTGTGAGATTGCAGGCTGATCACTAAGTGAAATCGGAAACAGCAGTTTTACTTTTCTTTAGCTAAAATCGATCTGTACTTACTGAAATGTGAAACACTGCCCCCAGTGGTGAAATCTGTAAGTCTTGTTGGGGGCATATGGATGTATTCCAGCTGTACAGGCTATGATACAGTGAAGAGGAAACATTACTGTAAAGGGATCAATGGAAAGGAGGAGGCGAGAACCGTCTTGACGATATAAATAATATTTTAATGAGAAACTTAAAACAAGGACACAAACACACATGACGGACATGTCCGTAAACTATCTCTCTCTCCCGCACAATCCTCTGCAGTCGACCTTTATCCCTCTCGGGAGGCTTGATTAGCCTAATACGGTACCAGGTGTGTAGGATCACTACCCCGCCCTGCCCTCCGCCCTGCCACATTTACCATCAGTGGAGTAAAAATGTAGCCTAGGGAAAAATGCAACCTCTGAATCGCGTTAGTCACTGATTATTTGACTGCGATTATCTTCCTTTTTTCAACGTGGTATACAAAGCTGGGTCTCGCACGCTGCTGATGCAACACGTTTCCAGTCGTGTTGCAAAGGATGGTAAACGCACTGGAGCCCATGCAAAAATATCTGATAGGATATGTCGCTTGTGTTGTGAGTCGGCATAATCTGGCCATTCCTAGTGTACTCAGAACTCTCAGAAACAACATGCCGACTTCCTGTTTGATCATGCTGGAGATTCATTCGTTAATATTTTTCGCTAAGACATTAGATGCACTTTTGTTATTAGAGCATAAGAATTTAAAGTGACTTCTTAATCTGTAATGACTCACTGATCTCTCTTTCTTCTTTCAGAAAGCACATTTGCTGAGAGCGTGGGCACGAGCTGTCTGAGCGCGGCTCGACTCAGTGCCTATCTGCCCCAGAGCAACCACGACTCGGCCAATTACAACAACAACCAGCTCGAGACCAACCAGGCCGCCGCAGCGAAGTTTGCCACGCTTCAGCTCAGCAACTACAACCAGCTTATCCCCAGCAGTTCCACATCTTCTACCCCTTCTTCATCCAATGCCTTCAGCACCCAGAGAGCAGCCCGTGGCCTCTCCTCGCCCCTCGACACTGACCTACACTTTCACCCAGTGCGAGGTCCTGACGTGGTACTCTCTAATGACCGAATGGTCGCGTGCACCCACTTTCTGGACAGCAGCAGAACTCTGATGTTCAGCGACAGGCCTGTTCGTGTGGGCGAGACTCTGTATATGGAGGTCGGCCATCTAGGTTTGCCATATTTTGGGGCGTTTCTATTTGGTATGACTTCTTGTGATCCAGGCACCCTCAATGCGGGCGAGCTTCCCGCTGACCCGGAAGTTCTTCTAGACCGTAAGGAGTACTGGGTTGTGTACAGGGGTTTTCCTGTGCCAGCGGCAGGCGATGTGCTCAGCTTTACTTTTCTGGCCAATGGGGAGGTACATCACGGCGTTAACGGAGGGGCGCGTGGCCGTCTGCTCTGTGTTGACTCGTCTCAAGTTCTATGGGCCTTCTTCACTCTGCACGGGGCCGTGAACCGACTCAGGATATTAGGTTTGTATTTACAAATTCACTCAGGGCCTAGCTTGATTTGCACCAAATGTTTGTTTGTAGTTTTTCATGCATTAAGGATATACGAAGAATGCTTGTTTGATCATTTGTCTTACAATAACTTAGGGTTGAATGGATGAACTTGATGCATGCAGCCAACACAACATGTAGCACAAATTGAGAAACTACACCAACTACAAACAAATGGAATGATATTATGCTCTTGTCTTCCTGCCATGCTATAGAAACTATGTTATTACCTAAAGCCATCTTTACATTGCAAAGGTGGCACAAAGGCTGCATCTGAAGTGGCATTTAGGTGCATTTACACAGACTGTTCAATGCTGCTCGGAGTAGGCATAAACTCTTGCTTTGCTTAAGTGAGTTACAACATTTGCTATTGCAATTTTGGAATGACCTAATTGTGGATAAGCTAGTGACAGTGAGCTCATTCCAACAAATAGCACCTTAAAAATAAAATAGATCATACACTGTTTTTCTCCCAGGGTTCCTCTTCCACTTAGAAATACATTCCAACATGTGTCCTACAGCCAGCCATATTTCACGATGCCACTTTTCTTATTCCAGTGCTCTGAAATAATTCCCCCTGAGTCCAATTATATGATTCATAACAGCATGACATGCTACAAAAAGGGGGAAAATCAGTGGTTAAAACAGTTTTCTCTGTTGCTTTCATTTGAATCCACTTGGTTCTAAGTGATGAAGAGCATGCACTCTAAACATTCCATATGTAAGAAATAAAACACATCATGGGACAATTGAAAAAGTTTCAATTGGAATGTGGCATTCCTGCCCAGAATGGAAAATGGAATATGCTGTCATCTTTTTTTTTTTTTTTTTTTTTACAGATTATGTAACATAGCCTACTTTATTTAGGCTACACATTCTTTAATATCGAGAAGATGTTTAGTTTGAAATTGTGCTGCTATTTTCAGTTTACTTCAGGGGTGTCTTAACTTTTTTTATTGGGGGCCAGATGCGCACAAATATTAGGAGTAAAAGCCCACATGGCTGTAATAATTTAAATGTTTTAATGACACTTTTTGCTCTAGCGCAGGTGTTTTCAAACTGGGGTCTGGGGGCGCGAGGGGGTGCTAGCGGGTCTGCGGACAATTTCAGAGAAAGAAAAAAGTGCTCATAAATGTAAAAAAGTGAAAAACTAAATGCAACATTACTATGTGTTTAACATTATTACCATTTCTGATTAATTTAAATGTCTCTATTCAGGTTTATACATTTAATTAATCAATCAATTCTTAATTATTGGATAAATAAATATATGCTCTGAACATACTTTTAAAATTAAGATAAATATTTTCAGTATAATTATGGATCCTCCCATATGGACATATGGGGCATATTTTAAGAACAAACTATTGGCCGATACCAATATTTTGCTGCTAACTTATCTTATTTTGTCAAAAAATTATTGGATTGGATCTGTAACAAATTACAGGCCAAAATTGTAAGAGAGCCACAATAAAAGTATAACATAACAATTTGTGTTGGGGTACTTGCACTTTTAAAACATTTTTGCACATCTGTTTTTGAGGTTTTAAACTATAGAACTCACATTTGACATATTATGAATTCTTAATATGAATTATTATATTTGACTTGCTTTACTTTTTTGGATTACAATTATTTTGGTAGGTATTTTTTTTATTAAACACAGAAATGTTTTTATAAACGTGACACAATGCAATAACTTTACATAACCAATGATAAATAAACAATCAGTTTTTAATATGGTTATAGCTGATGGTTTTAATTTGGTCAAAAATTGACATTGGTGCATCCCCACAGATAATATTTAAATCATTTGTTTTTTTATTATATCACACAAAATTTTCCCGAATTTTTCTCTGGTCTTTATCCACACAAATATTTAGCGACCTGTAGATATTATAGGAGGGGATCCCTCGCAAGTTGATTGTCATATTTATATATTACACGTATTGCAGCAGTTCCGAGCTGAACAGTTCATATGAAATCCTTTAGTTTTAAACAATGTCCACCAACATCTACTCAGTTTACTTCCATAAAACAAGACTTGTACTATATCTAGTGCATTCAGAAAGTATTCAGACACTTTTTCACATTTTGTTATTTGCAGCCTTATGCTAAATTGCTTTAAATTATAAATATTTTACACATCAATCTTCACTCCATTCCCCATAAGGACAAAGCAAAAAAGAAAATTATTTTTAATAACTTTGCAAATTAATTAAAAGGAAAAAACTGAAATATCACACTGACATAAGTATTCAGACCCTTCATTCAGTACTTAGTTGAAGCACCTTTGGCAGCGATTACAGCCTCAAGTCTTTTTGGGTATGAAGCAACAAACTTTGCACACCTGGATTTGGGGAATTTCAGCCATTCTTCTCTGTGGATCCTCTCAAGCTCAGGTTGGATGGGGACCATCAGTGGACAGCCATTTTCAGTTTTCTCCAGAGTTGTTTGATTGGGTTACTCTGGGTGGGCCACTCAAAGACATTCACAGAGTTGTCCCGTAGCCACTCTTGTGTTGTCTCGTCTGTGTGCTTCGGGTCATTGTCCTGTTTTACCAAACTTCTTCCATTTAAGAGTTATGGAGGCCACTGTGCTATTGGGAACCTTCAGTGCAGCCTAAACATTTTTGTAGCCTTCCCCAGATCTGTGCCTCGACACAATCCAGTCTCTGAGCTCTGCAGGAAGTTCCTTTGACCTCATGGCTAGATTTTTGCTCTGATATGCATTTTCAGCTGTGAGACCTTATATAGAGAGGTGTGTGCCATTCTAAAGTATGTCCAATCAATGGAATTTGCACAGGTGGACTCCAATCAATGTGTAGAAACATCTCAAAGATGATCCAGAGAAACTATATGCACCTGAGCTAAATTTCAAGTGTCATAACAAAGGGTCTGAATACTTATGTCAATGTGATATTTCAGTTTTATTTTCTTTTGTAAATTTGCAGTTATCAAAAATCAGTTTTTTGCTTTGTCCTTATGGGGGATGGAGTGTAGATTGATGTGGAAAAAATTATAATTTAAAGCATTTTAGCATAAGGCTGAAACATAACAAAATTAAAAAAATTGAAGGGGTCTGAATACTTTCTGAATGCACTGTGTATATAACTATTATTGTCATTATAGTCATGCTGTATAGCTACAGGGGAACTGGCTCCTCCAGGTGAGCCTGGTTTCTCCCAAGGGTTTTTTCTCCATTAACTAACATCTCATGGAGATTCCTTGCCACAGTCACCTTTGGCTGGCTAACTGGAGACCTAAAGAGATTCATTTTAAGACGTGATTTTAAATCACGCTATTCACCGCACGAGGACTTAAAAATTTTACAGCTTAATTTTCTGTTACAGCACGATTCTCTGTATAGCTGCTTTGTTGTGAAGTGCTTTACAGAGTAAAATGACTTGACTTGAAACTTGACGTGATATGTTGACTCGTGTGCTCTTCAGGACTTCAGGTTATGTAATGGAAACTGATGAACTGATAATCTGCCATTTTACTCATGATTTGTGTCAATGTGAATAAAAGTAATTGTTGTTGTTGTTGTGCCTCTAGTGTTAATTTCACCAGGAAATAGCCATGATATGTACAAGGAGCTATGCAAAAATCATTTAGTAAAAATACAGGTGTAGTAACATGAATCTTTGCTCTCATTAGTGTATCCAAATTTTTCCAACCTCTGTCAATTTTGGTCTATTTTTATTCCCCTGGAGAAAAAGATGGTCCCATTTTATATTAGGTGGCCTTAACTACTATGTACTTAACCATTTGATACAATGTACTTATTATGCACATATTGTTGAATTGTAATTATATGTAAAGTACCTGCGTTTAATTACATTTGTAGTTACACAGTTAATTTTACCCCTAACACAGTTAACACTTAACCCCTTATCCTAACCATACCTTTATTCCAAAACCTACCCGTACCTCAACCTCTGTATCAGCAAATGTGGATATTTTGCAGAACAACATGTAGTTACACAGTAAACACATAGTCTTGTATGCATTTAATGTTAGTACATAGTAGTTAAGGCCACCTAATATAAAGCATGACCAAGAACACTCAAATAATTCAATTAAAAACTTTACAATTTTATGAGTAGAATATACAGTACTGTGCAAAGGTTTAAGGCACTTAAGATGTTTCACAAAAGCATTTGTCTTAAGATGGTTATTTATATCTTCAGCTTTATTGTGTCAATAGGAAATGTACATTTAGACTCCCAAACAATTCTTTAGCAAATAGAAAAGATTAGAATAGAAGTACAGGGAGCCCTGCAACAGATGGCATGACCCCCATTTTTTAAGACATCCTCACTATGCACCATTATTCACATGTGCCTAAAACTTTTACTGCACAGTACTGTACCTGTGACTCCAGTCAGGCTTCCTAAGCAACCAATTGGCCCGGTTGCTAAGGTAGGTAGAGTCAAGTTGGGTTAACCTCTTCGTGGTCGCTATAATGTGGTTCTCGCTTTCAGTGGGGCGCATGGCGAGTTGTGCGTGGATGCCGCGGAGAATAGTGTGAAGCCTCCACACGCTCTACGTCTCCATGGTAACGCGCTCAACAAGCCACGTGATGAGATGCGTGGATTGACGGTCTCGGATGCGGTGGTAGCTGAGATTCGTCCTCCACCACCCGGATTGAGGCGAGTCACTACGCCTCCACGAGGACTTGGAGCACATTGGGAATTGGGTATTCCAAACTAGGGAGGGAAAAAAAACAAAAAAAAAAGAGTAGCATATACCTTAAAACTAACAGGCGTAACCTAAAAATGACAACACTCCAATTTTTGTTTCATATGTTTTTTAAAAGGAATTTCATGTCGTTTTCACAATAGTAGGGCTAATTCTGTTGTTTATTAAAAGGCCATAGTTTAGACACCCCTGGTTTAAGGCATACAGTAGTTTGCACATTTGGCTTTGTTCTCATGTCAGCAGATGTCCATTGTAATAAATGATGTTCTTTTTCTTTTTTAGGAACAATGCAGGCCAATCCACCCACCTCCTCATCAGTGTCCCAGGGATCAACACCTGACGACAGTGACTCTGATCTGGCTTTCAGTGTCAACAGATCCTCCTCTGCCTCCGAGTCCTCTCTTGGTAAGTCTTGATCAATTGTTGTGTTACAGCACTATGAATTAGTTTTTAAACTGAAGTGGGTTTCTGATGTTGTGTAACGTGTTATTTTTCAGTGACGGCTCCCAGCTCACCTCTCAGTCCACCTGTCTCGCCCACTCTCTCCTCATCAGACACACCGTTGAGCAGCAAGAACAGTGAATGCACAGTCTGCTTCGATCAGGAGGTGGACACTGTCATCTATACGTGTGGACACATGTGTTTGTGTAATGACTGCGGACTGAGACTCAAGAGACAGATTAATTCGTGTTGTCCCATCTGTCGTAGACCCATAAAAGACGTTATCAAAACCTACAGGCCATGAAGGGGCTACAACAAAGGATTTAGCCAAAAACTCGGTAGCTATGGTTTAATATCATGTATATGTAGCTTTGATTTGTGTAGCATTACGCTCTTGTCCATATTTATCTCAACTCTGGTTTTAACATTTTATCTAAAGACAAATGTAAATGAAGGCATGGATTATGAGGATTTACAAAGGTTTGTCTGATAACAGTTGATAATCAGATATTATTAGTGCCTTTCTTTAGTGTGTGGATTAGACAATCATATTTGAGAGTTTTTGTATAGGTGTTAGTTTAAATATTAAAATGATTCAGAGGGACCTGGACATGCAAAAAGAACGTTTTTAACAAGCAATTGATTATAGAGATAGTTCACCCCCAAAATTACCCACCCTCATGTCATTTCAAACCTGTATGAATTTCTTTCTTGTGTGTCACAGAAAGGTTTTTTAATGAATATCTCAGTCCGTAGATTCAGTACAATGACAGTGGGGAGTGCCTCATTTTAAAGCTTAAAAAAAGGATCCACAAGTATCATAATAGTCGTCCATGTGACTACAAAATTGACTGGAGGAAGTTTTCTTATTTGAAATAGTAATAATAACAAGAATACATTGTAAAAAAATGTACGCATATAAATTTCCTAACAGAATTCCATTAAATTGAATTGAATAATCGTTCAAAATAAATAAATAAAAAACGATTTATTTGACGTTTTATTAATCTAATTTTGTTTAACATTACACAATTTAATTTGATGGAATTTTGTCATGAAATGTAAATGTGTCAGTCTTAAAAATAGGCTAAAATGTTTTTTTTGAATATTTTCCGAGCACTGTGAGAGACGCTTGTTCACTCGTCATAGGGGTTTGGAACATATGAGGGTGAGTAAAACATGACAGAATTTTTATTTTTGGGTGAACTAATCCTTTAATATACGGGGCTACAAATGTGGTTGTGATATTAAATAAAAATAACTGTTTTGTATTTGTTTTGAGATTCTGATTGCGGTGTTAAAGGAGAAAAGAAGACTTGTTTTATGTCAGTTGAAGGGTTTGAGAATTTGTTGCATTTATATCTAGAGGTAAACTCTGCACTAAAACACATCCTTCCCCTTTGTGTGAAGTCATTTGTGATGTGTACCTGGAGGACAACATTTTAAGTAAAGAACAAAAAAATCTTTCATGTTTATTTGATGTGGTAGAAGTGGTTTAATGTCAGATTTCTATTTCAGATTTTGACTTTGCAAATGTGGAAACTGGATTTTATTCATATTTTAAACAGTGGAATTTCCTAGTACTCATTTTGTCCAATGGACCACTATAAAAAGTTAAACCACAAATAGCGGGTCAATTCTTTTCAGTAATCAATGAACCATGAGAAAAATACATTTACTGTATATCTGGACTACAAGTAAAGCAATGGCAAGAATCACCTCAACCAAAAAGTTAAAATAATACTGAATTACAACATTAAATTATAATCACCTGTAAAGATGTCAAACGTAAATGTTCCTGTTAAAGGGACAGTTCACCCAAAATGATAAGGAGCTGGTCAAGGAGTACTAGTAAAGCAAGTCACGTACAGAAAGGAAAGTTACACTTGAAATATATAATGTGTTTTATTAAATATGCACAGGCGCTTTTTTCCGAAACGGCTTCTATGATATTTATTTATGGATTAAACCGTTACATATTCAGGCATAAATTAAGTCAGTTAAACTTGGTGCATTCTTGTGACACGAATACAGATGTTTGATTCAACATCTGCCTGGCCTCCAGATAAAGATGTTTTTATGTGATACCCTTGAAAGAAATCATTAAAAATGTTAAAGAGAGACATATTTTATCCTAACAAAATCTTGTGACAGATCTTTAAGTAACCCAGCCTTTTTAGTAAGTATTTAGTAGTACTTTTACTATATTACTATAGTACATTGCCAGAGGCTGGCGACATAAAGAGGGGAAAACATTTGCTATTTGTACCAGTAGAGGGTGAGAAAAATTTACTTCGAACATCTGATATGGCCACTGTTTGTGCCAAGAAAGAAAACCACAAAGTATTTTTTTTTTTTGTTATGATATGGCAAGAGCAAATACTCATATAAGGGAGTTTAATTTGTAAATACTAGGCTGCATTAAACATGCACATTAACATTGTTACCAGCAGAGGGATCATCCTGTCTGTTGTCCCAAAAGTACTTGAGTCACACATAAAAGTGTATGCATGTACAATTTGTGCATCTCCTCTTTAAAATAAGTGCCACTTGGTTCAATATTTTGTTATCTAATGCAAATACATTCATATATTTATATGAGTATATTAAGTGGACCAAATACCCAAAGCAAATTATTTAATTTCAGCAAATTTAGAGTCAAAATTCTGAAGAATGTGTTTGAGTTTCATAAACATTTGTAAAACATTTATTAATCAAATTAAATTGGAGAGAAATATAATAATCAATGTATCTTGTACTCCATTTTGGGGCCAGTATGCAACATCCTGATTATTGTAGAATGAATAATTATAGCACTCATCTAGAACACAGAGAAGAACAAGGACACCCTGTGCAAACATCATGCATGACCCGAGACACAAGTCAGCCGATGTGATGAAACTGAGCTGTGATGAGTTGATTGGGCTTTTTATTGCAACAGGATACACCCCCAATGTTTGATAACACACACACACACACACACACACACGGACTAGAGAGAGTCTATATACTAAGCTATTGTAAATACTCGCATAATGCATATTTGAGGCATTCCTCCAATCACTTTGGACGAAAGCATCTGCTAAAGGAATAAATGAGTTTATTATAAACTTATAATAAATGTATTAGGTTTTTGTAACAATATTTGAGGGAGTGATCCAAAGACAAACTGAATGATCCAACATATGGTGGATAAATGTGTTGCTCTGACGTGAATTCATGAGTCATTCTGGTTGCAACAGGACACAAAGTTCAACATAAAACGGTCTAAACAAAGATAACAGTTTGATCTCTCTTATCCCCAGGAATTAGCTTCTCTGACCACCATCAGGAAAATGTTTATGAAATAATGGAGGTATTATTTATAGAGTGTAGTTCAGACTTTTATTTCATTAACCTGCAGTTCCTCCAAGTGAAATTTAAATTTTAGGTGTAATATACATACATACACAGCACGGTGCAAAAGTTAAGCAATTAAGATGTTTCACTAAAACATTTGTCTTAAGATGGTTATTTATATCTTCAGCTTTGTGTCAATAGGAAAAATACATTTTAGAGTCCCAAACATTACTTTTGCAAACAGAAAAGATTAGAATAGAAGAACAGGGAGCCCTGCAACAGATGGCATGACCCCCATAGAGCCCCCAATGAACATCTAGTCAGTCTGAGATTACATGAAGTGACAGAAGCAACTGAGACAGCCCAAATAGACTGAAGAACTGTGGTGAATTCTCCAAGAAGCTTGGAACATCCGATCTGCCAACAACCAAGAAAAACTGTGTCCAGGTGTACCTAGAAGAATTTGGGCTGTTTTAAAGGCAAAGATGGTCACATCAAATATTGATTTAGCTTTTTTGTTTACTGGAGTTTGTATGACATTAATTGATAAATAAAAACTATTTATGGCATCCTCAATATGCAACATTTTTCACAAGTGCCTAAATCTTTTGCACAGTACTGCGTATGTATGCATGTACACACACACACACACACACACACACACACACACACGAAAAGTATATACACCTTAAAGGAAAAGTTGTTATATTAACTGAACCATCAATCAGAACTGAAAGTAAATAATCTCAATTCTTCTTCAGTTGCGCAATGATTAAATGTTTAATATCCCAGCAACAACATGCTGTTTGATAGTAACCATAAGTAACAAATAAATGCACAAGATTAAACTTTGTCATTCAAAATATATATTTCTATTTTTATTCTCATTTATTTAAAATATTCTTATTTACATCATATATTTTTTAGCAAATTTGAATGAATGAAATTGCAAAAACAGCTTTACTGCTTACTGGGATTGTAAATCCAGTCAAGCCTTAAATGTTTCTAACAAGTTATCCATTCCAGGAGGAATTCAGTCCTTCAGTAAATGTTTTGCAGTGCTGTTTTGTACTTCACTACTTAACCCTATATCAGTGTGGTGTAGCTATGGACATGTTGTATTTTCCTTTCTCCCTTTTCAGAAAAAAAACTAAAACAATGCATTATCGGAAGTAAAAGGGAAGTATTTAAAGTAACCAAATAAATGTTTCCAAGCCACATGACATTTGATTTTCCCTTCAAGACTCTTTTACCTGGGGTCACACCTGCTGAAGTGCTCCACAAATGAACCAGTTTGTCCTGTTCTAACTCTACGAAACTTTTATTCTCTGGACTATTGCTTACCCTCATCATTTCTAGCTTAGAGATATGAGATATGACAAATCGTACAGGAAGATGACACCATATGTTTTGACCATCTATCCAGTGTAACAGTCTATTTTAATAGTAAAGTGTGATTTTGCAACTGCTTAGCAAAATTTGAAGGAACATTGTTGCTGTTTGTTTATAATTTGATCTGGTCTATATGTTTAGGATTTGAAGATAACATCCCTAATGGGACTATTAGTTTTAACTAGCATCTAAGATATGAAAGCTCTATAAATTCTACACAGTTGCTTGGCCAAATTTTGACTTGTGTATTAGATACAGCAGAAACAGTAATAGTATGCTATTCCAAACATAACAATGCACTTAATCCAAGTCAGCAACAGTTCACGCACCTAATGTGTCACAGATATATTATCTTATTATCTACAACAACACTTCTCATCTCTCTAAAGTTGACTGTGTACATGCACAGCGTTCATATAACAAATGGAACATATTTCACAACCTAGGATTGAGAACTACTGTTAGAAGGAACACTTTTATGCTTCAAATTCATCCTATAACGTGCTAGGAAGCCCTTTACATTACTTCAGTTAATGCTAAAAAGGTGCACACAGTAATTATTTCCTCATTAAAAAAAAATTAATATTACTAAAGATACAAAAAAACAAAATCATGACCACTCACATGATATAAAAAATTTTATCTCACCCACACCTATACTTTCATGACTGAACACATGGATTAAACCACTGCAGTCATATGGATTACTATTATGCTCCCTTCATGTGGATTTTGGAGCTTCAAAATTTTGGCACTTCTATTGTATCAACCAAAAGAGCTGAAATATATTCTAAAAATCTTCATTTGAGTTCAGCAGATGAAAGAAAGTCATATACATCTGGGATGCCAAGAGGGTGGGTAAATGAGAGGATTTTCATTTTGTGGGTGAACCATCCCTTTATCAAAGTGGTTTTATTCTGCATGGAGAGGGTCCCCTCATGGGGACTGCCATGTTATGATCACATGACCAGCCAAAAACAGGTCAAATTATAATAAATGCCGTTATTGGACATTTTCACTCATGTATTAAATTTATCATGGCTGACTGAACAGGGAATTTTTACAATGACATTGTTAACTGAAAACTGTTGCATTTAAATGGATGCTACAACCAGGCCCCCCTAGGTGTCAGCCAAGAACGAGCGCATACTTCAGAAATAGTATCACAGTTGTGCGGTTTCGAACAAGTTATTGGATAAACAAGGATAGATGGATGTGTGTGTGTGTGTGTGTGTGTGTGGAGAGAGAGAGAGAGAGAGAAAGATGGAGCGTGTGAGATCACCGGTTGCCACATCGAAGCAGAGATGCTGTCAGCTTTCTCAGTGGTAAAGACACCTGGACACATTTTTTCTTGGTTGTTGGAAGATAGGATGTTCCAAGCGTCTTTGAGAATTCACCACAGTTCTTCTTCTGTCTCAATTGCTTTTGTCTCTATGTAATCTCAGACTGACTCAATGTTAAGGGGGGCAATGAGTCAATGACATCTGTTGCAGGGCTCCCTGTTCTTCTTTTGTAATCTTTTCCATTTGGAAAAATTATGTTTGGGAGTCTAAAATGTATTTTTCCTATTGACACACTAAAGCTGAAGATATAAATAACCATCTTAAGACAAATGTTTTAGTAAAACATCTTAAGAGCCTAAAACTTTTGTGCAGTGCTGTGTGTGTATATATACATACATACATACATACATTTTCCTTTTAGTTTTTACATAGTGTACCTTTAAATGACATCTATTATAATAAAAAAGGAAACTGAAAAGCAAGTACTTATAAGGCTTTATTCATGCATTTGTTCGATTAAAATTGAATGGATATACAATAAAAGGGATCAAACGCTTCAACTTAGGGTTAAAACTTAATTTGGTTAAAAATAAAAGATGCAATTCAACCAAAGCCTTTTCACATTCCCCAAAAAAATGGGCGTATTTGGGTCTCAGCATTCACCCTTTCTGGAGATCAGTGTGTTGACCTTTAACTCCCTATGACAAGATAGTGAAACAACAACATGTTTTTCAGTCTGTGAATTCAAACTACATGGCATTGAGTCAAGAGACATTGCATGGAACATTATGAACATCTGAATTGTAGATAAAGGATAAAACAAACCACAAACTAATTGCGACTTACATATTTTCCAGACACAGTGAGCATTCGTTAGGGTAAGTAAACCCATCAGTACCACACACAGGGTTATACTCTCGGGTGCAGATGGGCAGGTGGTATGCAGAACAGTCAGGCTGTCAACAGAAGCATTCAGTTACATAAATCCCATAAAGACAGGTGAGCAAAACTACAACATGAATAGGCTATAACCATCAACTCACCACTTTTGAGCCATCAGGAATGACAGCTGCTGTTGCCAAAGCTGTTTAGAGAAAATATGAATGTGAAACAAATATTGTAAATACCGTAGAACACACAAGATGCCCATTGTAGAAGGTTTTAGTGAAAAGCATTACGAAAACATCAGACTTTTGATGTTCCTAATGCCCAAAACTAGTTAAAAACCTCACCTGCCAAGCAGAATACCAAACAAATCCGAGCCAGCATTATAATATGTGTAGAGGGATATCTTGACTGTGTAATCAATCGCCCTCGGGTCTGAGTGAAGTCTATTTATTGCGCTTTTGTACCCACCCACAAAGAGTTTACAAATTTACAAAGTGCGTCACTCCAGTCGTAGAAGACTAGTTTTAATTAATATTAATTAGGTTACGTGTCTTTTGGACAGTTGGCCTTACTGATTGGCTGAAAGACAAGCGAGCGGTAGTCAGCGGGCGAATTTTCAATAAAAGTTTGTCTCATGAATATTAATTAGGCTACGAGACTGGACGCCTACCAAATAACGGCAAATTACGTCATTAATAATCATGAGCTATGCCAAATCGTTCGTAATATCGCGTGAGGAACAGGTGCAGTACGCACGACTACACACACACACACGCACGCTCGCACAATTCACATAAAAATTAATTAGGCTACGAGACTGGCCGCCTACCAAATAACGGCAAATTACGTCGTTAATAATCATGAGCTATGCCAAATCGTTCGTAATATCGCGTGAGGAACAGGTGCAGTACGCACGGCTACACACACACACACACGCACGCTCGCATAATTCACATAATAGAATTCACATAAATTCTATTATCAATTTCGTTGTAAATTATCAATTGTAGAGCATTCCGTTTTCACGTGAGGTAGACTCTTATTTTGAAAACGGTAAAATCGACGCCATTGTTACGTTTTTCTAAGAGTTGAGCTGTGTGTACATTACTCAAGAGATTTATAAAAAATGAAAACAGTATTGATTGAAGCTGCAAATGAGTCAATTCCTAAAAGTAATGGAAAATTTAAGAGAAAGGTGGTCCCTTGGTGGACAGATGAATTTAGTAGAGTAGTTAAAGAAAGAAATAAAGCTCTAAGAATATTAAGAAGAAGCCATCATTTTCAAAACGTAATTAAATATAAGCAAATGCAAGCAAAGGTTAGGAAAATTATATGTAATGCAAAAAGACAAAGCTGGCAGACATTTTGTAATACAATTGGTAGATCAACACCTGTGGGAGAGGTATGGGACATGATTAAAAGCATGAGATGAATCAGAAGAAAATGGAAATATCCTGTGCTGAAGGTGGGGGAAAAGGCAGCAGTATCTGATGAAGAAAATGCAGAAATGATAGCAAAGGCACTCATTGAAATCCATAGCTCAAATAACCTGACTGAGCAGGTAAGGAGAGGAAATTAATTAACAAAATCAGCTTATCCTGGAAGGTTTGAGAGACGGAATGAAATGAACAGCTCAAAGGATGCTCCTTTCACTATAGAAGAAATGAAGAGGACAATAGCAAGAACTGGAATAACATCTCCGGGGAAGGATGAAATCTGCTAAATAATGTTAAAACATTTGGGTGTTTTGGCATCTATAAAGCTGTTAGGCTTTTATAATTAAGTTTGGAAAAAAGAAAAGTTACCAACTGGATGAAAGAAGCAGTGATTATTCCTATTAGGAAACCAGGAAAGGACCCATCAAATCCAAAGAATTATAGACCAATAGCATTGACTTAACAATATAGGAAAGATCATGGAAAGAATGATAATGGAAAGAAAAGCATTTTATTTGGAAAGTAGAGGAATTCTATCTCCTCATCAGAGTGGTTTCAGGAGAAGGAGAGGAACCAAATATTAATCAAAGTAGAGAAAACCAAAACATTAATGTTCACTAGGAAAAGAGGCAGTAATACACAGATAAAGATGTACGGACAAAATATTGAACAAGTTATAGTTTTTAAGTTTCTGGCTGTGTGGTTTGAAACAAAATTAACATGGAATTAACATATTCATAAGCTATTCATAAGGAGCAAAGTAGATCTGTAATGAGAAATATTTATATAGCACTGATTAGATCAGTGTTAGACTATAGAAGTATTGCTCATGAATCAGCATCAAAAACTTTATTGAAGAAGCAAATACAAGCTCAAGCTTTGAGACTTTGTTGTGGTGCTTTTAAAACAAGTCCTGTATCTGCTCTTCAGGTTGAAGTGGGTGAAATGCCGTTACAAATCAGACGCAAGCAGTTAATGGTGAGCTATTGGGTAAATCTTCAAGGTCATTCAGAAGACCATCATCCAACAGTAAAGGTACTCCTTCCGTGCTGGGAAAAGGAAAGGTCTAAACAGAAGTGCTTTGCATGGACTAGTGACAAAGAAGCTAGAGAAATGACTAAGTCAGGTTTTGCTTTCAATATTCCATCCATACAAATTTCTGTTAATAGGAGAACTGATCAGTTAATAGCTGATCAGATCACATGTCAGTATACACTGTAGAGATGATGGCAATTGCAACAGCATTACAGTGGATAGAAGAGACACAAATCAAAAAGGTTGTTCTTTGTACAGATTCTTATCCGGCATTAAAGTCATTGCAATCATTCACATCTCACAGTAGACAGGACACAGTCAATGGGATATATGAAAATCTGTGTGGATTTAATTATATGAACATCATGACAATATTGATGTGCATACCAGCTCATAGGGGGATAAAAGGCAATGAAGTGGTTGATGGGTTAGCAAAACAGGCTTTGGAAAATGAGGAGATCATGAATATCTCACTTAGTAAATATGAAGCAAAAGCAATAATTAAAGCTACTAAGGAATGTCAACAAAAATGGGATACAGGAAACACAGGATGTCAACTCTATGAAATACAAAGAGAAGTAGGAGTAGCGAGGTTAGCTAAAAGAAGCACCAAAGAGGAAAATATTTTAACAAGATTAAGGGTTGGGCATACCATGTTGAATAAAACTTTAAAATTAATAAATAAACATCCAACAGGATTGTGTGAGCACTGTGGAATAGTCAGTAGAGCATGTTATTTGTGTCTGTCAAAAGTATTCTAATGAACGAGAAACAATGAAGAGGAAATTTAGAAAGGTGGGAGAGGAAGAAATAAAGCTAAAGAAATAAATATAATTATTCATGGATTAGAGAGTGTATTTCATTATCTCAAGAGAACAGAGCTGATTAAGAGAATTACGTTTTTTTTACGAAATGGGTAAACTCTGGTCCACACTCCAATACAGTAGGTGGCAATAATGCACCTTAACATTGGTGCCACCCGCCGTAACACCGAAGAAGAAGAAGTACATTACTCAAATTGACGAGAGAGAAGCTGAAATTAGGTATTTTTTCATTCTGAACGTAAGCATAAATGTGTTATAATATCACCAAATATATAGAGCTTTCTTTATTATAACAGGTGGATGAGGTATGTGTTGTGTCCTTTGTCCCATCCAAAGACATTAAGAGACAATTCAGAGACACATCTGAAGCTTTCAGTCATTGGTGGACAGTCAGGTGATGGTGATTGTTATGCTGAATTAACAGTGTCTAAATCAGGTGAATATTAGCAACATAGATCTTATTATTTATTTGTTTATAAGGGGATCAGGCAACCCTGATCATTGTAATTCTGTATATATGACTTTTTGTTTGACAATTTTCCTCTTGAAATTGTCTGTCTGTCTGTCTGTCTGCATGCCTGCCTGCCTATATCTGTCTGTCTGTATGCCTGCCTGCCTGCCTCTATCTATCTGTCTGTCTGTCCTAGATCATCTAAATCTTACCTATGCTAGTTATTATTTATTTGTTTATAAGGGGATCAGGCAAACCTGATCATTGTAATTCTGTATATATGACTTTTTATTTTACAATTTTCCTCTTGAAATTGACTGTCTGTCTGTCTGTCTGCCTCTATCTGTCTGTCTGCCTCTGCCTGCCTGCCTATCTCTGTCTGTCTGTCTGCATGCATGCCTGCCTGCCTATATCTGTCTGTCTGCCTGCCTGCCTGCCTGCCTGCCTCTATCCATCCATCCATCTATCTATCTGTCCTAGATCATTTAAATTGTTAAATACACTTTTGTTACCGATGTTGATTCTTCAAATGTGCAGAATGATGGTGGGAAATCACTTAAGATCAAACTGGAAATGCACAATTTCTCATTGATGTTTGAGTTGACATATACTCCAGTATCTTTCATCAGGTTTCCATCAGGATGGACCAAACAACACGGGATAAGCTGTCAGAACTGGTTGAGGAGCTGGCTATGTCTGGAGAACCACAGCGGAATCATGACAAAATGAAGGAAGTGAAGAAAATGTGCAAGTATGAGAGAGATTACTGATTTCAGCAGACATCTTTACCACTGTTTTGTTTTTGCAGTTGTTAAAACCTGATGATTTCAAATAAACAGCACAATATTGATTTCTTTACGTAGATCTAATCGTAGGATGAGGAACTGGCCTTGTCTAGCATGTGTTTGGGTAGCTGACATGTGTTATGTCCCAGGATGTATTTATATTGGTTCCTTCCTTTGTTGAATTACATCTATAGATGTATGGCATTGGCCTTATTGCAATTGGAGATTTTTTCCACTTTGTGTTGTGGTTTTCCTGTTTTTTTCTCTCTATCTCTCTCTTCCTCCGGCCTCCTTGCAGGGTGATTAACATCAGGTGTCAGCAATGATGATTACCAATCACTCCCCTGTCTGGATTGGTTGATGAGGAGAGTGAAACAGGATAAATCCCAAGCAGATCTTCATTGCAATGGAACTTCCTTTTTCTGCCCATCCCAGATGATTGTGTTTGATGTATTGCTGCTATTTAGTGTTGTTGTTGTTGTTGTTGTTGTTGTTGTTGTTGTTGTTGTTGTTGTTGTTGTTGTTGTTGTCATCATCTATTGTTGTAAATAGTGAGTTGATGGTTGAAGTTAACCTTAATCATTGTTTAAATATTAAATAATGTAATATTAAATATTGTAAATACTAGTTAAGTGTGGCAGCTGTAGGGATGTGGGTGCCATTTTTGTTTGACCTTTTATCTTTTCTCCTGTGTTTTGTTTAGTGAGGGTTGGAAAGTTAATGTTTATTTGCACTTTTTCTGTTTGGTAATGTAGTTTTGACTCCCCAACAGATATGTAAGTTTTGTTTGTTATTTTGGCCTTTGTCCCATCCTGATGCCTTTTTTTTTTTTTATTTATTTACTTTTTTCTTATTTTAATTAAATACTTGTAAAAAATGTTTTGGATTTTAAACTCAAGTGATCATTGAGTGCTGGGATGGGAGAAGGGGAACCGTTAGGAATAGTTTGGATCTAGTCGCGATCTCCAATTCCCCGGTCCTGTCTTTCTATGTTCGTGCCCAGTGAGGTGCAGTCGTGAGTCTGAGTCTCTGGAGACTTTGCGAAGGAAGTAGAAAGAACAACACACAGTCGGTCTGTATTCAATCTACTCAATGTTTATTACAGCAAGCATGTTATTTATGTTCTTCATAAGACAAAGGAACAAAGAATCAGCCAATAGGAAAGTGACAACCAGGTTCAAAGGGGGAGAAATGGGTGCTCTGGAGTAATACATGAAAAGGGCCATATGCAGATGCACCAGAATTACGGCTGACCTTGTTCACCTCAAGAGCATGAATATGACCTAATCATCTCACAGAAATAAGTATGCGGAACATCATAAAGAGGAACTGAAGAAAACGGTCAGCAGTTGCTAAATATACTGACTCACTAACGTGCGCACTGCGGCCTGCATCTGGGGTCAACTGAACACACATGGAAGGCCAGAAACACATACACAGAGCAGAACAGCATGTACAATTTCATATTTCTCACAGGAACCCCAAAGGTTTTTAATTTTGTTACTCCTACCCTAGACTGGGGTGGGACGTAACGCATGTCCTGCAATGTGACAACGTTTTGCTAATTCTTTTATATAATTAGCTTTTACAAAGTCATTGATTTAAAGTCTACATGGAATATTTGTAATTTTAACATTTTATTTTTCAAACAGCAGGACCGCTTAAAATGACATTGAGGCAAAAAGGTAATTAACAATGTTGAAGAAGTGGCTACAGACACTTTCCCTTACGCATTCATTTATTTTCTTTACACTTAAAATATTTATGTTTAAAAAAAAATTCCATGGACATTTGTGTCTACTACCCATTTACTGTAATACTGTAGCATTGTCAGTGGTGCCTAAAGGAAAAGTTAAACCAAAAATACAAATTCTCTCATCATTTACTCACCCTCATGCCATTCCAGATGTTATTGACTTTGTTCCTGCTGCAGAAAACAATTGGAGATTTTAGAAGAATATTTCAGCTCTGTAGTTCCATACAAAGCAAGCAAATGGTGACCAAAACTTTGAAGCTGAAAAAGTAAATAAAGGCAGCATAAAAGTAATCCATATGACTCCAATGGAGAAATCAGTGTCCTCAGAAGCGATATGATAGATGTGGGTGAGAAACGGATCAATATTTAAGTCTTTTTTACTTTAAATTCTCCCTGCTCTGTAGGTGGTGATATGGAAGAACAATGCAAATCGCTAAAAAGAACTCTTCGGAGAGAAGAGCTCTTTGGAGGGCTATTTGAAAGTGGAGATTTATTGTAAAAAAAGAACTTTAATATTGATTTGTTTCTTATCCACATCTATCATTATCGCTTCTGAAGATATAGATTTAACTACTGGAGCAGTACAAATTACTTAATGTTTTGGACCCTGTTGACTTGCATTGTGAGGACCAACAGAGCTGAGAAAATCTTTGTGTTCAGCAGACGATAGAAAGTCATACACATCTTGGATGGCATGAGGGTGAGTAAATCATTTTTGGGTGAACTATCCCTTTAAGTTGTTAAATCATATTCATCATAAAGTAGAAGCGAATACAATCAAATGTTTTATTTACTCAAGTGCCTTCATTCATTTGGCTTTGTGTGTTTAAATGTAATCACAGTTTTTGTGTATGCTCATATGCTCCTTGTTGAATTAATCTCAATGCTTTTTCTGTTCAAAGAGTTTCCAGTGACTACATTGAACATTTCTACCACCTGATCATGACCAAACTGAACAAAAACCATGCAGAGATCCGTCTCTCTGCCTTCCAGATGGTCAGTGAGGTGTTCAGCCGATCACATCACTTCCGAGTTCTTCTCATCACAAACCTTCAGGAGTTCCTGGAGCTCACCGTGGAAACAGACGTGGAGCAGCCTCTGCCTCCACCCAAAGAGGTGGCGAGAAAACTCATGGTATGGAGAGCCGTATAAGAAACTCTCTCTGGGATATCACTTCCTTAAACGGATTAAAAATGTGACCATCCCTTTTAAAACCATCAATTTCAACCATACAGCTGTTCTGATTACATGACAGGACTTATGTAATTATTAAAAATATGTTCTGTAAAAGATATTGTGTTCCTGATGGCAATAGATTGAGAAATGAAAGAAATAAAAAAGAATATATTCAGGAATTATATTCTATTCATTTTTCCAATACCATGTTATTTAGTTCATCAGTTCAAAACAGTTGTAATAGAGGGACCAATACATCATATTACATGGAAAGACTTTCCACAATGTTTTTGTAAAAAAACAAACATTAAGATTTATAATGCATGTTTTATTGATTACAGACTACACATTATGTGAGTAGGTTTCATGAACTTGTCGTATGCAGTATTATTAAAACATGTTTGGTCATCAGAATGATAGAATGTCTTCTAAAGTGCTTTTTGTCTATTTTCCACCAGGTAGATTTCCATGATGTTGAAGCAAGAACACTAGCTGAGAGGAAGAGCAAGAGGAGAAACAGAAGAGACTGAAAAGAATTTATAAAGGGAAGCTCGACAAGGCCAAAAAGGAGATGGAAGGTATAAACTTACATAGTCACAAAACTCTTGTGAAACTGCATTTTTAGCACCCAGGCATTAGATTTAAAACAAATATAGATAATTATTTGTTGCCTTTTGAGCATGAAAATACTGCACATTTACAAAATAATGGAAAGCTAATAATGTTCATTTATTGACACTAATTTTACCTTATAATTAACAGCAAAAAAAAAATAAAAAATAAAAACTTTGCAATGATTTCAAACAAACTTCTTTCACGTTGTCATTATGGGGTATTGTTTGTAGAATTTTGAGGAAAATAATGAATTTAATCCGTTTTGGAATAAGGCTGTAACATAACAAAATGTGGAAAAAGTGAAGCGCTGTGAATACTTTCCGGATGCACTATATGTGTACTAACAATCCCACTTTGGGAATAATGACTCATCTGCACAAGTACATTATGATCAATGAAGAATTTATGTTGATAAAATACTTTAACCCAACATTCTGACAGGTCAGACAAAACTGTCATTAGCCAGCTTTGCTTTGCTGGCCTCGCTTTCTCTGGCGTTGAGATCAATAGCATATTCAGACGCATATACTTATCAGTATCAGGATTTCCCATTGAACTCTTTTAATGTTTAACTATATTTGCTTATCTTGAGAGGTAGTTCCCAGGATGTACTGTGCAATAAGTAAAAGTAGCCTGGAAAATGATAACATAATACATTATTTTAACATTGCCCAATTATATAAATCAGTAAACCAAACATTTTAATTGCTTACATCTTGACTACAAAGGCCTTGCCAGAAGAAGTTAATGATTTGCTGGAGTGCCTCAAAATACTTGCATAACACAAATACTTAAAACATGAGAAAAGCAGATGGTGACATACATTCAAGAAATGTCATGGAAATAATATTTTTAAATATCTAACTTGCACAAATGACATTTAAAGAATAAGTCAAGTTATTTTTCATGTATTAAATGAATCACAGTATGTAAGTTTAGACTGCTGGTGTTCAAAACTTTATTTAAATTCAGTGTTGCTGAATGTATGAGCTTTATTGCATTTCGATAATATCCTTTCAAAAGCCAGTCAAACTCAGGGTAAAGTCCACGCTCAACATGTTGAACACACATGCTTAAAAGCTTGGCGTTTATGACTGCTTTGAACCTTGTAGCTTCTACAATAATCCACTAATAAACATTTTCAGAGCTAAATGTTCATTTAATCGAAGTTGAAATTGACCGTACTTAATGGTCTCTCTTTCAGTCTTCCATTTCTGTAGCACAAACTTCATGTCCATAGCACAAACTGTATGGAACATGTATAACACGCTGGAGAAACTGAGTATCATACAGATTCAAATTCCCCATTTAAAGATGAGAAATGAGGGTACATTTGTTCACATCTGTTAAACAATCCTTTTGTCTTTGCTAAAATGCTTGTTTTATTTCAATCTCTTCCATTAAGAAATGGCCACTGGGATTGAGGAAAACTTGACTGAGATGAACAACTGCATAAAACTGCTCACTCCTGATGACTTGAACTTGTAGTTCAAGAATAGCAGAATAGACAGTTGATAGAAGAATAATGAGGAAGAGCAAAAAGACGAGTCTAGTGATGAAAGCATCATGGTGGAGGTTCCAGATGAGGACGCGTTTCTCCGCAGCACTGATTTAATGTCTCATCAATATCAACTGGAGCTCAGTTTGTCCACAGGTCCAGATGAATTGTCATATATATTTATTTATTAACATTTGTGTATAACCATCTGAAACATGTTTAGAGATTTAAAAGTGAGGGAGACTGAGGAGAATGAGGCATTAGTAAACACTGTGAGCGATCTTCATAGACTCGTCTCAACCAGACACATGCCTCTGGGGCAATCTTGGATCCAGGTAAACCATCTGACCAATCAGGAGACCATCATAAAGGGTTAATTTATCCAATGTCATCATTTTCACGCCCTCATATTGTTCGAAATCCAAATGTTACTCTTTCTTCTATGGAATTTGAAAGGAGATGTCCAGGTGGCTCTTTTCCATATAATGAATGTGGTCATACCATCCCAGATGTGCATGACTTTCTTTCTTCTGCAGAACACAAATAAAGATTTTTGAAGAGTATTCCAGCTCTGTTGGTCCATGAAATGCAAGTGAATGGTGACCAAATTTTAAAGTTACAATATGCTCATAAAGGCAGCATAAATGTAATATATATATGTCTCTAGTGGTTAATCCACTGAACACTGTCTGCCATGCTTACATAACATTTCTTCATGTTACATTTTTTAATTTCTATTATTATTATTACTGCGGTATGATGATGTGATTTGATTATTAACTTAATTTTTTTGTTGTTGTCTTTTTTCATATTTATTATTGTATTATGTTGCATTAACTGTATTGCTATTGTTCTCTTTTGTGGTATCTATGACTCTGCTCAATTTCCCTCTGGGGAGGAATAATGTAGTATTGTATCACACATATGGGATGGCATAAATGGAGTAAATGATGAGAGAATTGTTATTTTTGGGTGAACTGTTGCTTAAAACGCCAAAAATAATTAAAAGTAAAACCATGTGCTATATTCCATGTATTCGGAAGTCACACAATTGCTTTTTGTGAGGAACGGACTGAATTTTTACTGTTATTCACGGTAAATCCTTTGTAATTCTTGAATACTAAATTCACCTTTACGAAGCTCCCATATCTTATTCACATTTGCTTATTTTCAAATATGGTATTGGGGGGGAATATTATCAGTGAATAACAAGTTGTATGGACTACTTTGATGGTGCTTTTTTGTCCCTTTTGGAGCTCGACAGCCCCTGTCCCCATTATAAAAAAGTGTACTCTGGACATACCAAAATATATATATATTTTATGTGTTCCGTGGAAAAAATAAAGTCCTACAGGTTTGAAGTAAATGACAGAAAATTATGACAGAATTTTCATTTTTGACTTGTGTGACATACTTTTCAGATACTGTGAGTATACTGTATTGACAAATTCCTTTATTAAGGGGTTCCAATTTTTGGATTTACCTCCAGAATTTACAAAGGTAGGCGTAGAGGAAAACCTGATACGAAGAGCCACGGAGTTAAAGAAGTCACCGGAGAACGCTTTGAAAAGACATGAGCATCTTCATATATACTATAAGAACAGTGGTGAGTTTCAGTTTTTCCTCCATCGTGGAAATGTAAACAAATCAGCTAATGGAGATGGTATTACATATGCAGGCCCAGATGAAATTTGCAGACTTTTTCACATTTTCAGTGCTGATTTTTGGAGGAAATTAACTTGACTGTTTTCAGTGTGCCTGGAATGTTAATATTAGCCATGTTTTAAAATATCTAGTTCTTGACTCAAATTTTTTAATAAAATTTTTTTCAAGCACACTTGGAATAAAAATGCTAACCCTTTTGATAACCCTTTTATTTCCAAGAGAATATCTGGACGCCATTTGCTGAAATAAACATGCAAAATATTGAGATCATTTGACACAATATAGCTTACTACAGTACATTTATTGTTTCATAATACGTACTGTTTCACAAACACTATGTAGTAGACAGTATATCATGTGCAGTAAGCAGTAAAGCTAGTATTCCATTCCGAACAATACAAATGTGTAATTGGGCCTTCTTCATTAATGCACTCTCACCACAGGAGGGCGCAATTTCATCATATATGAGACACTGGCGTTTTGCAGATCATGTGCATTTTGAGTCTTCATTCAAATGTTAAGAATATTAGTGTGCACATTTCAGATTAGACTGTTTATGATATTTGGTCAAATTCTGAAGACATGCATCTCTCCAGCGATGCGGGGGCGTTTGTGCGGGGAGGCGACGCTCATGTGCTAATGGAGATTTGCTCACTCTCGGGTGGAATGGGACACAGTGAGCAGTTAGGAGACACATCATTATGACACATGATATCCGTTTTTAACTGGCCGCGAAAGAACAGGCAGGATGGAGAGAAAGGAGGGGCGTGACATTGACAAAGCACTTTACCGCACGCCAGAGAGGTTTATCAGTCTCACTGACGATTTTCAATGCAAAAAGTCAGTGCTTTGTGATAAAGCAACAACTTAAAGGCCTTTATCATAATTAGTTTTTCCTTTTTAGCCTTGAAGCATTCCATTACTTTATTCCCTGGATCATTGCTCTGACATAGGAGGAATTGCTTTTGACTCAAATACTCCTGCTGATTGCGGAGCTAAAAAATCGTGAAGAGTTGTCATTTGACAATAAAGGCAAACAGAAAAATATAATTAGTCAAAGTATTTCTATGCATTTAGAAGGATGCTATTGACTATTAGCTTTAGTTGTGGATTTACGTAAATAAAAATCTGATTAAAGGGGTAGTCACCAAAAGTGAAAAATCTGTCATCATTTAATCACCCTCATGATGTTCTGTATAACCCAAATGACTCTCTTTCCACAACAGAATCAAAAGGAGATTTTAAGGAGAATATTAGGGACTGACCGTCACAATTCACTTTCATTGTATGGGAAAAGGCAAACTTTCTGCCTAATATCTCATTTTGTTTCCACAGATAAAATTTTTTGAATTCTTGGGTGAAATATTCCTTTAAAGGAATGTTTCGGGTTCAAAACAAGCTAAGCTTATGTGAGTGGTGGTGGCGTAGTGGGCTAAACCACATAACTGTTAATCAGAAGGTTGCTGGTTCGATCCCCACAGCCACCACCATTGTGTCCTTGAGCAAGGCACTTAACTCCAGGTTGCTCCGGGGGGATTGTCCCTGTAATAAGTGCACTGTTAGTCTCTTTTGATAAAAGCGTCTGCCAAATGCATAAGTGTAAATGTAAGCTTAATTGACTGCTTTTGTTTCAGAATGTTTATTACCACAAAAATGTATTTTGACACCCCCATTTTGACAATTTGTTTTTAAAAAAAAAAGCAAAAATTGAGGTTACACTGATGCACTAATAATGGAAGTTCTATCGGGAAGACACGCAGGCTTGAGTGAAGTTTAAGATGCCATTTATTTGATAAATGTAAAACAGAAAGTAATGTCTCTCTCTTTGAGGTAGACCCCGTCCGGCGGTCCAAGGGATTTGCACCCGGAACCGCCATGTTCTGCCAGAGATAGGAGGCAGGGGCGAGGAGCCTACCCCCATGCGGGACAGGGCTCAACTGGTGGTGGTGGGGTGGTGGAGGTTGCCGTGTTAGCACACTGAAACAGCAATGTGATAGATTGTGAGCAGACTTATAAAGCAACGGCTTACATGTGATTGGCTAGGAATTACCCAGCTAATGATGCGATGATGTACAGCTGCTAGTCTTCCCGCTAGAACTACGCTGGGCTTCCATTGAATGGGGCCAAATTTTGGAGGGTTTAAATGTAGAAATCTGAATCTTATAATTGAATAAAAAGCACTTCATACATTAATTCTTCTGTTTAAACTTGTGTATTATTTGAGCTGTAAAGTTGTGTTAATTGTCATTTTTACAGTCATTTTATGGTTTTAGGGTTTGTTGACTACAACGTCATGATAATGAAGTTGTAAATGTGGCTATAACGTTACACAGAAAAGGTTAGTAAGTGTATGCTATCACACTAAAGTCATGCACACCGTTTACGAATTGTGGCTATACTTTGAAAAAGTTTGTATTTTAACATTTAAAAATTGGCCCCATTCACTTCCATTGTAACCTCTATTTTTGCTTTTTTTTAAAGAAAAGGAGGGGCAAGTCAAAATACTTTTTTGTGGTAATCTAGTATGATGCCACAAATGCTGTCGATTGAGCTTAACTTGTCTTGAACCCGGAATATTCCTTTTAAGTATTTTATTTTATGTGAAAGTACCCAACATGATCATCACCCAAGTCAAGTCATTTTTTTATTTGTTTACAAGATAAACTTGAAATAGCATTCGTAACCTATATTATCTGTGTAATGTGACATTTCTAAATGAAATAGGATAGTCAACAAAAAAAACAAAAAAAAAAATAGAAGGGCGGGTCTTGATTTTTTCCATAGGAATTGAATATCTAGCATTTTGTTCTTGCCTTTTTTCCTCTTTATATTCAGCGCCTATTATCATTGATGTTTTTTACCCATCAAAACATGCAACTCTATGCGTTTTCGAAGTGAGATATACACACATGGATGCTTCTAAAGTGAGCACATCTCTGAAATTTACGATGGGGGCAAAAAATAGTTCAAATTGCCTATTGAGAATCTAGTGGGGAACTTCAAACTCTCACCCCAGACAGCCTAGAACGTGTCCTTATGACAAAGGGCGCTTCATTCTGGTCTGCCCACTAGTCCATACACCTGAGTTATTGGTTTGCTGTAATAATTTGCAAGATTTTCTCCATAAGAGAGGAGATTAGCATATTAATAGCAGATGCATGGAGGACCATCACAGCTGAGTACATTTAATTTTTGGTTTATAAGATTGAATGAGTTTTTAAACGCATAACCATCCAACTTGGCCAAAGACAAATTAAGTGGATGGCTCAGTTGTCCGAGGGCTGCCTCCTCGCCTCATTTTTTAAAAGGATAACACACTTGCTTAAGGAGTGTGCGCCCGGCTGACGCTTCCCTGGGCACAAAGTAATTGAGATTGCTTACAAAGTTAATTATACCGTACAAAATATATTGGGAGGAGCGTAAGGAGCACTCTAGCCCTGCTGGAATGTGTTTTTCCCTGTAAGTGGAGGACATTTAACCGGAAGCTCATTATCTGGACTCCTCTCAGTGTGGACGACAGAGGCCACACCATGATCAATAGAGCTCACTGCAAATGTCTGCCAATAGTCCACTCATGGGAGTTCATGGTCTTATAAATATTCTACATTATTCTATTATAGGCCCGTCTGCTAATGCTTAAACAGATAGTTCTAATTAAATTGAAAATGATGTCATCATTTACTCACCCTCATGTTATTCCAAACCACGTATGACTTTTCTTTCTTTCATGGAACACAAAAGATGATGTTTGGCATCATCAATTTTACCCTCAGCCACTATTCACTTTTATTGTTCGGAAAAAAGATCAAATGTAGTGTATGGTGATTGTTAGTCCCTAACATTCTCTGTTTGTGTTCCACGAAAGACAGACAATGGGTTAGGGACAACATGAGCGTGAGTAAATGGTGACAAAATAGTCAGACATTTTTGAGGGACAATATCTGTATTTTAAAATGTTATAAACTACATTAAACATTTGTATACTTATTATACACACTACAAATAGTCTACTACTGAGTGTCACTAGTACTAGAGCACTTTTGTCCTATTGAATGATCATATTAAAAGCTAAAACAATGCAATTATTTATAAATTAAGTATTTTTAAAGAATAGTTTGCCCAAAAATGAAAATTCTCTCAGCATTTACTTACTCTCATGCCATCCCAGATATGATTATTATTGTTTTTTTGTTGTTGTTTTTTTTATTGCAGAGCACAAAATGAAGATTTTTAGAAGAATATCTCAGCTCTGTTGGTCCATACAATGCAAGTGAATTGTGATCAAAGCTTTGAAGCTTCAAAAGGTTCATAAAGGTAGCATGAAAATAATCCATAAGACTCCAGTGGTTTAATCCATACATTTACATTTATGCATTTGGCAGACGCTTTTATCCAAAGCGACTTACAGTGCACTTATTACAGGGACAATCCCCCCGGAGCAACCTGGAGTTAAGTGTCTTGCTCAAGGACACAATGGTGGTGGCTGTGGGGTTCGAACCAGTGACCTTCTGAATAACAGTTATATGCTTTAGCCCACTATGCCACCACCACTTGGTTGAAATAATAATAATGTCTCTTCTGAAGAGATCTAATTGATTTTGGGTGAAAACAGACCAAAATATAAAAATTTTGATATTATACATATTGCCATTGCAGTCTCCTTGGCGATCATGATTTACACTTCTTAGCACCCTCTATGGCTTTGTGCATGTGTCAAGCACTAGGAAGTGTAGTCAAGCTTCAAATCACGATCGTGCCTAGAGACTGCAATGGTAATATGTATAATGTCAAAATGTTTATATTTTGGTCTGTTTTCACCCAAAATCGATTAGATATCTTCAGAAGACATAGATTAAACCACTGGAGTTTTATGGATTACTTTTATGCTGCCTTTATGTGCTTTTTATAGCTTCAGGTTTTGGTCACCATTCATTTGCATTTTGTGAACCTACAGAGCTGAAATATTCTTCCAAAAATCTTTGTTTTTGTTCTGCAAATGAAAGAAACTCAGACACGTCTGGGATGGCATGAGGATGAGTAAATGATGAGAGAAACTATCCCTTTTTAAGTATTGTTTTTAATAAAAGAAAAATCAATAAATATTATATTATATACTACATATTAAAGTATTTATATAACATTAATAAATAGCTGAATTCAGTTAACAAATACAATTAACATTTTTAGTAATCATTTAACATTGTATATTACAAATTAAAATAAAGATTATATTGTTTATTAACTTCAATAACTACATCCTACTGCAATAACTACATCATACTAAATATATCATTAATATTATATAATTAATATTATGTCATTATATTAGTATATTAATGTAATTAACATGCTAATAATTTATTTATTAATATATTAATATATTAAAGTATTAAAATGAATGAATTATTCCCAAATTAAAGTTGGTAGTTTGGGAGTGTAGAACCAAAATGATATGGTAAATTCTATACATTTTTAGATCTGTACATCTGTATCGCTCTCTGGAAACTTTCTTACAGGATTTATCTTTAAGGTTTTGTTTTTCTCTACACACAAATAATGGTGGAAGTCAAGAGAAAGGATTGTTTTAAATGCAAAGAGACTCTTGGAGGTGGGCTCCATATGTCAGCAACACCTGTGTCAGCAAAACGCCTCTACATAGAGACTCTTTCTCAGCCTGCGTATACAATCCAGTTCAAGACTTATAATACTGCCATTACAAGTTGACAGTGCTGATTTTATCACAACAGAATTAAAGTGAATTAGAAATAAAATAATGTTTACTAGTCTACAATTTCCACTGTGCAAGTAATATTTTTCAAACACACTTTAATATATCAAGGTTGAAGTATCTGCCTTGGGCTTAATAAAGGCAACACTTATAAACAACAAAATGTTCTGTTCTGGCGCTGCTGGCAATGAGGAATAAAAAAAACTGTAGGGGATTGTTGAAATGATGTTTAAAGTTTGTAATTAGCTGGAGATTGCACTTTCCCTTTGTCTTTAAATCATGTTAAGTTAACTGCACTTATTTATTGTACCTAATGACTAATCAATGTTTCAATGCAAGTAGGATGTTCTCTATATTTCAAATTAGTAACAGACTTTCCTGTTTCCCATTTTCACAATGCACTCTGTTATTAAAAGTGTTGTTCACATGTGATAAAGACTGTTACAAATGTAGTAAATGTAACTATTTAAGCTCAGCCACGGATAGTGAGTGAAGTCAACATGAAATGTCGTTCGCAATTAATTTTACTTTTTTTATAATCTGACATATTTCCGAGTGAGACAGAATATTCAATGAGATAAAATGCAGGGATTTATCCATTGAGAATTGATTGGATTTTTAAAAGTGGGCATTCAATACCAGAATGTAGCCAAGTGGTTGGACGGGTGGGGTTTAAAAAGCAAGAGGGATTTGTGATGTCACCTGAAAAGGAAAGTTGTTTTAGAGGCGGAGCAAGCCTTTTCATTTTGATTAAACTATTATATGTGGACCTATGAATCATGCACAATAAGACCAGGAATGTGCATTAAGAAAGTAAATTGGCTCAATTTTGACTTCAGAATATTTGTCTTAAAGTATCTTTTTAACACAAGTAATCATTACATTACATAGTTAGATGGAGAGACTCCAAGGTATGAAAATGTGAAGAGTTTAAGCGATTATTTCCTTACATAGCCACACAAAAGGCACAGATATTGCTCTCTAGAGCATACCTCATTTCTAAACCAATGCCACCAGTGCAAGTAATTGAGACCTCATTCAAAGACAATCTGGATTTGTCAACATAGGCGGCCTGCAATAATGGAAAAGAAAATAATAAAAAAATAAAGCAAAGCGAGTTTGGATCTTTAGTACTTTATGTTAAGGCTATCACAGAGACAATTAGACAGAATAAATGGAAAAGGCACTCTAGAGAAACGCTCTATAGCAGTGCCCTCAAAAAGGAAGGGCACACAGATTATGTATACCGGTTTATGAAAACGACCCCCATATTTAAAAACTGGCATTCTGTTCTGCATTGTAGCGCAAGGAATGCTTAAGCACCTTTTGAGTAGATTAAAAGGCATAAATTCTGTTTAGCGCTAATGCAGACGTCTCCTCAGGCCCCGTGAGTGCGAGCACCCTCACTTAAGGAGCAGGGCCCCAGAGGAGGGGCATAAAATAGCCTTGAGTTGCTTTTCACCTTTCATAAATTCCAGGCTGGGGATTTCTTTCCCTTAAAAAAAAATCATTTGCAGCCTAGTGGCTTATTGCTATTCTGTATAGATTGATGGTAGTCATTTACCCGGCAGAGGAAGTTAAGTGCTGCTGTCATTCCTGAAGAGCATAATTGGGAGTTTCCACAGGTCAGTGGCGGTGACAGTTTTCGCTTTTGATTAGTGTTAGAGTGATAACAAAACTTACAGCGCCAGTTATGGATGAGCACGTGCAGATGGTGCCAGTAGGCACTCAGGGGGAGCAGAATGAAACTCACCTGCCTACTTAAACCATCAGCCAGTTGCCATCCATCAAGACACCTGCAATAGACTTAAAGAGCTTTATATTTTCCAGATACTTACAAATCAATGAAATAAAAATTGACCCTATACTTTCTTATTACACGTTTTTGTCTTATTGTGAATTATTCATGGGTGCATGGTTTTTTAAAGCCAATGTTCCTTTTCAGGTGGCGTCATGAATAGGGCAGGGTATAAATATCGAACGATATCGATTCTAACAATCACAAGATCAATCTTTTAATCTAATATGCGCAACCCTCAACAATCACTTACATATGCGCCCAAATATCGCACTGTTCCACTAAAAATGTCTGTGATTACCTACTGACTAGATTTTACTCTCCAGTGATTGATTAGTGTCGAAGGAGTAGTTTAGGACCGAGATACTTTCACTGCTTATAAGAGTAAATGTTTGGTTTTACTCGTTCCCTATAATGTGTGTCCAAAGACAAGATCCACGTAATCCATTTGTAATTGAATAATTTCCCTTTTAATACCCTTTCTGGTCTTTACAGTCAGCTGTTGATCTAAACCAACACAAAAAGTAACATTTCATTCCAATCCCACATAGCACAGATGCAGAAAAGAAGCCTTTTGACTCCACTCATGTTAATGTACGCTCCACCAAAACACATTTGTGAGACGATTTTAAACTTCTGCAAATGAAACCTAAGCATTCAATAAGTTTTATATCTTTATCTGACAATGTACACTTAAGTTTATCTTGCCAATAACGTTGATATGAATTGAATCGGCCCATTTGATCCTTTTTAAAAAAAATAGTCAATTGAAAATGCCGGAAGATTTTGCGCAACGTTTAATTGCAGCATTTTCGCTGACTTTATGGCATGTATACATTGTGGAGTGGTGGTGGCATAGTGGGCTAAAGCACATAACTGTTAATCAGAAGGTTGCTGGTTCGATCCCCACAGCCACCACCATTGTGTCCTTGAGCAAGGCATTTAACTCCAGGTTGCTCCGGGGGGATTGTCCCTGTAATAAGTGCACTGTAAGTCGCTTTGGATAAAAGCATCTGCCAAATGCATAAATGTAAATATATACATATACTTGTATCAAAGATTAATACCTGCAACAAAAAAAACATGTACATATTTAAATAATTAAAATAAATGACAAACTAATTTATTTCAAGTTATTTGATAATAAACCAAAGTATAAAGTAAATATATTTATGATAATTTTTTAATGTTTGTTGCAATTTATCATGTACCATGATTAATTGTGATTAATCAGAAAACGGTGTGTTTAATTTGTTCAATTTGATTTACAGCACACATATATATATATATAGCCCTGCGATGGACTGGCGACCTGTCCAGGGTGTCCCCCGCCTTTCGCCCAATGTTAGCTGGGATAGGCTCCAGCCCCCCGCGACCCTGTACACAGGATAAGCGGTTGACGATGGATGGATGGATGGATATATATATATATATATATTCTGTATACATGTGTGTGTGTGTGTATAAAAATTAAATTTCAAGACATCTTATTTATTGATAGGATAAATGGAATTTGTACATTTTTGAAAGGCTAAAATTTGACCAAAATAATGAAACATTATTGATAAAAGACATTTTTTACAATTAATATTTTCATACTGTACCAAGTCAGAAGGTCCGCTGTATAATTAACAGCATTTTCTGAGAAACATTTATTTAATATGTAATCAGAATGGACATTATATCTGAAATATATCCAGAAAATCGAATTGTAGTTTGTAGAGTATCATACATTTGTGAAATCCACTTTGTAATGTCACATAAATGTGAAAAATGACAAACAAGTTTTATTTGTCATTTATAAGATTTATTAATGTAATACAACATAGTCAAATGTTGCATTTATTGTCACTTCAGATCTTGAGGCTCACCTTCGGCATAGACACAATAAACCAGAACAGTTTTCAGACTTAGAAATCTTCTAGTCATGGATCTGGTTTGGGTCGCCTCTAAGATGGATTTATCTGATTTATCTGGTACCTGCTGTTGAGTTGATCTCCTTAAAGTGATTTCAGGATGTGAACACAGAACTTAAAGAGTAAGAATCATGTCACCTCATACGCCACTCTCCTTTGTAGAACAACCTGCACCAAGATGTTATCAGTAACAATTCAACCTCGCCATCTCTTGCTTAAAAGCTCAAAAAGCTTTTATTCGTTTTTTTTTGGGTTGCCAGTAGTTCCATGTAAGCCTGGTTATACCCTGATATAGTTACCTAAAGATTCTGATACAATATAAAAGAGAGATATTGCAAACTGCTGTTGTCTCCTCTGCATGCTGACCTGTGCTCAATTGGAAAAAGTCTACTTAACATAACAAGCACTATTTTATACAGTCACAGTTAGATGGGACAATACTCAGATTGAATACCATTAGAAAAAATTGGATGTGGTCAACTGGAAATCCTATTAAGGGTTTGAATTAAAATGTTAAGATGTCCCACGTTACTGCAGAGTTTGCCGTTCAGGGTGCTGTAAATCTCGGGAATATCCCGGGGCCACGGTGAATAACCCATCTGAGTGTTAATCAGCCAGGAGAGAATTGCAGACTTCCTTTCTAAACTGTCAGCAAACAAACATTGTTTTGAAAACTGCTAAATAAATAGGAGATTTGTATTTATTTATTAATTTATTTATTTTTGCATCAGTAGTTTTTATGGTGTTTCATTGTTGTAAAATACAATTGTTGGTTAAGACTTTAAAGCAAACCGAGAAAAAAAAAATAGACAAGTATTTAAATTTTTTCCTTGCACATTATGAAGATATGAAAATATTTTTTTGATGAATTCAAACCCAGCCAGGAGAGAATTGCAGATCACCTTTGTAAACTGTGACCTAGTGAACATTGGGCCTAATACAAATATGAGAATAGAGCAAATTTGTTCATACATTTTTAGTTGGACCAGTCTTATGTAAATATGCACATTGAATTCAATGGGACTATTTACGTAACAATGGATTCATGAAGGATTTACGCCAAATTTGTTCTAATCTTGTTTCAGTAATAAGGCCATTGTTTTGAAAAACGGCAAAAAAGAGAAATATTTCGCATCAGTACTTTTTAGTGTTTTCATTGATGTAAAAGGCCGTTGTTGTTTAAGACTATAAAGTAAACCATGGAAAATAAACCCATAATTACAAAAAAGGTTCCTTGCACATTAGAAGTTTTTACAGCATTTGCATTGTATCTGAAATGCTGTTGTTGTAAAATGCAAAACAGGCTTGTGGTTACTTTTTTCCCTTGCACATTATGGCCTTTTTTACAAAATTAGTTTTTTGGTAGAATACATACTCGGCCATGAGAGAATTGAGAATGTCCTTTGAAAATTTTAATCTAGAAAAACATTATTTAGAGATAACGAGAGAAAAAAAAGATGCATTTTTCACAACAGTTCTTTTGCAGTATTTTCATTGTACTGTATTTAAAATGCTATTTTTTATAGTTAGGTTTTTCCCTAGTTTATTACAAAAATGATTTATTATTATAGTGCAAAACCGATTCTCTTTTTCCAAACTAGATGAGAGCTCCTGAGGATGAAGTAGAGGGTGATGATGATTTTGAAGAGGTGCCAGAGAAGGAGGGCTATGAACTGCATGTTCCTCCACATCTGCGGGCAGAGTACGGTGAGTTTGTTCAGGTGCAGATATGAAGTCTGACGCAATAAGACAAACCAATTAATAGAGGGACTGACTTTCACTTTAGGTACTCTAATAATCCAAATAATCCCACATAGGAAATCGTCACACACTTATAGTGTCTGCTTGAAAACAGATACGAGCTGAAACTTCCTCTGGGGAGGCCTGACTGTTTGTATGTGTAGGCTTAAAGGCAGAAGGGGAAGTTTAAATGTAGAATTAGAAGAACAAAGGCAAGTTTAGTTGAAATGATTAGCTATAGAGTAAGCTTTAAAGCACAATGGAAACTTGAAGGCAGAAAAGTCGTTGTGCTCTTTTTGAAAAGCAATGAGTTTAAGTTTTAAAATGAATAACAGCTTGACTGTGAATGCAATGTTATAGCAATTAATATTGGTTTATCAGAATAAAAAGACTGGGTTCAATACAAGTTAATCTCAATCGACAGCATTTGTGTCATAATGTTGATTACCACAAACATTTATTTAGACTCGTCCCTCCTTTTCTTTTAAAAAAAAGGTCAAATCGAGGTTACTGCGAGGCACTTACAATGGAAGTCAATGGGGCCAATTTTTGCACAGATTTTTTCAGGCAGAAATTTGAAGCTTATATTATAAAAGCACTTACTTTAATTCTTCTGTTAAAACTCATGTTTTATTTGAGCTGTAAAGTTCATTTTAGGGGTTTAGGGTTTGTTGACATTACATCATCATGGCAACAAAGCTGTAAAATCAGCCAATCATTGTTTTGAGGAATGAAGGCTATACAATGCTTGAACTGAAGATTTCATACAAAGGTTTACACTACAGTCGTCAAAGACAAAGGACAACTGGCTCTAACAAGGACAGAAAGAGATGTGGAAGGTCAGATGTACAACTAAACAAGAGGATAAGTACATCAGAGTCTCTAGTTTGAGAAATAGACGCCTCACATGTCCTCAGCTGACAGCTTCATTGAATTCTACCCGCTCAACACCAGTTTCATGTGCAACAGTAAAGAGAAGACTCAGGGGTGCAGGTCTTATGGGAAGAATTGCAAAGAAAAAGACACTTTTGAAACAGAAAAACAAAAATGTTAGAGTGGGCAAAGAAACACAGACATTGGACAACAGATAATTGGAAAAGAGTGTTATGGATCTAAACCCCATTGAGCTTTTGTGGGATCAGCTAGACTGTAAGGTGCATGAGAAGTGCCCGAAAAGACAGCCACATCTATGGCCAGTTCTACAGGAAGTGTGGGGTGAAATGTCACCTGAGAATCTGGACTAACTGACTGCTGGAATGCCAAAGATCTGCAAAGCTGTCATTCCTGCACGTGGAGGATTTTTTGATGAGAACTTTTCAAAGTAGTTTAAGAAGTTCTGAACATTTTTTCAAATTGTAATAGTAATTTTTCACAATATTAGTGTCTTGACTATACATTGAGATCAGTTAAATGTCACTTCGGTGAATAAAAGTACCAATTTCTTACCATAATCTGTGCATTATTCCAAACTTTTGGCTGCCAGTGTATATTGTAATAAAATAAAAATAAAATGTTGGATTGCTTGAACAAGAATCTCATGAGAATCAATTTTGAGGATCATGGGATTAACAGAAAAATCCAAAAATAAAAAGTCCAGGCACACTTTGGCAATGAGCATGAGCTAAAAATAGGCTTCATTTAATTTTTTCTTGAAAAATAGTTGTCTTTATGTGCCCTGGTCAATTCGAAATAACCAAAATAATTGTACAAACAGCTGCACATTTAATAAAACCTGGTGTTTCTCTGTAAAGTGATTAATCAATTTAAGCCTGGTTTAAATCAATTATAACCTGGGGCGACTAATAGAAATCTGTTTTGACAGCTGACTATTTGTACATGCAAAGATTCTTGTCCATCTGTGCAAGGACAGCTCTATTGACAAGAAGCCACAGGCAAAAGACAGAGGTCAAGCAAAAGGTCACACCTAAGCTAAATACCTCAGATTATATTTGACCTCAAATCCCACCCAATTTTGAATATACTGTCATGAAAAGCTGACTAACAGGAAGCACGTAGCACTTTGAAAGTAGTCTACTTCTCCAGGTAACATATGATGAACTCTATAGTACTGAACACTAATTATGAGATAGAATATGATTTCTCCACCCGCTCCTGTTCTGTTTCTTTATTCTCCTTCTCTGGCCGTGCTAAGCAGGCACTAACTGAAGATTCATTAGGATATAATTTCTACGACTCTACAGAGCCAAGCTGCTTTAAAGTATTTAATGATCAGTGTACCAGCCATGCCAAATTTACAATGCAATGGTGTTAATGAGCTTCCATTAGATTAGAGCTGCACTTAACACTGCTCACCTGCCTCAGTGCCCTAAAACTCTGACAGCATCTGTTAACAGACTAAACGGGGCGGCTGTGGCTCAGTTGGTAGAGCAGGTCGTCTGCCAATCGCAGGGTTGGCGGTTCGATCCCTGAGCCACACGACTCCACATGCCGAAGTGTCCTTGGGCAAGACACTGAACCCCAAGTTGCTCCCAATGGCAGGCTAGCGCCTTGCATGGCAGCTCTACCACCATTGGTTCATGAGTGTGAGTGTGAATGTGTGTGTGTGATTGGGATACAGTGTAAAGCGTTTTGGTAACCTCTAAGGTTAAAAAAAGCGCTATATAAGTGCAGACCATTTACCAAACAAGACCATATTATGCAAAAATAACCCTTAATTTTGGACTAGTTAAATTGTGCTACATATTAAAACAGAGTGGTTGCGAGGGCATTTCTAAATGGTTGCTAGGGTGTTCTTTGTGGTTGTTAGGTAGTTGCTTACTGGCACAAGTCAATAGAGGACACCCTGAAGTCTCTATGATATTCTGGTCCCTCAATATTTTTTGGGCCTTCCTTCAAAATACTGTAAATCTAATGGGATGTATGTGCTGTTTTATTATTCACCTGGCAAAAATGGCAAGTCTGATCACTTAGGAAAGTTACAGCACACCTCTCCTCAATAAGGCACATTATTTGATGTATCATTCATGTCCGTAACACAAACGGTGAGGGATGAAAGTTGAACTTCACTTAGTTATACTTAGGTTTAGGAGTTTGGTGTTTTGCAAATACACTAATAAACATCAGATCCGAGGCTGGTTTGAGCAGCTGTATTTTCTTTCTTTGCTATTGAGCTAAAAGTGAAAAGCAGAAGAAAGTAGTCGACATGCAGAAGAATATAAATTGGAAATGAAAATTGTTCATTAAGAGTGCAAGTTGCAACCATTCGCAATATCATTAAAACACTCCTAAAACGTTACATAAGAAATATAATTCTGATTTACTGCCAAGTTAACTATTTATCAATCAGCACAGGTTAGTATCAGCACTTTCATTACATATTACATCAACCTGTTTAAGGACTTCAGCTGATCTCTGACTAATCTTTCCCTCCGTTCTTTCAAAACCACTCTGGCTCTCTCATCTGGAGAGAAAAGCTTTCATTCTCCTCTGTTCTCTCTCTCACTGTTCCTTTCACCACCAAGCTTTTATCTATCCCTTTATCCCAGCATTCCTGTCAGGACGTTATCTCTCTCAAAATTTACATTTTAATTACAAGGCCTGCTGAACTCAGTAAAATCAATAACGCCACCATTGGCAGCTTCACTCTATGTCTGCTGTTGGCCCTCTCTATTTCCTATTATTGATTTATCTCTTTAGCACCTGCAACTTTATTGCCTCAGACAAATAGCTACCATTTTGGTCAATTTGAACAGAAAAAGAAAAGATTTGGTCGCATTTCATGATTCCGCACACCCGATGAAGTCAGTCGTTGAAAGGGATTGAACCTGGATTAACTGTATTGCCAGAGGATCATGATGTGGATTGTAAGATTCAGGCCAAAGGTTTCTCATCCTGTCCAAATATTGTTACATATTTTCTGTTGTTTACCCACTACCCACCATGTCTATTCTTCTCTCAAAGTAAGGAAACAAAATGTACGCTAAAACAAACTTACATTTACATTTATGCATTTGGCAGACGCTTTTATCCAAAGCGATTTACAGTGCATTTATTACAGAGAAAATCCCCTGGAGCAACCTGGAGTTGCCTTGGTCAAAGACACAATCGTCGTGGCTGTGGGGACCGAACCAGCAACCTTCTGATTACCAGTTATGTGCTTTAGCCCACTACTCCACCACCACTACTACAAACTAAAACTATAGTGAAAGTTAGAAACAATGGGGGTCCAAAAAAAGGCATCCACACTCTTACGTTTTTGTTGGAAAACTCTCTTGTTTGTTTCCTATCACTTTACATCACTTTTAGTGAAAGTGTCTGTATTTTTGTGGAGGACAATGGCATTCTTGTGTGGATACGAAAACATATTAGTGTGCATGTGTCATAAAAATGCTCCTATTTCTCTAATTTAATAAAACAAATTAATTAAAATTCTATTATCAGCATAACATTTTGAATGAAAAGTAGAGAAAAGGAACCAAAAACCCATTTTTTTAAATAGTACTGCAACCGTATGATTTTCATGATCAGGATGGGGCAATCACAGTCGTTTATTATTACTGAATGAGGATTTTGTAAAAATTATTTTAAAGATAATGCGTAGGTAGATTTCCATTTACAGGTATGAATCCTTGTAATTGTCGGTCTTTGTTGGTATAAAACATTCTGAAATTTAAATGCAAAACAGCACGTTGACTCTGCTGACATGTGGTACCTGTTGCTTTTCTCAACGCTGGCTTGGATGGGCCAATCACAATAGATTATTTTTGCTGGATGAGGATTTTTATAATAGTTTACAAATACTGCTGAAACCGAATTCCATCCACAGCATGCCCCGGTACTAACCGATAAAACACATCCCATCTCGCAATCCCCAGACCTATATTTGGACCCCCCGCCCCATGTTCAAACCAAATCTATGGCATTTCTTTCATGAGGCAGTTCTTATGATTTTACACCACAAAAAAATACAGCGCTTTTCAATGTTCTAAAAAATGACTGAAAGTACTAATCAATCATTAATGGAAACAATTGAAAAGAGTTTGCTTTTGTACAAAAGAGTTAACAAGTATCACATTTGATTAGTGATTGTCACAATGTTTCTTTATGAAAAATATAAATCAATAATAACACAAATCCATGTGGTCTCCTCAATCTATGTTGTTATGAAATAGGAACAGACCTCGTTGAAGTGAGCATGTTTTTTTGAGTTGGACTGCAGCTGAAGGATTTAAGTCCTCATACGCCCATTGATGGTCCATGTGTGCTGTGGTCAGGTGTCACTTTAAAGTTTTAATTTCATCTCCCTCAGGATGCTAGGCAGGTTTAGAGTGGATCTTGGATCTTTATGTCGCTCTTAAGACCATCTTAATCCCCTGCACACTACTGCTAGAACTGCCGCAGTGCACTACAGAGAGAGTTTCAAACAAAGCTGCTGAAGTGGATGTAATGGTGTTTTCTCATGAAAGCCAACAGAAAAAGCCTCCTTATAAAGCTTATAAAGTGTGTTTGAATTTTTTCAATGCTAAAATTATTTCTGGTTTTCCAGCTTAATATGCAGAGTCAACTATAAGAAAGCCATCCGTAGGTTGATTCCAGCGAAAAGTGTTAACAATTTGACTTTTGCGAAGCGTTAACAAAAAAAACTAAAAAACCCTGCACTTTTAAGCCAGACAGATAAACATTGACCGGAACTATCTATTTTGGTCGACAGATGTAAGTCGGGAGGAGTGTTTGGGAAATCTGTTTGAAAACAGTTATTATTTTCGCAATTCCGTTTGGTGACGCTAGTGGCGCAGAAGTTGCACTCTTCATCTTCAATGTTATTGAATTGCTGTTTTCTGAATACAATACTCAAATTATATCTGTGTTAGCAGTGGTAGATATTCAGACCTCTTCTTAAACATGTGCAACTGTATGTAATGTATGCAAATATATGGACGTGCCATGAACATTACATTTACATTTATGCATTTGGCAGACGCTTTTATCCAAAGCAACTTACAGTGCACTTATTACAGGGACAATCCCCCCCGGAGCAACCTGGATTAAGTGTCTTGCTCAAGGACACAATGGTGGTGGCTGTGGGTATCGAACCAGCGACCTTCTCATTAACAGTTATGTGCTTTAGCCCACTATGCCACCACCACATTACATCACAATCCTTTTTCTTGTTGTCTCTTATAGGTCTTGGTGAAGTTCCCTCAACATCTATGGCCAAACCAAAGCCATTCTATGCCTGCGGTAAGACATGGAAGTGCAACATAGTGCAGCGTAGTTCTAGCGGGAAGACTAGCAGCTGTACATCATCACATCATTAGCTGGGTAATTCCTAGCCAATCGCACGTAAGCCATTGCTTTATAAGTCTGCTCACTATCTATCACATTGCTGTTTCAGTGTGCTAAAACGCAGGCAACATCCACCACCCCACCACCACCAGCTGAGCTCTGTCCCGCATGGGGTAGGCTCCTCGCCCCTGCCTCCTATCTCCGGCAAGACATGACGGTTCCGGGTACAACTCCCTCGGACCGCCGGACGGGGCCTACTCCAAAGAGAGAGACATTACTTTGTTTTACATTCATCAAATAAATGGCATCTTAAACTTCACCCAAGCCTGCGTGTCTTCCCGATAGAACTTCTGTTCCTCCCATGTCCTCCAGCCTAGCTTGACTCAAGAGGAAGATGCATGATGAAGAGGACCCCACTTGTGCTGCCGCTACCCTGCGTGTGCTCAAACAGAAGCTTCTGTCCGCCACATCCACAAGGTGATCTGTCCCTCCCTCCACGCACTAACTTTAGCTATTAAAGGGATAGTTTACCCAAAAATTTAAATTCTGTCATCATTTACTTTCTTACATGGAACTCAAATAGAGATGCAGAATGTTATCCTCAGTCACTATTCACTTTCATTTTATGGAGAAAAAAAAGTGCAATGAATGTGAATGGTGACTTAGACTTGTGCGCTGTCACAATTTCAGTTTTCAGAAGATTCAATAATTAAATGGAACTCAAAGATATATTGCAATACTTAAAAAAAAAATAATAATAAATAAATAAATATATATGTATATATATATAATCAGATTGTATATATTTATTTTTATATGTACATCTTTTTATTATTATATATTTACAGTATATAATTTTTTATTTTTTTTTAATCTTTAAAAAATTCATAAAGAAATGTATGTATTGTTGGTATCGATGTTTTGGTCATTTGATATTTTGTTAGAGAAGAGTTTATTTGAATGACTTGAGATTTATGCCCTGTCCTGGTTGTTTCAGTGTACCGGAAGGTTCTGCTGAGCCCGCGGGTAGTAGCACTGATCTGGAGGATATGAACAACAATAAAGCCCCTGTGGTTCCTTTTGGTGTGGATCTTTACTACTGGGGTGAGGAGCAGCCCACTGCCGGCAGTCACATTCATAAGACATATTTTTCAAGTAGTATAATTTTTCTGAAATATACTGTTGTATAATTAGTGTGAGTAAAAGACACTCTAAATCCTTTTACAATTTTCCATGATCATTTCTCACTTTGGTTTATCACCAATTTTGTCAGCCTCTTAGTTACTTTCTTATTGAAGTATAAATTGATTTTTAACATTTTGGGTGAAGTGGCCACTAGAGAGCACCATTGTTACTCAGTGACTTCCTATTGACATAAATTAAGTGCTGATAATATTGTACTGGTTTTGACAATGTTTACATGCACAATATACAGGGTTCCCACGCTCATGGAAAACTATCAGCTCAGTTTTAAAGTGTGATTTCCAGGCCTAGAAAAGTCATGAAAAAAATCATGGAAATTTCTAAAGTGAATATGCATTTTCCTAGCTAAGAGATTGCTTTTTATGAGTGCAATCTGTAGAGAAATATTTACAAACGTTGTTATCCAGTGATCCTGAACAATTGGAAAAAATACATAAAATTTCAAAATATTCAAAGGTGTAGGAAACCCTAATATAGATTGTGGAGGGTTGTTTGTTGTTGTTGTTTTTTGTAAAAAAAATTAAAACACATTAAAATCACCAAACTTAACAGTAAGTGTAGCAGACCTACTCTGCAGTAAGAGCCTCTTGTCTTCACTGGTTTCAGGTAAAACTCCCAGCACCAGTTCTGGGTGCCTCATGAGGTGGAGGAGGAAGTGGAGAACAAGGAGCTTTCTGCACAGATGAAGTCTAGATATATATCACCTTCGTGGGACAAGTGCAAAGCGCCAATGCCAAATTGGTCTCTGTGTGAGCATCAGGACAGAGTATAGGTTAGAAAAATAACAGTAAAAATGTCCTAATTTTAAAAATAAATAATACATGTAATACTAAGAAATGTGGCCATAGTTTAGCTATAATTGGTGGAATGGTAAAAAAACAAATCATACTACATGGTATCAGAAAAAATATGTGTGATCAAGACAATGATCAAAAGACAACAGGTGATTTTTAAATGTTGTTTAATTTCAGTGCCCGTTCCATGGACGCTTAACCCAGAAGGTGCATTGCGACTGGAGAAACAAAAGAGACAACGCGAAGAGCAGCAGCCAGGTTTGAAAACACATATACAACAAATTTTACTCAACTGTCAGAACTAGATGGCATTTTTTTTAAAAGGTTTTTTTTTTATCTCACATTTACTGGAATAGTTCAAACAAAAATGAAAAATCTGTCATCTTTTACTCACTCTCATGTCATTTCAGAGGTGCATTAATAATGTTTTGCAATATGTTTGCCCTGCACTTTTCCATACAACACACTGTAAAAAGCGCCATAAAAGTATTCCAAGTCTTCTGAAGCCATACGATAGCTTTGTGTGAGATTACATTTTAAGACGTTATTCACTGAAAATCTTCACCTCCACTGTAGCTCTCAAACCTCCTTCGTGCTTCCACATATGCAAACATGGCACTTCACGTTTGGTTACGACACTCTCGTGAACCAGCACCATTTGGCATCATTGACATCAAACCTGGTACAATGCATCTTGACATGCAATATTTGAATGTACATGATGTAGTGCTTTTATGTAGCATCTGTTCCCATTCACTTTCATTGAGTAGAAAAGAGCAACCGGGCATTCTGCAAAACATCTCATTTTGTGATCCACAGAAGAAAGTAAGTCACACATGAGACATGAGAGTGAGTAAATGATGACAGAATTTTTAAGTCCCTCTTTGTACATCCTTTCCAAACTGGCATTGCACACCACACCTGAAAGCACAATAATCTTTTTTCATTCATGTTCGGATGGATTGAATCTCAGCCTAGTGCTTGAAGACCCCAAGCCCTCTTACATTTGTCAAAAGCCCTTTAGTAACCAGTAACCAGACCAAATCCTAAACATCCATTACCCACAGTTCCTTCCTTATAACACAGTGAGTGGACAACAGACCAATCAGGTGGGTGGGTGGGGGTGAACTGATGGAATCCCATCCCAGTCATCATCAATACTCTGATAATAGGACAGGCTGCATCTCACTCACTCACTTTTCTCTTTCTCTTTCTCTCTCTCTTCCTCCTTTTCTTGTGGACTCGGGTGCTAAAAGCCAATTAAGTCGTGTCTCTGTGCTGTCACTGGAGCGTCGGATGCACTTTCTTTGGCCACAGTTTACTTGTTAACAAACAGTTATCTCAGGGAACTGACTTCAGGCGCCCGCTGACCACTGGCTTGTGAAATAGCATCTTTTGTAACTAAGTAAGCTATCGATCCCCCCGCGACTCCATCACGCCCTCTGCCCGTCGACATGCCGGTTGTCACGGTAACCACAGGACACCCCACCCACTCTCCCGTGCTGCCAGTGCACGTAGCGTCCATCACTGACTGAACACTCGCTCGCCTGCTGGGCCATTGATTTCTGCTTCAGAGCCTCTAAACAGGATTCAGCCTTCCCAACATTACGGCATACGTTTCTCGTTAGTGTCATTAGTGGGGTTTGCTAAGGCAAGCATCACTGTTGCTATTGCACATACTTGGGGTTAGGGATTTGAACAATCCCCTAACTGTTACGTTTTAAACTTAAGTGCATAACTTGTCCAAGACCGTTTAGGATATGGACTTGAATGATGCTTCAAATCATGTTGTTTGTTGAGGAGAGGTGTGCTATTACTTCAGTAACAGTGTGTTGGGTGACTTCTGGAATGTAATCTAGTACTAATTACAAGTTTGCAAAATTGTAATCAATAACCTAATCCTTTATATTACACTGTTTATGCAATTTAATCTGATTACTTTTGGATTAATTTTGGATTATTTGGTGCATGTTTTGATGAACAGTTGTGAACAAACTCAAACAATCAATAACTGTAATCTGATTACACACATTTAAAAATTGTATGTAATCTAATTACCAATTAAACTGATTGTAAATGTAAATAAATGTAGATTTTGTAGTCCATTACTACCCAATACTGTTTACTAAGAGATCGGATGCACGATTTTCGACTGGCAGATGATAAAATGGTAGAAAAATCCCACAGATTTACATTAAAAGAGGCCAGATAATGCCCATAAATGTTTCAATAAGCACAACATTTTGTTTTTGCATTAGATAAAGGGATAGTTCACCCCAAAATTTTAATTTTCTCATCATTTACTCACACTCATGCCATCCCAGACTTTCTTTCATCTGCTGAACACAAACAAACATTTTTTGAAGAATTTCTGAACTCTGTTGGTCCATACAATGCAAGTGAATGGTGACCAGAAATCAGAAGGTCAAAATATCACACAAAGTCAGCATAAAAGTAACCCATACGACTCCAGAGGTTAAATCCATGTATTCAGAAGTGATATGACAGGTGTTGGTGAGAGGTGTTTTTTTACTATAAATCTCCACGGGGCAGCTGTAGCTCAGGTAGAGCGGGTTGGTGGTTCGATTCCCGGCCTACCGAAGTGTCCTTGGGCAAGACACTGAACCCCAAGTTGCTCCCAATGGCAGGCTAGCACCTTGCATGGCACCTCTGCCGACATTGGTGTATGAGTGTGTGTGTGTGTGTGTGTGTGCGTGTGTGAATGGGTGAATGAGTCACAGTGTAAAGCGCTTTGAAAACCGCTAAGATTAAAAAAGCGCTATATAAGTGCAGACCACTTTGACCAGTAGGTGGCTGAATGTGAAATTGAAAGTGCAGATTTTCAGTAAAAAAGTTCAATGTAGACCATTTCAAGAACTGTTCGTTGGTGACATCAAATGACATAGTTGTTCCACAAACATTTCTGAAACAGACTATTTAGCAGTGATGGGCCACTCTATTAAAATGAATGGGAGAAATTGGAATGCCAAACGGCAGCCAAAGGTCAACCTGCCTTACAGATAAAATGGCCATCTCACCTTTTAGAATAAGTAATCGCTTGTCAATCAACTCGAGAACACACACGAGAATGTGCATTAGCTGTACAAGATGCTTTTTTAGCATAATCTGAGGTAAAGAAACACAATTTATTATACCAGTTGTGACAGAACGACACGCTCTTCCCTATTTTTGTTGCTTGCTTTTAAATGGTAAATGGTCTGCACTTATATAGCGCCTTTTTAACCTTAAAGGTATTCAAAGTGCTTTACACTGTGACTCATTCACCCATTGTGACTCATTCACCCATTCTCGCACACATTCACACACCAATGATGGCAGAGCTGCCATGCAAGGCGCTAGCCTGCCATTGGGAGCAACTTGGGGTTCAGTGTCTTGCCCAAGAACACTTCAGCATGTGGAGTCCTGTGGGCCGGGAATCGAACCGCCAACCCTGTGATTGGTGGCCAACCCACTCTACCACCTGCGCCACAGCTGCCCCTCCGCTTTAGAGTGTCTATATGCTTTAGTGTTTCACTGGTTTTCAGTGTCTCGTGCCATGAACCCTGAATTTTTAGTACACTGTGTCAAGTTAAATGCAGTTTGAAACCCCGGCATTCGGAGTTGTGCTCCGTCCAGCTGTCTTTGAACACAAGAACCCAGTCCTCCTGTACTCTTTTTGTGCTGGTTGCTCTCTGTAAGCGTGGTTTGTTGCATGCATGCATTAGCTGGGGATGTGACGGAATTTACGTACAGCTTGATTAATAGTTAAAGCTTTAAAACAACAGCCTTAGTTTAAACAGTTCATAACACAAAGAAAGCACGTCTCATTCTCATCATTGCCACAAGGGGTGCTGTAGTAGGCATTAACGTAAACGTATTCTTCAGTCAGTTTTTCAGATCAGCTACTAGTCATGGCAATGCAACCGTTGAGCAAGTTACAGATATTTAAACTGTTGAGATGTGTATCATCACAGTAACGCAAGAACGCACAACATTAAGTACATTATGTACTCTTGCAATGCAAAGGCCAAGCTTTCACGTCTGCATTTTCGTACTAGCATTGTGTATGTTTCTGGCCTTACATCTGCCGTTTGTCTTCGTAACATTCAAAAAATCTAGATTGCAATGAAGAACCCAAGGAGGAGTATTACAACACACCTCATGAACATCGTATCATCTCATCATGTTTAAATGGATTATGAAGAGATAAATAAATAGTCTGACATGTCTGCAGCTGTCGCCTGTGATGCTCGTGTGTATGCATGCGCTTGCATGTGTGTGTTCCTGTCCCCGACTAATGCAGATGCGAGCTGTTGACAGAGTAGTGAGCCCTGCTGCACATCTTAAGTTAAATACAGGGCCCCCCATCATCATCACAGCAGGAATGAAGCCCCTTTAGGCTGGACTTGTAAGCAGGGACGGATCGTAGCACTCGTATAACAGGGGCCTTTCACCTCCATAAATCCTTATAGGGAAGACCAACTCCCTCATATTCATTTGAAAGGCATGTGAAAAAGCTGTTTGTTGCAGCATGCGTTTCAGTACAGACTGATGAACCGCAGTGGTCTGTGCAATTAAACACTTTGGAGACTGTAAATAATTTACCAGCTACCGTTTTTATCATCGCAAGATGTGGATGTGTCAACATTAAGGGACATCCTTAATAAAAAGTTAAATGATTTAAAGTTTTGAGTCGCAAGCCAATGAGAAAGATTTACGTACCACGGAATATGCGGAATCAGCAACTCTCATGTGGGGCAACCATTACTACTGCTTTACATTAAACATTTGACAGATTGAACCATTATTTTTTTTTTGATATTTTAGTTTTAAAAAGATTTAAAGTATCATAATCATTCAAAAAAATTAAAAAATTATCATAAAAAAAATCACAATAACTTGGCTTTATTCTTCATTTCCACATTTTTAAGAGTGTTGAATTTTGGGCTTGTTCCTACCCAGATTTTTTAACTTCCCCTCTATAATAAATGTATAAAAGTGCTAAAAAATAACACAAATTTTACTGCACATTTTCATAGTTTATTTATAACAGAAATATCACTATGGCCAAAAACAATTCATTTATTTTAGAATAAAATATTTTTTATTTTTTATTTACTTTTGTGTAAATGAATGTTTTACTTTTTATTATTGTTATATTTTTATGTAATATACTATATATACATTTTTGAAACTTTTATTTATTTTAATGCACTTTCTTTGACTTTTAATTTCTGATATGTGAAGAACTTTGATGTTAGCTGGTCCAACACTTTCCCAGACTTTCTCCAAAAAGTGAAAAATGTCATTACCGTCACATTTTATCATCACACATTAACACATAATAAAATCCACCTGAGAGTGGCCATGATTAGATCTTCCAGGATATGCAATACATGATTTAACATGCAGTAGATGAAACATAGGTTGAAAAAGTTTCATGAATTAAAATTATAATTATTTTTTTTTTTTTTTTCATTTTAAGGATTCAAAAGTGCCCCTCATTGAAGAAGCACTCATAAATGTCATAAATGGTGCATTGATACTGATATTGTTGCATAAAGTGAAACATCACCCAATGCTTCTCTCATTGGCTTAGATTGGCGAGACCCTGAACTCATGAGGGACTGGAAGAAGATCTGGGCTCATCGATGAAAAAAAAGGGGAAACAAAGGAAAGAAAAAGAAGTACCCAAACCTTACAGACTTGAACCAAAATGCCAAAACGTCACGTGCCAGACTAGAGAAGAAAGTCTTTAACAAGTAAGTAACTGAAGACACCTCTAAACAGGGCTGGTGTCTTCATAGGAGTGGATTCTAGTGAAGAGAAGTACATTTATCTGTTGGATATTAAACAACAATATGTTTTCTAAGTATTAAGAGTGATGATTTGCTTATAGGAGCTCCATAAGACGAGTAACAGAGGTCATGAACAAGAGGGACAAGCGGAAAAAGCTGCACCTTAAATAAAGTTGAATAAACTTTAATAAATGTAAACACTGTAGATTATCATTTGTATATTGCTTGTTGTTGAATTAAATATATATTTATATTTTTTACATATGTATGGTAAATATCTAATATCTTAACAGATGTTAAATTATATTTTCCATCTTAATCCAATGTATTTTTTGCCATATTTCTAATTGTTGCTACATTGATTTTAATATATGTGATTAAGATTTTTTAATATTACTGTACTTTTGTCGGCATGTTTTGCCAATGTATGCAAAAATAATTTGAATATTATTGATAGCACAATTAATAGTTGTAATTTTTTTGACTTTTTAAAAATATATGTTTTATTGTGTACATTGAAATGCTACAGAAATGGTTTACTTTAAATATGTCGTTATTTGAGCTGTTTACACAAGAATAAGGCCGCTAAGAATACTCTCACAAAGAATAATTCTATGTGCAACTTTATTGATATATTAATGTTGAGGTTTGCATTGTTATCAAGTTACAATTGCAGTTTCCCTTTTTTAACTGGTCCGCTGAAACAGTAACTGCATAGTTTAAATGTATTAGTATAGTGATAATCCATTTTTAATACCACTTTAAAGCAGAGAAGAATGACTTACAGAATTATTTAACTAGGATTTGTAAATACACTTAAATAGAAGCAACATTTTCAGGATAGGAGTGCATTGCTGAAGAAATGCCATTTCTTATGGCAGAAGAAATAAATGTTTTTTCGGTGTGCTTTGAGGTTTTAATAGGGCGACTGTAATGATGGAACTGAAGGCTGCACAAGTTCCTCTTCTCAACCACCTTCCATATAAACTCTCCAAACAGAATATGCACACTTTTTAGAGCATCGTATTCACGTACTTCAAAAATCACAGCTCAAAATGTATTTAAAATATAAACTCGTGATATCTCAGACAAATTAGCCTACTGACATTTTGTAAGATAAACTTCAAACTCTTTTGGAACACGTCATCAAATGAGCTAATTCTGTATTATAATATACGCGTAATAATCTCGAAATGTTTTCGTGTGAGTGAAACGTTATTTGACGGCATCACATTAAGAAATACTATTCTGTAGCAACTGTAACAAATGAAAACATTAATAACCACAATGAGTGTACGCAACTAATATGACGTCAGCCTCTGCAAGTCTGCTTTCACAACCATTTGAAAACGCTGTTTAGATGTGTGACCATGAAACTAGGCAGGAAAACGTAACAAAACGCACGAAATAAGAAATTAAATTGTCAAAATGCACACATGTAATAGGCCTACAAAATAAAAAATTATAAGCGAGTAGGCTATATGAGTACAGTAGCTACATAAATAGCTAGTTTGTAATGTCGGATTGTGGAATATAAGTATATTTAACATACTATTTTACGAGTTTTTAATATCAAATAATTAAAGAAGCAAAATATGAAGTATGCACGGAAAACTTAAATCGCTTCAAGGAGGTAGAACATCTTCAGCAGCATAAGAAAATGTATTTTAAATATGTTGGAGCACATAATATTTAATAAAAGTGTGCACAAATTTCAGACAAAATATTTCAGAGTAGCCTACACCCTTACATTACTGTCTAATGACTTTAACATACGAAATAGGAATGGCATTTTATCCAAAATATTTTAAACAAACACCAGATTAAAGAATGTAGGCCTAATCGATACTTATACTAATTTTATTACTTGCATTAACTTTCAAAAAAGCAGATGCATGACAACTGACCATATAGGATATATAAGCCACTATCAAATCAATAAGCAGGAAGTTAATTAGGAATGTATGTCATTAGTGCTCTAAACAATCTAAACAATTAGGACTAATGTAGCCTAATTAACGTTATACAAGATCAGCGGACACGTGCCCTTATTTTCTAAATATTAAACATGTTTCTCATTTCTTCTCATTTGTTCTTAGATTGTTAACAAGTTCATTGAAAATAAAGCTGATTGGTTCAATCTTACAATCATCGAATCCAGATAAGAGCTATTACACTTAAACATAAAGGCGAACAGACTTTCTATGTCATTATTTCCATTGCAAATATTTCCATAGAAATGGAAAGACATTTTCGAGTTTCTCACAGCGAAATTAAAAGCGGTTCAATTTCATTCGTTTGTCGTCACAGCTGCTTGACTTCCAATATTCTTTAAATATTGTGCAAGATCATATTAAACTATGTACATTTTACATTTAGTTAATAAACATCGGGTAAATGTTATCGAAATGGTTGCCATCTAAAATTGAGTGTCATTTATTTAAACCTTTTCATGGTGCGAAACAATAAAAAAGCATAGTCTATATGCAACTTTTGAAATAAATAATATGTCCTACACAGTAAAATAAACAACAGGTCAACCTCTCATTAGGCCTATATATCTGTGCAATATTTCAGTGGAACAAGCTCATTCTTTTTCAATGCATAATCCGTTTTATTCCCTACAACATGTGCATGTGCATTCAAAATTAATGTCTAAACACATATTCATAATAACTGAATATTTACAGTTTGACCTAGAGAAATATTTACATTTTATCAAAATGAAGCAAACTGAAATGAAATTATTCTTACGTAGGCCTAATCATATTGCCGGACATAGCAAATTATTCGTAAACACGTCTCTGGATTTACCACAGTGCAACAAGGTTGACACGTATTTTAGCTTTTCAAGACGACCCTATCCAGTGTCTCTGCAATCTATAACACCGACAGTGCTTCAAGTTGAAAAGTTCTGTCACACTGGACTGGACATTAGTATTTCTCCTATAGTTCTGTGCTTATAAGTGCGGCGCGTAAAATGTTGGTGCTCCATAAGTTTGAGAGCCCAGCATGAAGGGTGACAGTACTGCATGGCCCGGTAGAAAGGGCAACTGGGCGGTACAGACTAGTCCTCCGGGCGTGTGACCCGGATAGCTGGTGTGCATGGACAGGTGGCCGCTCATAGGAGGAGACTGGCTCAGTGGACTCAGGCTCCCCAAACCGTTGCTCAGGCCATTCGGTCCCCCTCCGCTCCCACCGGTCGGTGCGCTCGTGTCCGCGCCCGGGTTCTGTTTCTTCCACTTGGTCCGGCGGTTCTGAAACCATATTTTCACCTGGGTCTCTGTCAAACTCAAGGACAGCGCCAGATTGAGCCGTTCGCACACGGACAGGTAGCGCGTCGACTTGAATTTGTTCTCCAGAGCCACCAGCTGCTCGTACGTGAACGCAGTCCGGGCTCTTCTGGGTTTGCCAGACTTTGAGTCCGAGCCGGTGCGCTTCCGTTTGGGTTTGGTTGAGTGATTCTGTCCGTTTGAGGCTGACTGCTGACTCTGCTGTCCGTCTGGGCTTTTATTTAACGGGTCGTCGTCCTCATGATGTCCAAATTCAGCGTCGTTGTTTCCAGTCAGGGCGCTGCTCTCCTCGCTGCACAAATCATCCTGAAGCTCGCTGTCTGACTGATTCCCTCGGGGAAAATCATTCTCACATTCATCTGATCGGAACACGAACCCATCCTCTGTAGGAACACAAAACATTGCTATCAAAACTCAGCTTCGCACCTTTTTGTTCTTGTGCCTATACTTTTGAAAGCAATATTTTAAAGTTTACTGATGGTCTCATTCACTTCCATTGTAAGTGCCTCACTGTAACCTCTATTTTAATTTTAATTTTAAGAAGAGGAAGGGATATTATTAATATTATTATTATTATTATTTTGTGGTAACAACATTATGTTACAATTGAGCTTAACTAGTATTGAACCCGGAATTTCCCTTAAATGCCCATGTGATAAAATGTCAATTTAATTTAAACGCACTGACCTGGGTTTGGTTTCACCCACATGTTATCTTAATTTCCTGCATTATGAAATGTAATTATTTAATAGCCTAATTAAATTAGTATAATTTTACTAACACGAAAACTAAATTGATATTTGATTATTTTTTATAATGGATACTATCAATTTCTGCATTTTTTAGTCCTTAATTTTCTCATCTACACATATATATATTTATCAATTTAGAACAGTGATTTCAATTTTTTTATTTTTTTATTTAATGTATTAAACATGTCTGAACGTTTTCAATGTACATCATTTTTGTAAACTTATTTTAAATCATAACACATTTAATTATTTTAAGTTTTATTGCATTTTTTTTAATCAAAAATGTCATTGCTATTTTAGTCTGTTCTTTCTTTATCTTATTTCCCCTTGTATTTGAAGTAAAGAGTGAATAGTTGGCACTTCCTTTGGCGTGACAATTCGTCTTGACATCTTAAATCATAGCATGGCCGTCCAATCGATAATTCACAATTTACTCATCCACTTAAAGCGGCAGCACAAACCTTATCAAATTATTGCAGCCTACAATTACTGTTTATTGAAAATTGCTTGCGCGCGTTGCCTCCAATCAATCATATGGGCTGACACATATTTGTCCTTGCAAATACAGGCGCAGATAATAAGATGATGGTCATGAAGCTACTGCCCGAGACAATCCTCTAAATTTTCACCATTTAGACTCGAGACAAAGCACCAAAATATCTAAAAAACAAAACAATAACAATTAGACCCTTTCGATTGCGTTTAATTTAACGCAAGTTCCTGCGTAAAGACGCTGATAATGGGGGGATCTGGCCCAGACTGGTCGATATCCTATTATTGAAATGAGTATGTCTCTTTCAGGCATCTTGCAAAGTGACTTTCAACATCTAAATTATAGGGCCAAAATTCGGATAATTACTAGATTAAAACCTATTATACTTATAAGGAGAGATATCGATCACCGGTCTCTAAAAAACAGCAGAAGGTGCTGGAACAGCATGAAAATAGTGCTGGGAAATAAGTCTCAAACTGAAGACTCATCTGACTTAAAGTTGTTTACATGACAGACACACAATTAGAAATAAATGCTGAGAAAATTCTAATTAGATTAATTACATTTCAACAAATCTAACTGAGAAAAGATTTGACATTTTAATTGAACCTCGTTTCACTCCAAAAACGTATTTAAAGAGACACTTTTTAATAATTTTGTAATAGACCTTCGTTAAAGCTGTTCTTTAGGAATCAACTAGGAAAAAATAGGGTTTAAGGCATATTTGTATATTAACCATTATAACAGATTATTATTTTGTCAATAAAAGATGTGAATATGGGCAGTTAATAACGCATAACAAGCACAGGGACATGCTATACTTCATCTAAAACTATTTTAAACACTTTAGCAAACATTGCATAATAATTTTGCATGCAGTTTTATGGCTTCTTAATAATTGACAGACAACTTGGTACATATGTACTTAAAGAATAATTTATCACACCTCTGAACTAAGTAAACAAACAACAACTTAACTAGGAACTAGTCGCCAGTTACATATACACTTTCTATTTAACAGAGCATTTGAAATCATTTTCAAATAACTTTCCATAAGTCAAATAACTGCATGTTAAACCAAACCTCTATGTTTTAAAAAGTAGGCTAAATGCCCATGTTATGTAACTACCTACCCAAGCTGTAATAACTGCTAATTTTGAACATACCCAGAATATGAAGGGAATAAAAACATTTATACTTACTTAAAATTCCCGACGATTTTTTACAGTCGTAGTCCTCTGGATAAGACTTGTGCTCGATCGTGTGATTCGAGTCATCGTTTCCTCTGTTTTCTTCACCAAACGCGAATTCTGTCCTGTTGGGCGCTTGCCTCTTACTAGTAAACTTATTCGGGTCCAAAATGTCCAGAACCGAGAACGAGGTGGTCCGGTGACCGGTTGGCGGCGCGCCCGGGGGCGCAGGTTCATGTCTCGGCGAGGTGTCTCTGCTCTCCGCGTCTCTCCCTCCAGCGCAGGAAAACACCGGCAATTCAGCTGCAGCGAGGCGCTTCTCGTCCATGCCGTCCTGCGGAGCGACCACGATAACGCCGGGCGCAGTAGGCACGATGGAGTCGCCGACCTGCACCTTCTCCCTGTTCATAGCTCTCCAGAGGTCAGGACAGCTTTCAGACTAGTATTTTAGACTATCTTTACTGTTTTAATTCGACATGAGACATACTGTTGAAAATTCGGCAAAATAAGTGCAGTGCGCTGTTTAAATGCCCGTTGGAAGCTGCGCTTCAGCTGGTCACCGCACAGGAGTTGATCCAGTCGGTCTCTGGGTGCTGATGCTGATGTCCCCCCTGCTCAGGTCCTTTTTGGGTTTGAACCATTCCCCTTAGGACACCCCAAACGTTTATGTCGCACACACACGCCTGGCTGGCTTGGCTGGCTCCCCCTCCTCCTCTTTACCCTCCTCTGATCATTGCCAAAAACTTAGACACACAAGCCATGACTTATTTATGCATTCATATTCTACTGTGAGTGGTAATTGGCTACAAATTAATCCCATGCCTCTAATAGCCTATTATCTCCATCTGCGAGTGTGAGGAGCACCAGAGGAGAGTGATGATGTGGCTCCTGATATACACAGCTGTCAACTCACACCCAATGTGAGAGCACTGGACTGGAAAGTCACTAAATAGGCTTATTTTTCCTTACTTTCTCCCTCCCATCTCCCCGGACCAGGTTAAGGTTGGGATAATGATTGTTTCCAGAGAAATTAATGACAAAATGGGGCGCTTAAAAGCAGTCTTGGAGTGGTTAACAGTGAGTGAGTCTTTATAATGCATTTAGAGCACTACAACAAAACAAAAGCATTTACGACAGATAGAAAATAATATTTAATCGTTAATTGACTGTTGTGGGGGGAGTAAAAACAAGTCATATTTTATCAGTAATATTGTATATTAACTTCAACACTTTTACAAAATGCTTTAAACCATGTTGAGAAATAAACTTTGAAATATATTCATTAGAAAATCTATAGCCTATGTTATACGTCAATGGCCCCCCATGGGCCCCCCTGGTAAACAACAACAACAAAAAACCTGGATTTATATACAGTATATACAATTACTGAAAATTATTTAAACTAGTCCCTTTAAAAAAGTACAAATTGAGGTTACAGTGGAGCACTTACAATGGAAGTGAATAGGGATCATTTCTGGAGGGTTTAAAGGCAGAAATGTGAAGCTTCTAATTCTATAAAAGCACTTCTGTTAAACTTGTGTATTTTTTGAGCTGTAAAGTTGTTTAAATCAAATTTTTACAGTTGTTTCAGAGTTTACAGGGTTATGGAGCAACAAAAGTTGTACAACTAGATATTATTTTATTCAGAAAAGGCTAATAAGTGATTTTATTACACTTAAATCGCATATTGTTTACCTCGTGGTTATTTGTTTTAAATAGCGAGTATTTTAACATTTACAGATTGGCCCCTATTCACTTCCATTGAAAGGGCCTCGCTGTAACCCATATTTTTGCTTTTTTTGTGGTAGTTCACATTGTGCCACAAATGATGTTGGTTTAGCTTAACTTTTATTGAACCCGGAATATTCCTTTAAGATTTGAGGCTCATAATAACCTTCAGTGTAGAAGCCTAATGGTGCCGTTTACACACAAAAACAACGTAGATGTGCAACAAAATTGAATTTTCCTTTGTCTGGTTCAGACCGGGTGACAAGAACAAGGTCAGCTCTTTGCAATTACTGAGGGCAATGATCCTTTGGAAGCAAGAAATTAAAAGTTGCACAAAATAATGGGTAAAACAATCAGCTGTAAGACTGAACATGATTATCCCATCATCACTGGGCCCCTGGGAGTAACGATAAGCCCCTTCAACAATACTGCAGCCTCAGAGACCATGACGCTCAACTTTAAAACTGATCTATCATGGATCTGAATACTAGTGATCATAATAGGCTTTCCCATGTGTGTGTCCCAATTTCACGTGCTAAAACATACAATTTTGTGCATCTCTTCTGAGAGGTTTGAAAAAACTATAAGCTTAATAATCTTTAATAATCATCTTCTCATAAAGGCAAATCTTAAAGCTCACCACTTTAAAACATCCCTATATGCAGCTCAGACTTCAAAAACACAATTCATTCAATGTGACTTAAGTCAACCTGAGCCATTCATGAAAGTCATCAAGCAGGTAATAGCACAGCATGTTAAGAAGCTGAATTGTTTTACAATGCAAATGATGGTTTTTGTTCTTTGAAACTGTCCTAAATTGACTTGTCTGACATGTCTATCCATGAAGACGCAAGTGATTTGGCTGCTGAGTTGGTCAGACTGGTTTGCCAGCTGATTGGGGAATTGTTGTTGTAATTAGAAGGTTTTCCTGGTAGCACGTTGAATGATTTTGGCAATTTAATCATATTATGCATGACAATTTGCATGTAAATTGTCCTATTCACAGACCTCCCAGTCTACAACCCACAGAACGCATTAAAACCAACTTGCTCACGGCCTCAACCAACATCAAGTGAGAAAATCATTGACAATAACATGTTCATCATCGACAATTTAATAACCAAGACGCTCCTACAACAGCATCCCAAACCATTCTGAAAGCACACACCTGCATCCAACATGTTCAGTAACATATTCCACATCATTTGATCAATTTCTTTCAGTTTGATCGAGCTATTAATATAAAATGCATAAATCTATATATTTTCAAATGGCATAGAATAACACAAAACACTTAAATTGACCAGAATAACCTCTGTTGAGTTAAAGCGAATGGGGCTAAAGCTCTTAGGGGTTGAACCAAAAATACAACAAAATAGATTCTGTCATCATTTACTCACCCTCATGCTGTTTCAAACTCCTATGAATGCGCTCTTCTTCCGTGGAGCACAGAAGTAGACGTAAGCCTCAGTCACCATTCACATTCGTTGAATGGAGGAAAGATGCATTGAAAGTAAATGGGGACTAACTTTCTGATGCTGCTCTGGAACAGCACGAGGGTGAGTAAATGATGACAGAACGATCATTTTTGTGTGAACTATAACAAATGCAGACTACAGGAGACTTTATATGTCGAAAAGCAAATTTAAATGTTTACATATTTTAGATCCATGACTGATTTTTAAAACTTTCTGACAGGTCGAAAGTAGGCCTTTTTTCATGAAGAACAAAATCACAGATATTTAGAACACAATATGATATTTTGTTGACTAATATCAGCTCTAAATAAACAACTAAATAACACTGTGCTGCTATTGTCTTTTTTCCTGCAGGGACAACACAACTGCACCAATATAAAATATTGTGCCGTTCCATTGCTCTGGGAGAAAAGACATCTTCAGTCGAGGCGTCAGAAGCAATCTAATGATTTTAAATGAGCACAGAGTAGTAAAAGGCTGACAATTCTCCATCACAACAGCAGATGATGGTTAAAACGACTAGAAATCAATATTCTGACCGGGTGTCTCCCACTGATAAGAGGTGCCAAGACAATGTTGACTATTAAACTCGACAGCTTGAGATATTACACTATTACTTATGCTATTTTTAATAATCTATAATATTTGGGCTATAATTAATTAATTCTATGGATCAGATAATATCAGAGACTGGAAGGGGAGGTCGAAGGAGTCTATTAAGACTGGTAATGAGAAAGGAGGATTCCAATCTTAGCACCAAGGGCTTGTGAACGGAACAAATATACACAGTGTAGAGGGAGAGAGAGAGGAGAGACAAGAGGAGAATAGAGGAAAAAGAATGAGAAAAACATGCAAATAACAACGATCGGTTATGAATTAAGGTGCATTTATGCTGTTAAGCAAAAGGAAATTCAAAATGACATGACATCTTGTTTCATAACAAGTCAATAATCTCATCTTAATGGATGGTTTTCGTCTCTAAATGTAATGTTTTGGTTGAAATCTACATTAGTGTGATATAAAATTGCTTTGATGGACAGTTTAAAGTGTCCAGAAATATACACAAATATGTCTAAATAAATTTTATTGTATGTCCTGTTTATTAATACTACAAAGGAGACAAAGTGTGTACTGCAAAGAAAGCAGTTGATGCTATTCACAATGCTTTAATGTGCCAGAAGGGGGCGTTGTGCTTCTCTTTGAACCTGCAGTATTTAATCTGGCATTACACAACTCAGTATGCATATTTCAGAGGAGAAATTAAGATGATTTAAATAAATGACAACTTAATGTATTTATGGAGTTTTCAATGGTATAAACATCAAAAGGTTCTTCAATGAAAACATGGAGATGAGAAAACAGAAAAATTTTATCAAATAAAAAATACGTGATGAAAGTATTTGATTTGTTTGGTAAGTGAATAATTTGACATTTCATTATATGGTAAAATTATCTTTTTTTAAATTATTTTGCTTAAAGAAAATGAAAGATTATCATTACCATAATACAAAAAAATTTCATTATTATTACTGTATTGCAAAATGTATATTATATGTGTTTATATTATTTATAAATATTATTCGAAGCATTTAAAACTTCAAAATAAGTTTGTATTTTGTAACATAAGTTAACATGATCTAACAATGAACAATACTTTTGCAATCTTGGTTATTATTTATTTCAACATATAATAATACATTTTTGAAATGAAAGATGAATGCTTCATGAACTTACATGAATTAACAATGAACATTTGTATTTTGTTTTATTCATTTTAACCTAAATTAATAAATGCTGTAAAAAAATTAATAATGTATTTGTTGTACGGTCTTTAATTTATGGCTATTAAAATTCACTGTATCAAAGAATTTTTATTACAGAATTAAAGTAAAAATGACTATGTTACAGTAATCTAATGAGAATTAACATTGTAAATACTAGTAATTAAACAAATATCCCCTCATAGGGCCTCATCTACACTAATTTGTCTTCAGTTCTCTAACATCATCGTTTCGCAAAGTATGTGGTACTAGATCACGTTTTCGAAACACTCAGTTTTTGGTGGATGAGAGGCGTAAGCGTAGCAAAATCAATGCATTTTATAACGAAAACGGTTTAGTGTGGACGTGGCCTAAAACGTCTAGACTTATTATATGGTGATACATTTTTAGGATTTGAATGCTCAGTTGTCATGAAAATAATGACACAATGCAAAAGTAATTAATTAATTAATTAAATGAAAATCTAAATGATCCTAAAAATTGGCGTTCTTTTTACCTTTTTGCAAAATATAATTTATTTATTTTTCTGTATGGTGAAAGACGACCTGAACATGTTTTCACGAGATCCACCCAATACAATTAGCATAATATCATTCCTCTTTGTTTTTTAACCAATAGCTGCATTTACTGACATCTCCCTTGAGGCCAGACAAAAGGACACAACCAGCATCAAAATCCAGGACCTATAAACAATGAACACTTCAAAGTGATAATAAAAAGGTGCGCTAAGGGCAATCGTTCTGCTTTGGGGTTAGAGGCCTCTGCTATTGTGTCAGCTTGAGGTTATGGCGCCTCAGTCAATATGCAATACGGCCGTTTGGCTCTCTGATAAACATTCCCTGAGAAGTGAGGCAAGGGGGACGTATTGATGACAGTTTGAATTTGTCTTACCTCTGCTGCCGTCTTATTTCTCCACGCCGAGAGACTGTTTCGGGGGATTTATGCAAGGATGGGCTGGTATCTCTAGCTGCACTTGCAGATCCAGCTCTAAATTGTGCATCACAGCAGACAGGAGTTGTTTAAATGCATTGAAACTAGGAATACCATAAGCTAAATTAACAGACAGAATGATGGCTGTAAATCCACTGAAAATGCACATTGTAGAGAGGTGAGAGAACAGCAATTTGAGGCTTTGAAAGTTCACTAGAAGTAGAAGCAAAAGGCTCCATTTAATCTTTTTGACATCTAGGAAATATCTGTTTTTATCTGTTTCATATGAATGCCCTTGCGAAGCCACGTTAAAAATTACATTCAAATTTCTGCATATATGTGTCCACTATTAACATTTTGTGAAATTCTCTGTGCAACTGTGGTACTGTGGTAGATACATTCGGCCATGTGTGGAGAGGTGAAACATTTACAAAAATGTCTCACTTTAAAGAGGCAGATTATCATCATCCCCAATACTAGATATATCTGTGTGTCATCAGAGACAGAAAGATAGAGCTAAAAATGTTGTTGTTCTTTGTGTTAGTTTTTTTTTTTGGTCCAGTGGATAAAATCTGGACTACTGCAAAAGAAAACACAACAAAAAATAAGATGTCTTCACAGCTTTGGTGGCTCCTTATAATTGTTTTCCTTTTTTATTGTCCCTGCCAACTGCAACTACCATGAATCCCCTTTTATTTGGCTGGAGTGACACTACCTGTAAAGTATCACTTTAATGTTGTCTACAAAATGCCATTTGGCACACATGGACTGCTTCATTTTAAAACTAGATCTACAACTTGTGGTCTACTTAGAGACCTGTAAATAAAATGTGTACCAAAATACAGAACCAAACATTTGGTTCCTTGATATTGTAGAAAGATACAAAGGATGTACTGTTAAAACCAGAGTACGGAAATTAACATTTTTGAAAAGTCATTAGTATTGCACTGCAGTAATCTTCATTCACAACGCTTGCCCTGTTCATGTCAAATTCAATCAAGCCTCTGAATAGCTCTATCCATGGCTTTTAGTATGGATAATTAATACAAGATGTTCCACTTGGAAGCAATTGTACAACATTCTCATAGTCAGACAATAGTGGCTCCTATGGGTAATAACTGTTCATTGCAACCTGATCCCATAGAATCATTTACATCTATGCATTTGGCAGACGCTTTTATCCAAAGCGACTTACAAAAGAGGAAAACACAAGCAAATCATATTAAGGAGACAGTCATATGAAAAGTGCCATACTACAACGTTTCACTAGCATCAGAATAGTATACAAAACAGATTAAAGTGCAACAGTGACTGGTTAAGTGCTCATGGAAAAGATGTTTTAAATCGTTTTTTGGAGACAGAGAGTGAGTCTGCTTCACGGATTGAGTTGGGAAGGTCATTCCACCAACATGGTATGACGAAACTGAAAGTCCAGGAAAGTGTTTTGGTGCCTCTTTGTGTTGGTACGACAAGGCGACGTTCCTTAGCCAACTGCAGGCTTCTGGTAGGCATGTAGATCTGCAGAAATGTTTTTAGGTATGCTGGAGCAGACCCAATGACTGTTCTGTATGCCAGCATCAGAACCTTGAATTTGATACATGCATCAACAGGCAGCCAGTGGAGAGAGACAAAGAGTGGTGTAACATGTGCTCTCTTTCATTCATTAAAGACCAGACTTGCTGATGCATTCTGGATCATTTGCAAGGGTCTGATTGCACATGCAGGGAGGCCTGATGTGAAAGTTACAGTAGTCCAGTCTAGTTATGACAAGTGACTGAACAAGCAGTTGTGAGGCATGTTCAGAGAGGAATGGTCTTATCTTCCTGATATTGTAGAGTGTAAATCTACATGATCTTGCAGTCTTTGAGATCTGGCCTGTGAAATTTAGTTTGTTATCAATGGTTACCCCTAGATTTCTGACCGTTTTGGAAGGCAAAACTGTAGTTGGACCCAGCTGCACGGTGATGTTGTGTTCAACAGCAGGGTTGGCTGGAAAGACAAGGAGTTCGGTTTTGGCTGGGTTGAGTTGCAGGTGGTGTTCCTCCTGCAGGCCGAGATGTCTGCCAGACAGGCAGCGATTCGAGCGGTCACTGTGGTGTCGTTGGGCTGGAAAGACAAGTAGAGTTGCGTGTCATCAGCGTAGGAGTGGTAAGAGAAACCATGTGACTGAATGATGGGTCCCAGTGATGTTGTGTATATAGAGAAGAGAAGTGGTCCAAGCACTGATCCCTGAGGTACCCCAGTAATTAATTGATGTGCCTTGGATACCTCACCACTCCAGGCTACCTTGAAGGACCTACCTGAGAGATAGGAGGTCAACCAGTCCAGCACAGTTTCTGTGATGCCCAGATTTAATAGGTATAGGTAGGTATAGTAGGTATTTACTATACCTCCATTTTTGCAAAACGATTTTAATGTGGCTCGCTGAATGTATAGCTGCAGTTTCCTTGTGAAATAAACACTAGAGGCACTACGACAACGATGACTTTCATCCCCTTTTAAACAAGTCATGCGTAAAAGGGCAGATTATCATGTCATAAACACTTACTTTTCACCCTGTTTCTCACACAATGCTGTGTTATCACATCTAAACGCTTTTCCTATTGCACATGATTTGTAATGTGATCCATATTAACATTTGCATTACAAGGAAAAACTACATTTACAAGCTTGTTTGAGTGTCATAAAATTGCGCAGTAGCTCAACTGATGGAGCGTTGCACTAGTCCTGAAGAGCATGCGACTCGACAAGGAAGCCAAAAGTGTTAAAAAATGACATGGTTGCTTCAGGAATTGCGTTTTTCATTTCACATTTGCTTTTTATGACACCATCGGTTCGGTTTACTGTAGGTTTAAGGTAGGTTTTGTTGATTTAAAAAATGACAAAGCATTAACCTTCAATCTGTTTGGGAGAAAATGTTACTCTCTTTTAGCACCACTCAGTGGACATTTCACCACGGAACTGCCGTTATATGTGTAAGGAACCGCGTAATCTTTTTGCAAAAATGTCGCTAGAGTCACAGAATTTCCATGAGATCAGGCTGCACACATGCATTCATAATACCTTATAATAAACCTCATAATCATGGTATGAATTCTAACCACAGTTTTATAAGAGATAATGTACAGCCAGCCGGTCATTATCGCAAAATAATCCCTGTGGGTTTTTATAATTACAATGCAAATGCAAATTATGAATACATTTATAGTGCATTATATACAGTATACAGGCTTAATGTAAAGTGTATGGCATTGGCCAATAGTCCCATACTTAATGATTTGTTGATAATAAATGTACTTTTAAAACATAGAACTAAACCATTGTCAACTAGCCCAGTTAACCTCAATGGAGCTCTAATGTATTGTGTAAAATTAACATCTGCATCATACTAATGCATTGAAGCTCCACTGGATAAAAGGTATATTATGAGCTCTTTAACTAATGTAATATTCATGTGGCATAATCAAGTATTATCAACTAGGTATAGGATACAGTCAACATAATATATGGAAAGAGAGGCTTATAACCTTTTGCATACAGAAAAAAAGAGTTTTTAATGCTTTAAAGTGTTCAAATTTGCAATCACAAAAGCTAGATATAAACTTCTCTTTTTCAAACCTAATAGGATATTAAGTAGACAGAGAAATTATTAGCAGAAATGAAAATAAAAATAAATTACAACAAAAGCCGTAAAACCCCAATATATCTGTGTTAATCACTGCATGTTGGTAATTACTGGATTTCATTTATTGTTCTTCTGCCCTGCACATATTTTTATGGCCATTGTTAATTAAGACAATGCTCATTGAGAGGCTAATTAACAATTAGCATAAACATAATTAGCGAGTGGTGACATTTCACTTGTTACATTGTTGGAATAATTTTTTGAAATTGCCTTCATAGAAACACTGTCACGCTTGCATAATGGCTACACTTTGTCAAAGCGAGCGAGTGACTGCTGTGGCTGTTTTCTCCCTGTCACTTTCTAATGGGGACGCTTTGTTTTAAGATGCTCACCACTGCCATTCAACTTACACCAAAAAAAAAATGCTTCCCAGCTTATACGTGGACTCAGGAATTGTGAATTGCATCATGACTGTAGGGTTCAAACCATAAAGCTATGTGCAATACAATCACAGGTCACATTAAAGGATAGTTCACTTAAAAATTTAATTCTGTCATCATTTAGCAACCCTCATGTCATTCCAAACCTGTATGATATTCTTGCTTCAGTGGAATGCAAATGGAGAATTTTTGAAGAATCTTCACGCAGCTCTTTTCTATACAACAGTAGTTCCTACACTGTGGAAATGTTTTGGAAGGTAACTTTAAACTGTGATAACATCTAAATTAACAGGCTTAATAATTCAATTCACAATTATTGTGACTAAATCAAACTTAGCATTAGGTTACACCAACAAAGTCATTTTTAAGAGTTATATCAAGTCCAAAAACATGCTTAAGGTAATAATAGCATGACACCACAATGTTCTAGAATTTTGGTCTGTTCTTCACTACAAATCTGTAGAATTGCTTCAAAATACTTGTAATACTTTTATGCCTGACAACCATATTCACTATTGTGTGTTGCTAAATGGAAAAGAGCTGCATGCAGGTTCTTCAAAAATTCTATTTTTGTGTTCCACTGAAAAAATAACAGCAAATGGGTTTTGAACAGGGTCAGAAATTGGAATAAAGAAATATTCCGGGTTTTATACAAGTTACAGTAAGCACAATAAATAGCATTTGTTGTATAATGTTAATTGCCTCAAAAATAAGAATGAAAAAAAAATGCACTTACCATGGAAGTGAATATGGCAATACATAAACGTTAAAATACGCACTCTTTCAAAAGAATAGCAACCAGATAAATCAGCATCTGACTTGACGGCGTAATGCTGTACTCCCTGTAATCCTGGTAAATTATGATTTAAATAACTTAAATTTAAAAATTTTAAAATAAAGTTTTAACAGAAGAATTCATGGAAACTGAATATTGGAAAAGACTTTTATCCATCCAAAAAGTGGCTCAATTTAACCTAGATATTTGCTTTATTTAAAGAAAAGGAGGGATGAGTTTAAATAAATTTTTGTGGCAATCAATATTATGCCACAAATGCTGTCGATTGAGTTTAACTTGTATTGAACCCGGAATATTCCTTTAAGAGGAGCTCAGGGCAAAAATGAGTTCTGAGTATTGAGTTCTTCTTCTTTGTAGCGAGTTCTTTTTAATTTGAAACATATGATATTGTTCCTAATATTCTATTATAAGGGCCTTTCCCACTGGCGGTACTATTGCCCATTTTAGGTTAAATTTGTAATGCAATCCGTTGCTTTTGCACATAAGGAACTATAGTTCCTCGAAACCGTTTTAGATAACATTTTTAGCTCCTACTCAGGGGCAGATACTTAGGGAGTATAGGGACTGTGGGAGGTGCTGCTGCCGGTGAATGGTCAAAAACCTGCATTTAGAAAGGAGAGGAGCTCCACAGCCACAGTTAGTAAACAAACCAGCTGCTAGTCTGCTATTCAGAGGATTGTGCTTATATTTCCCTTTACAGAAATAACATTTAACAAAGTATCCAAAGAGAATCCTCCGTTTCACATCTGTGTGTGTGTCTTCATCGGGAGACACTATTTGAATTTTCATCGCATCTATACTGTGTGACTATACAGAAAATAAAGTGATTTTTGGTTACTAATTTTTAATAGTTTTTTTTATCCCCTTTTCTCCAAATTTGGAATGCCCAATTCCCACTACTTACTAGGTCCTCATGGTGGCGCGGTTACTCACCTCAATCCAGGTGGCGGAGGACATGTCTTAATTGCCTTCTGAGACAGTTAATCCGCACATTTTATCACGTGCTCGCTTTGCATGACACCGGAGACTCACAGCATGTGGAGGCTCGTGCTACTCTCTGCAATCCACGCTCACATGACCACGTGCCCCATTGAGAGCGAGGACCAATTAATCGTGACAATGAGGAGGTTACCCCATGTGACTCTGCCCTCCCTAGCAACCAGGCCAATTTGGTTGCTTAGGAGACCTGGCTGGAGTCACACAGCACACCCTGGATTCGAACTCGTGACTCCAGGGGTGGTAGTCAGTGTCAATACTCGCTAAGCTACCCAGACCCTCTCTAGATGACAGATATAAACAATCAGACACTTATCGAGAGTGGGTAATTTAACTTCCCCTTCTGTCGCTCTCTCCATGTTGTGTCAGAGAAGCGACACTAGGGGTCTCTCTTGAGCGCCGATATCCACCTCTGATCTATGAAAAAACGCCAATGAGAGTTGGCAACCAGTATTTGCATGTCCCGCCCCCGGACATACGGGTATTTAAGCGGCGCAAATATGGGAGTTCATTCAGAAAATTTCTTCGGAGCCGATGGTCGTGTTTGCAGACTGCTGCGTATTACACACGAGTTCCTGCTATCCTCTGCTGCATGCTGTTGGATTCTACGGCGCACAACAGCGGCTTTCTCCTGTTTGCACGGCTGTGCACGTCCTGCCCCTGAGCGCATCGACAGTTGCAGATAAGAAAGATCTCTCACGAGTCTTTCATTCATAAAAGAGTGATTTTATTTAAAAGAGTAATTTCCTCTAAAAGAGCAAAAACACAGCGGCGTTGAACGTTCTTTTAAGGACGCGTCTTTTTAAAGATGCCTTTCCGCCCCTGTGTTGTTTCTGGATGCGGTAGAGTACTCTCCGCTTCCGACGGCCACAGGCGTTGTCTCGTGTGTCTGGGCAGCGATCACACCGAGGCTGCGTTTGTGGATGGTTCATGTTCTCATTGCGAGAACATGACCATGACAACGTTGCGGTCGCGGCTTGCTTACAACCGTAAGCAAGCCACTCCAGCCGCCCCCCGCGTAGCTCCTTCTTCCCACGGGATTGAGGACGATGTGGCTGGTGATGGAGGCGATTCGGGGATGGCAGCGGGTGCAGCTCCGCCGGGTACGCCCCCTCGGACCACCCGCGCCCCGGCACGCTCGTTGACTCCCGTCCCCGCTCGAGGTGGCGGCGACTCGCCTCACAGCCAGTCTGCCTACCCTCTTGCGATGGAAGCAGATGAGTTCGCCGCGACATCGGAGGGCATGGGCTCTGACGCTGAGGGCTCCTCTGGGCTGCCGCCTTCGGGCTTGCACGCCCAGGAGGAGGCCGACGCGCAGATGTCCGATATGCTTTCCCGGGCAGCCAACAGCGTGGGCCTGGATTGGAACCCTCCATCCTCCCCACAGCCATCACGGCTGGACGATTGGTTCTTGGGCATGGGGCGCCGCTCACAGCCTCGCCCCCCCCCCGGTTCCTTTCTTCCCGGAGGTGCATGATGAGCTGACGTCTTCGTGGAGAGCACCCCTCTCCACTCGTCGCACCGCCACCTGCTCATCCGCCCTCGCCACCCTCGACGGCAGAGCGCGCCACGGGTACACGGAGATCCCCCAGGTGGATAGAGCTGTTGCGCTCCACTTATGTCCCGGAAGCACTACCACCTGGCGGGGCCACCCTGTACTCCCTTCCCGGTCCTGTAGAGCAACATCCTCGCTCACCGCGAAGGCCTACAGCGCTACCAGATGCGCCGCTTCCGCCCTGCATGCCATGGCTCTCCTGCAGGTCCACCAAGCCAAGGCACTTCGCAACATGCACGGGGGTGGCCCTGATCCCGACACGCTGCAGGAACTGCGCTCAGCGACCGACCTCGCCCTGAGAGCGACGAAGGTCACAGCGCAGGCTCTCGGGCAGGAGATGGCCACCCTGGTGGTCCAGGAACGTCAGCAATGGCTGGACTTGGTTGAGATGCGTGAAGCCGACAAGACTCGCTTCCTCAAAGCCCCTGTCTCCCATGTTCGGCCTCTTCGGCGACACCGTTGAGGACTTTGCCCAGCAGTTCTCCCTGGTGAAGAAGCAGACGGAGGCCATTTCGCACATCATGCCGCGGCGTAAGCTTGCCGCCACGGCCCAGGCCCCACCTGCTCGCCGAGGGCGTCCTCCCGCGGCCAGAAGACCTTCTGCTCCGCCCCAACCTGGGCCCAGCTCTCAGCCCCGGCGTCGAGCAAACCGCAGGAAGTGTACGCCCCCTGCCTCACGGACCCCGTCGAGGACCCGGAAGGCTCCCAGGCGTCCCTGAGACAGCGGACCCAGAGGACGAGAAGTTAGCTCCGGAGATGGTAAGACCGCTCCGTCCCCCGGTGGAGGGTCGGGAGGAGAATCTTTTGTTTTTTCATTTGCCACCCAAATTCTCAATAAAAGAGCTATTTCCTTTACCTCTGGGTCACATGGCCCGCAAATGCCGTCCTCACGGCACCTTGCTTTCAGGCCTCAACAGTCTCGGCGCCCAGGATGCGGTGCTTCCGCCCTCAGCCCCACGACTGTTCCCCGGCCGGCCGGTTCAGACGAGTCCAGAGGACGCCAGCATCAGACCTCCTCCTCAGTCACGAACCCGGCCCCTGCTGGGTGCGCGGAACAAGGTAAGTGCTTTGAGTTTATTCTCAGCACCAGAGCCTCGGGATGCCACAGCGCCTCCCGACGCCGCGTTACCTATTCCGCACCGCTGCGAAGCCCCGCCGGGTACGTCCAAAATACTCGTCCCCTTGGTGCCCCTAGCACGGAGCTTAGAGGCATGGCTTTCACTGCCCAGCTCGTCACGGTGGCTGCACCGGACCATCTGACTCGGTTACGCAATTCAGTTTGCCAGGTCTCCGCCCCCTTCATGGGCGTTCGTTCCTCCGCAGTGCACGGCGAACATGCCCACTCCCTGCGCGAGGAAATCGCCTCCCTTCTAATCAAGGACACGATAGAGCCTGTCCCTCCGACCGAAACAAAGAAGGGTTTCTACAGCCCTTACTTCGTTGTACCCAAGAAAGGCGGCGGCATACGACCGATCTTGGACCTGCGAGTTTTCAATCGGACCTTGTCCAAACTCCCGTTCAAAATGCTTACCCAGAAACAAATTCTGTCTGGTGTCCGGCATCTAGATTGGTTCGCAGCGGTAGACCTGAAGGACGCGTACTTCCACGTCTCAATTCGCCCTCGACATCGACCCTTTCTACGGTTCGCGTTTGACGGCCAGGCGTATCAGTACAAGGTCCTCTCCTTCGGCCTGTCTCTGTCCCCTCGCGTATTTACGAAGGTCGCAGAGGCGGCTCTTGCCCCGCTACGAGGAGCGGGCATACGCATACTCAATTACCTCGACGATTGGCTCATTCTGGCCTCCTCGCAGGAATTACTACGCGCACACAGAGACCAGGTGCTCGAGCACCTCCGCCGTTTAGGGTTTCAGGTCAACTGGGAAAAGAGCAAGCTCACCCCGGTCCAGAGCATCTCTTTTCTCGGTTTGGAGTTAGACTCAGTCTCAATGACAGCACGTCTCTCCAACGAGCGTGCTCAGTCAGTGCTGGAATGCCTCGCTTCTTTCGAACCAGGCACCGTGGTCCCTTTGAAATGTTTCCAACGGCTCCTGGGGCATATGGCATCCTCCGCGGCGGCCGCGCCACTGGGGTTGATGCATATGAGACCACTTCAGCATTGGCTCCAGACTCGAGTCCCGAGACGAGCATGGCGCCACGGCACGCACGGCGTGGAAGTTACCACTGCCTGCCTCCAAACCTTCAAACCCTGGACAGACCTCTGCTTTCTACGGGCAGGAGTACCCTTGCAGCAGGTGTCCCGTCGCGTTCTGGTTACAACCGACGCCTCCAAGTTGGGTTGGGGCGCCGTGTGCAATGGGCGCGCAGCCGCAGGCCGGTGGAACCGAGGCCCGCTGCGCTGGCACATCAACTGCCTAGAGCTGCTGGCCGTTTTTCTTGACCTGAAGAAATTTCTACCGTTGATTCGTGGCAAGCATGTCCTAGTCAGGACAGACAGCACCATGGTGGTGGCCTACATAAACCGCCAAGGTGGAGTACACTCCCTCCACATGTCACAGCTCGCCAGTCGTCTCCTCCTTTGGAGTCAGCAGCGACTGGAGTCACTGCGCACCACTCACATCCCCGGCAACCTCAATGTGATAGCAGACGCACTGTCAAGACAAACCTTGCCCGGCGGAGAGTGGAGGCTCCACCCCCAATCGGTCCAGCTGATTTGGGACAGGTTCGGCAAGGCCCAGGTAGACCTGTTTGCCTCCCAGGAAACCTCCCACTGTCCGCTCTGGTATGCCCTCACAGAGGCTCCCCTTGGGACAGATGCTCTGTCGCACAGCTGGCCCGCGGGGCTGCGCAAGTATGCTTTTCCCCAGTGAGCCTTCTTGCACAGATGCTATGCAAGGTCAGGGAGGACAAGGAGCAAGTCACTCTGGTGGCCCCCTACTGGCCCAACCGGACGTGGTTTTCGGATCTCACGCTCCTCATGACAGCCCCTCCCTGGCGAATTCCCTGAGGAAGGACCTTCTTTCTCAGGGACGGGGCACGCTCTGGCATCCGCATCCAGACCTCTGGAATCTCCACGTCTGGTCCCTGGACGGGACGCGGAGGATCTAGCCGGCCTACCTTCGGCCGTCATAGACACTATTAACCAAGCCAGAGCCCCTTCGACCAGGCATCTTTACGCCCTGAAGTGGCGTCTGTTCGCGGACTGGTGTTCTTCCCGAGCCGAAGACCCACAGAAGTGCGCAGTTAGGTCAGTGCTCGTGTTTCTTCAGGAGAGGCTGGAGAGGAGGCTGTCCCCCTCCACCCTCAAGGTGTATGTTGCCGCTATCGCAGCCCACCACGACACGGTAGATGGCAAGTCTCTTGGTAAGCACGACTTAATCGTCAGGTTCCTAAAAGGTGCCCGGAGGATGACTCCCTCCCGGCCTAACCTGTTTCCGTCCTTATGGGACTCCGGAGACCCCCGGAGGACGGAAACCTGTTTCCGTCCTTATGGGACTCCGGAGACCCCCCTTCGAGCCGCTTGACTCAGTTGGACTCAGGGCCCTCTCTCTCAAGACCGCCCTGCTGATCGCGCTCGCTTCCATCAAGAGGGTCGGGGACCTGCATGCGTTCTCTGTTAGCGACGCTTGCCTGGAGTTCGGTCCGGCAGACACTTTCGTGATCCTAAGACCGCGACCGGGCTACGTGCCCAAGGTTCCTACCACACCCTTCAGGGATCAGGTGGTGAACCTGCAAGCGCTGCCCGGGAGGAGGCAGACCCAGCCCTTTCACTGCTGTGTCCAGTACGTGCCTTACGTATTTACCTGGACCGCACACAGAGCACCAGACGCTCTGAGCAGCTCTTCGTCTGCTTTGGGGGACAGCAGAAAGGAAATGCTGTCTCCAAGCAGAGACTCGCCCACTGGGTTGTCGACGCCATTTCCCTGGCTTATCACACCCAGGCCGTGCCCCCCTTTGCGGGTCCGAGCCCACTCCACCAGGAGTGTTGCGTCCTCGTGGGCACTGGCTAGGGGCACTGCCCTAGCAGACATTTGTGGAGCAGCGGGCTGGGCAACACCTAACACTTTTGCGAGATTCTACAATCTCCGAGTTGAGTCAGTATCGTCCCGTGTTCTCTCAGGTACCGAGCCCGTGAGAACTTCGGTGGCACGTCCACGATCTGACCGGGTGAATCGCTTGCACCCAGCGCCCTTCCCCCTAACCAGGGGAAACAGTGCGCCTTCTTTCCCAGGAGATCCCAGGTTTGGGACACTGGTTGACTCCTCCCTAGCCCTCGTGGGTCGCAGTTCTGCGGAGGAACTCGCCGACCCAAACCACTGCGGGTACCACTAGCTACCTGTACTGGTATAGGTGCCCCACAGGTAAGGCCTCCTGTTCGGACTCCCCTGTGTGTAAAACCACGGTTCTGTCCCCTCACGAGAGTTGACTCCGTGTTTTCCTTAGGCAGTTACAGCTGCCTCGGGTGCCGTGCTGTATGCTTCCCCCCTCTGCGAGGCTGGATCTACCACCGCACTACTGTTCCGCATAAGACCTAAGTATAGGCCATGCGATGTATTTGCCACTCAAAATTTGCCTCCCCTCGCGGGTAGGTGTGGCCTCCGCAGGGTCTTCTCCGCCCTACTAAGGGCTAAGACCCCCTTCCTTCAATGCGAGTAAGGGCCCCGGCCGTAGCTGCTCTATGCGAGAAACATAGAGAGAAAAGAGGCCCAGCCAGGCTGGCATTGGGGAAGGGTACGTGCAGCCTGATACAGTTGGTCGTTCTGCACGTAGGAATACCTGCTCGCTCCTGTATCAGCAGATCACGTACATGGCTCAGCGCATGGCTCTTTTTAAGTGGACCCCTAGTGTCGCTTCTCTGACACAACGTGGAGAGAGCGACAGAAGGGGAACGTCTAGGTTACGTATGTAACCTCCGTTCCCCGATGGAGGGAACGAGACGTTGTGTCTCCCCTGCCACGTCGCTGAGCCGAGCCCCTGTTGTGGCTGGACCATTTCCGGCTCCTCAGAAAAATCCTGAATGAACTCCCGTATTTGCGCCGCTTAAATACCCGTATGTCCGGGGGCGGGACATGCAAATACTGGTTGCCAACTCTCATTGGCCTTTTTTCATAGATCAGAGGTGGATATCGGCGCTCAAGAGAGACCCCTAGTGTCGCTTCTCTGACACAACGTCTCGTTCCCTCCATCGGGGAACGGAGGTTACATACGTAACCTAGACGTTTATTATACACTAAACCATCATTAAATCTTACATGAGGGAAGTATTGTGTGAGTGTCTGTTACTGCATGGTTAACTTTCATCAAGACGTCTTTTTTAAGTCAATGAGTATTTCAATACAGTAATTTATGCTGAGTCATAAAAGCCTTTATTGTAAAAGATTGTGTTGATAAATAGGTTTATAGTGCATTTTCAACATAATGGCCACTGAGTTCAGCGTGTGCTTTGTGGTTAAAGCGCACTTTCACCGCCTCATCTCTCTGGCGGGAGCACAGAGCGGCCTGCGCACCAGTTTAAAGTGTAACCTGAAGACACAAGATGTGTCTCAAAACTTGTAAATGCTGCCTTGAGAGGCTGTACAAGGATGGATGAAGGTAGGATGAAATAAGGTGCCTTTTAAACTGTTCAGAGAGTTCCATTCATCCAAAAACACTGTTGTTTAAACCATTAACTGATAAGGCAGCTGCCGACGTTTTCTGGTGCAGCAACATTTTGCATAAAACAGCCCTAAACAAACAAAAATGTAGCTCTGATCCAGGCGTCCTCCGTCGGTGTTGTTGATTTTGTTGTTGCTATTGAAACATATGTGCAAATAACATCAGAATAAAAATGGTCGATACTAGATGACATCACTATGGTGGTTCCGTTTGTTGAATGCAAATGCAACAAGGGAAAAGTCGCCTCAAGTAAGTGGAAAAGGGCATGTAGTCGTAGTTTTACATATTATGGGTTTATTGATGTCGATTGAATTTTATGGTAATGCCTGTTGCACACCGCACGTCGAAGCAGAGTTGTAGCAGTGCGGGGGGGGGGGGGACCCCCCGTTCAACGCCCATGTAAACAGGTTAGAATTTTCACTTTGGACGTATAGCTGCAATAGTTTCAACACTTTTCAGGCTTAACATTAATAGACCTTATTCACGCTAACGCCATCACTGATTTTGAATGGGAATGAAAACGAGGCTGTGAGGGACACACTAACCATCTCTTCAATGGCATGAATGGTATAAATCTTTATAAAGCTCCTAGATCACATCTGATTTTCCACAAGGTCTTTGTATACTGAATGTTCTTGGACAGATATTTGATCAATGTTTTGTCCATGGAACGATCCAATAACGCTTTAAACTGCAAGGGATAGTGCTAGCGTGAATAAGGTATATACCCATATACAGTGAACAATTCCTTTAAGGGTGTGTTCAAACAAGGTCCAAGTGTGTTTTAAGTATTTTTCTTGTTGTTATTTTGCTTTGAGTTCTTTGCAAAAACTGACTGGAAGAAATGCCCTTTGGTGCCTTTGATGGCTTTAGGTAAATTGATCTGTTGGTGTATTCACTTTTGGAGTTTCCCTGCATTTGAGGAAAGACATGTAGATATCTGTTGCGGGAAGTCGGCACTCTTCCAACAGCAAGAGGAGATTACCTGACAGTCAACATTCAAGCATTGACAAAATCTGTATCTGACAGTAGAAAACGGTTTGTCTTGGAGGTATAAGACACTTAGACAAGACAAATTTGCTTTTGGAAGACAAACAACAACGGAAAAGTCCTGTAGTCTGAAAGGAAGTCTCATTGTCGCACGAGATAAGTGAGAACAAGTGGATTAGAGCTGAGGAACAGATCTGCAGGATTTCATTCTGTCCATCTGATTCATTCTCAGGCTGCATTTCACTCTACCATCACAGTAAGAAAAGAAACAGAGAGTCTGATAGCCGTTTGTTCTACAGCACTGAGCTTGTGCACACAAAGTCAAAAATGTTCCCTTTTCCTGTATCAAAGTTTCCTTGAAGTAATAATCAGTAGGCTATAGAGCATTTACAGTGCCCCCCTAAAAAAGCATTTGTAAGTAAAAGTTCACCCCAAAACCCCCAGTGACTTTCTTTCTTCCATGCAAGACAAAATCTGGTAGGTAGAATGTTACAAACTAACAGCCTTTCCTATAAAAAACTGTAAACAAAATAATGTTCATGCAAATGTGACTGGATAAAATGGATCCAACTACAGTAAAATATAGCCGTCTCTCATCTCAGTGAATGAGAGATCATTGCCGTTGACAGGATATCCTCAGTCAATAAGACTTACTAAACTGCTCTTATTGCATCTGTTTATCAAACATTACCTCTGCATCGGATGAGAATCGCATGTGGTCAGGGAATCATGATTACTATAATTCGGAAGGTGGAGGACAGGCGAGAGATTATCATAATCTAACATTTGATAGACAAACTATGATATGCAAGATGACAAAACATATCAGTTTGTTGAAACACCATATTTAGCGCAAGTATATTGAAATATTCCAGCGCAAGTCACATGGGCATTGGCATCATGTTTTTAAAAGCACACCGAAGCCTTCGCTTTTCAATATTCATTAAATGATGCATCATTATGTACTTTTTACATAAGTAGTCTATGTGAAGTATTGATCCAAAGGTCAGGTCTGTAGTAGAGTATTTACTGTACATGATAACTGAGATGTAAAGGATTACGTCACATTTACTACTGTCAAAACAAAATCAGTTCAACAACCATTTCAATAGCATTTTTAGACATAAAGCCTAGTTTCATTGATTTAAGGAAGCTGTCATTCTTGCTGACCAATTCAATAGCTTCAAGGAAGTTATATTTAATTTCATAACTTCAACAGCACTGAAAAAATATCTTTAAGTAAAGATAAATAAATAAAGCAGAAAAGATAGAAAGAAAGAAAGACTTTCTACACTGAATATGCTAGTATAAGTGTGAACTTGGAAATATTAAGTAAATTCTACATTTATACTTAAAAAATGAAAAATAATATATTTATGCTCGCTTTTAAGTACATTTTTTTGTTTGTTATCTTTACAATGTGTCATCAAATTAGATGAGTTAGAAGAAAACGTTGTCATATTTATTCGCCAATTGGAGTAAATTTCACAGCTAAATAAAATAAGTACATTTTACGTAACTTTTCGAAGCTGTTGTTCCCAGCTTGTGCTGGGCTTGAATAATTAATAAGCTTGCCTCACAGTTTGCAGTTATTTATTCGTTTTTTATTATTTTCTTGTTACAATTGGTAACTTGCTGTTTTGTGGAGTCAAAAGTTTATTTTGACTAAAAAAGGACTTATTCACAATAGAAATATATATAAAAACCTGTTGGTTCATACAGACATCACGTTTTGTGCAAGAAATGTTGAGGTGAGCGCGCGCAGCTTTGTACTGTGATTTTATCGCCTGTAATGCAAGGTGATGTTGTCTAATAGACTACGTAGCATGCATGAAGATTCCCTATGAAAAGCATTCGTACATCTTGTGGTACATGATTAATCATTTGTTTATTAGTTCTAATCTACCCCTAAAAACTACGTTTTTATTTTTAAATGAACCAAAAAGGCAGTGGATGCATAACAAGGGCAAGGCAACATTTGTTTGCATTTTTGTGAACAAAATAGCGAGTTGCGGAAAAACAATCGTTAGAGCGCATCTGAGAGCTGTAACTTTCCGTGATATTCCGAAACGACCACTTAACAAATCATAAAAAATCTCCACTGCTGGATTGCCACACATTTTAGCACACAAAAACGAAATACAATGGATCCAGATAAACAGTAGGAGCTGATTCCTGCTTGTTAAAAACATCCCTAACTATTTTATTAAGTGGTGGGAACAAAACTAATCCATGGTAAAAAAAAAAAAATAAAGGTCCCCAAAGTAAATGTTGCCTATGGCAATCCAATTTAACCACCAAACACATTCAGAGTGTCCACAGGAGATTCCAAGAGAGAAAGCTGCTCCGTAGTGGATTTAGGGGTGAGGAATACCATTCAGACAGTGGTAAAATGACCCATGAAGCCATTTCAGCTCTGATAGGCTCATGTAGGTGGTTTGAAACTGTTTGCACAGGCAGGAAAACTCAGTCCCATCTTAAGCTCACTGGCAAATTTCTAATTTCCGTTTGGAGGGCGAGCTGTCTAATTGCTATTTAGCTTTGCCAGTCAAGTAATTCAGGCCAATGTCTTAAAATAAGCCACTAGTTGTTAAGCCTCCATGCCAAAGGCTCTGCTGAACAATAGTGACATCTCATCAGGGCCCCAGGCTCCTGGACAGGAGTGTGAATCAGGTCTCTCTCCTCTTGAATGGGCAAGCAATCTTCAGAAAATTAAGTCTGAAAAGGCAGGGAAGAGCTGTGCGATTCATCACGACAGAGTCTGTCAGGCGGAGGGCTATTAGAGGATCTGGCATTGCACGGATGCCATGTTGTCATCTGTGCAACAACTGCATCAGAGGACTGATGTGCATAGCACGAACAGGAAGGACAGCTCGCGTTGAGCTTCATACAACCGTTGATATCTCATTTGTCAACCAGGGAGTCCACAAAAAAAGCTTGCTGGCGTTTTCACTAACTGATGGCAAATTATAGTCTAAAGACATTTGATGAAATGTGCGGCTCACAAAACCTGTGTAACCAATGCATGAACGGCTAACAACAGTCCTGTGAATGGCAAGAAAACCATAATTTAATTGTTATTTATTTATCCTTTATTTAATCAGGAAGGTCCCATTGAGATACAAGATCTCTTCTCCCAGGGAGTCCTGGTCAAGATGGCTGCACCAACAAATTCACATAAAAAACACAATTAGACATTTTAAACAACAAATAGTACATAGAAATGTGTTCTATGGTTGCAATGCCATTGCTAGATGGTTGCTAGGGTGTTTTGGGTGGTTGCTAGAGTGTTCTGGGTGGTTACAAAGGCCATGCTAAGCATTTGTTAAGGTGTTCTATGTGGTTGCTTGCCATTGCTAGGCGGTCGATATTGTGTCCTCGATGGTTGCTAGGGGATTGTTAAGTTTTTGCAAAGGTGTTCTATGTGGTTGCAATGCAGTTGCTAGGTAGTTGCAATGGTGTTCTGGTTGGCAACAAAGGCATTGCTAAGTTGTTGCTAAGATGACAGTTGCTAATATGTTCTGTGCAATTGCTTGTCCATTACTAGGTGGTTGCAAAGGTGTTCCACAGTATTTGGTTGCTATGGCATTGTTAGGTGGTTGCTAGGGTTTTGCTAAGGTGTTCTAATGGCTGGTGGCTGCTATAATGTTGTTGGTTGTTCTGGGTGGTTGCTAGGGGGTTGCTTATCTTTTGCTAAGGCGCTCTATGTGGTTGCTATGCCTTTGTTAGGTGGTTGCTATGGTGTTTTGGGTGGTATCTAGGTGGTTGCTAGAGTGTTCCGGGTGGTTGCTTAGGTGATCTATGTGGGTAGTAGGGCACTGTTAAGCAGTTGACAGGTCAAAGAAGAAGAATCGTAATTAAATAGTTTCAATAGAATATCGGTATGTTGGCTTTTGTCAAACCAGCATAATAACAAAATAGTGTTTCCATCAAATCTTTGCAAGGGTAGCTAGTCCTTCTCAAGGTTGATCTAACCTTGCCAATCTTTACTGTGTAACTGGATGCTGGATTGTTGATAAAGCTGTCTCGCCTCTCCCTAATGATGCTAAAAAGGATCCGTAAAATTATTCACATTTTTTAAGTCTACACATCAATTTATCATCATGGAAATGTGACCATCAGAATGCTCTATGTCATGGTGTGAGAACTGGATGGGAACTGCTTAACAATAAAAGAACCTTGGCTTAGCTTGGTGGGTTAAAGAGGCCCTGAGAGGAAGAACCTATTGATTTTAATTACATTGAACAGCCCTTGGGGACACAAGGACTTTGGCTGTTTATTTAGCCATTGCCTCTCACTGTGATTGTACAGCCTGAGATAAAATCAGTCTCCTAATTATTACCATAATAAGCTCGCGAAAGGCTCCAGGCCTTGTCTTTTCTATTTAAAGACAAATCACATGATGGAGAAGAAGGATAAAGCCATCAACCAGGGCTTACCAAATGGTTTACTATCAAAAATGTTTAATTATTATTTTCTTTAAAGCCTATATTTGTTGAGATATATTTTGTAGCACAACATTAATTCAAAAAAAATTAACAAACTATCTTTTCAATTCTCACAGTGCTCACTGAATACAGTTACAGACAAAGGCCAGTACAGACTGCCGATAAAGTGGTAAAGTGTGTAAATGAACAAAGTTAGTTGCTAGAGACCCCATGTCATGGACAGTTCTTATGGAGTATATCAAGATTTCCGTGCCCTGTGGCTGGACAAGGTTTATTCTATGAAGGTTCAATTAGATCCAGATCTGATAATGGTCTAGACCAAGGTTAGATGGCAGATGAGATTGTACTTTGGAGAAGGCTGAGCAAGATTAGTTGAATCTCGACAATGCTAATATTCGCCATGCCAACTCCAAACACCTGCAGAAACTGAAATAATTTTTATGGGCCATCAAAAATGGCATGGCAAGCTCGTTTCGAAGGTAAATATTATGAGAGTGGTTCACCGGGGATTGGGTCTAAAAAGTCTGAGACCACATTGAAAAGCTGAGATTGACAAATTTAAAACAAAGAACAGCTAAGATGTAGGCTGTAAGTTTTTCTTCTTCGTTTCACAAGTTAAGCTTAATTGACAGCATTTATGGCATAATAGCGATTACCACAATTTTTTTAAATCATTTTTATTTCAAAAAAGCTCAAATCTTTGTATAAACGAGGCACTTACAATGGAAGTGAGTGGGGCCAATCCGTACATACTACAACACTCACTGTTTCAAAAGTGTAGCCACAAAATGCAAACAATATGCATGTTAACATGTTTAAGTGTGATAAAATCACTTATTGTACTAACCTTTTCTCTGTAAAGTTATATCCAATTTTAAACTTCATTGTCATGACAATGTAACTCCATAAACCCTTTAATCATGCAAAAACGTTGATTTAAACAACTGTAAAGCTCAAATAATACATTAGCTTTAGCAGAAGAATTAATGTAAGTGCTTTTATGAAATTATCTGCATCACATTTCTGCCTTTAAACCCTGCATATATTGTCCCCATTCACTTCCATTGTAAGTGCCTCACTCTAACCTTGATTTTTGCTTCTTTTTCTTTAAGTAAAGGAGGGACAAGTCTATATTAATTATTGTGGTAGTCCACATTATGCCACAAATGCTGTCGATTGAGCTTATCTTGTATTGAACCTGGATTATTCTGTTATGATTCTGCAATATTATGCCACTAGCAGGGCTGAATTGGTAAACTGGCATACCGGGCATTTTCCCTGTGGGCTGACGCACTTTGGGGCCGATCAGGGGCAGACTGGGCATCGGGAGAACCGGACCGGTTGGTGGGTCAACCGCGAAACGTGCCGAATGGGCCGCGATAAGATAAAATGACCCGCCGCGTTATGCAGAATAGACCACAAAACGGTGCCGCGATATGCAGAAGGACAGCAACCCCCAACAACCCAACCCCCACGCTCAACAACTTTTTGGCCAGTTGCCATGTAAAATCCCTGGCCGATTTCTCTTCCCAATCCAGCCCTGGTCACTAATCAAATAAGCAGATTTGTAACATTGGCCATGTTAGGACAGATTTCCCTGCTTCCATTGAAACACACAAGATACTCTATGAAACATTCTCAAATCATGCAAAGAATACAAACAACTAGTGCTCTCAGACTTTTGGACCCCTATCAATGTTTAGAAATATTAAAATTAGTTTTTGTAGTGTAACTACTTCATATTTACTCGTTTTAGCTCTCTGTCATTTTCATATACCAAACCCCCACCATCTTATTCAGTTATCACCTAAACATTCATACAACAGATTACACATAATGTAGAACTGGTTCCGTGGCTTGTGGTTCGGATGGTATTCTGGCTCTGCGTGGAATAGTATATTTCAGGATAGCAGCATGTAACCTTTAAATTCGGCAATAGCCTTCTCCTGACAGGCTGGAAATGCCATCCCTTGGTTTCCCTCAGCCACCATGCCTAACAGAGTGAAATTGACCTGAATTAAGGTCCCCTCACTCTAGCTAAATTATTTGATCATAGTCCCTGACAGTTGTTTGGGTCAGTAATTGCTTGTGTATTGAAGGGGAGGGGAGCTGGTCAATGGTGGGCTGTGGGACAGGTGCGGAGGATCGTCAGACAGGTCCCAGACCAGCGCTGGCCGTTTGAGATAAGCCACTCAGCTGGGTTGGTAGCTCTATCTTTCCGACATGAGCCTGGTAATCTGCCTGTTTTTGCCATCGGCATCCTAAACCACCCCACGCATCCAGTCGCACACACATACAAAGATGCAGCCCAAAATGAGCCATTCTGGACATATTACCGTCCGTACAGCTGAAATGTACCTTGCAGAATTGTATTACTTTCCAATTGTCCAGTTATTCTTAAATGTCAATTTCATGGCCGTCTGTTGGGGAGATTATGATTACATGGGAGTGGTCAGAGAGAGCATCCATGTATTTTTCTGGCTCTCAGCAAGGATAGTTAGATAGTTAGGTGTTTTGAGACTAATGTCCTACTTGATATCTGCAACTTCTGAGTCGAACCATAAAGATGCTCTGCTGATCAATGTTTGGAAGATGACTTACAATGAAACGGAAATACTAGCATTTGTTTTGCAAGTGTACGATTTTCGACAAAGAAGATCATTCACCGTGTTTTACCAGTCTTTGCAAACATTTGCTAAAAAGGTTTAATTATCGTGATGTAGCAACTTTGACACATTCATGCATTTTATTGTCTTAAAGGAATATTTATCTCAAAATGACAATATTGACATCATTTACTTTCCCTCACTTCGTTCTGACACCTTTATTTCTTTCTTTTTTTCCAATGCAAAAAGAGACATTAGGCAAACTTTCTAAACTGTCCTTTTCCATACAATGAAAGTGGATGGTGATTTAAACTCCCAAAGCCTAAAAGCAGTCTATACGAATTGTGCACTATATTCAGGGAATATGTAAAAAATGTAGTTTGAGTAGAGTAAAAGTAGCTGTCCTAAAATCTACTCAAGTAAGAGTAAAAGAGTTGCTCATTTAGAAGTACTCATGAGAAGTGAGTTGTGAAAGCTATGACCCTTTATAATAATAACTCTATGCTACAATTTAAAAATGAAGCACACATACCATAATTTACATTCCCTTTTATGTCTGTTTGCCAGAAAGAATAAAAAATATAGGTACTTTATATGTGTTTGTGATTGACAACTTTTAAAATACATCACTTATCTATGATACTGTAAACACTACATGAATCTGATTTAAACAAATAAATAAAAGGGCGACATGATTAAAGCAAGGGGTCACTTGGCACAATAGAGCAGTTGTTTGGTACAGGGGCCACATCGGGCTTTAAAGGGATAGTTCACAAATATTTTTATTCTCTCATTATTTAGTCACCCTCATGCCATCCCAGATGTGTATGAATTTCTTTCTTATGCTGAACACAAATTAAGATTTTTAGAAGAATATCATCTCTACTTTCCTGGCAATTCATTATACCAATTAACACACTCTCTACATTAGGGGTCAGTATTATTAAAAACTAACAATATAATTAAAAATATTATTATAAAATGCCACTGTTTTATTCTATTACATTAATACTTTTAAAGCTACTCAAGTTATTCAGCCAAAAGTAGTGAATGGTTTCCTCGTTTCTGTTGTTTGATTAATTGCCTTTATATGACACAGCCTACGAGACAGAGCTCAATTCAGTTACATGTACACTTCAAGTCTGACATTTGATATGTCCAACAACATACATTCACTTTTAACCAAACCGACTGTGTTTACATTAAATCCTCATCAAGACGGGCATTGGTGGAATTATAAAGTGTATTTGATCATTTAGCGCTCAAATGTTAACCGCCTGTCAATCAAACAGCAGCTACAGACGTCAGGAAATAAAAAGTAAATCTCTTATATTCTATATAGATCAACCAACCAGTGTTTGTCTTGTTATCGCAATCATTGTAATGAACACCCCTGTTTCTGGATGTAGAACATAGGCTAAAAATAGAAAATTACTCAAAAGTTTATCATCAATATCGATCTCTCTTTTTTTATTTTTCAGACAAACATCAAGTTTATTGTCCAGCCCTATTGATAACATCGCCTTAATTTCTCACATCAAACCCAATAATCTCAGTGATAGATAGTTCATTTACACACAGAATCTAGTAAGAAGAAATATGAAATTTACCTCAATATGTTTCCTCAAATTAGAGGCAGGATTAATGCTGATATCTGGCTTGAGCAAGTTAAACTCACATGACACGATCAAGCAATTGGCCTTTTTCACAGAGAAAAGCCATTTCAGGTGTTGAAATGTGCTTGAGGCATTCTCCACATCCATTACAGTAGGTGCCACATCTACATCTGCCGATCAAGATTTTTACCTGTGATTTGATTGGATGGGAATCACATGACTCTCCCTAGCCAATAATGTTGATAGATAAAAATAAAATCAGGACAGAGTAGTAGCAAACACAGACGATGGGAAAATAGCGCAGTAAAAACAGTTACAGCACTTAAAATGAACTCAAGGAAAATTAAAATTATACAGTTTTTAAACTACATAAAAAAGTACAATTCTTAGGAAAAAGTAGTTAATTACAGTAATGTGAGTATTTGTAATTCGTTACTTTACACCCCTGAATATATTCAAATTCTTCTGAAAGCTTTTTGTGCCTAAAGTATCTTTTTTTGCTTCATGAAAGAAAGTCATACAAGATTGATAGGACATGAGGGTGAGTAAATGATGACAAAATGTTCATTTTAGGTGAACTCCAAACTCTATAAATTAACTGAGTGATATTCATGAAACTTGTCAAGAAAATGTCCTGGAACTTTTTTACTCCAAAACCAAAAGAAAAAATTAAGAAATTATATTTTGCCTATAGAAAATTAAGCCTTTTACTGACATCATTTTCAGGACAGTAATGCACATTTTACACCAACATTTTTATTACAATGCAATAACTAAATAAATATGGTCATTAGATATTCTCATATACTCAATAAAGTGAATTTATATATATATATATATATATATATATATATATATATATATATATATATTTCTGCATTATAGTAGTACTTCCTTGGTACTGCCTTGTATTTTCACAAATTTCAATAAAATAATACAGTAAAAAAAAACATCTGTGTTATTGTAATGAGAATCATCATCGAAAGCAATGTGAATAGTGAACGTAAATTGTCCGTACGGTAATGAAAATTGGAGGTTAAAATGCTTACTGTAAGTGTCCTGAAAATAAAGTCACAATGCAAAAAGTTTAAAGGAATATTCTGGGTTCAGTACAAATTAAGCTCAATGGACAGCATTTGTGGCATAATACTGATTACCACAAAAATGTATTTGGAACTGCCACCTTCTTTTTTACGTTTTTATCCCCTTTTCTCCCAATTTGGAATGCCCAATTCCCACTCCTAAGTACGTCCTCATGGTGGTTTGGCTGCTCACCTCAATCTGGGTGGCGGAGGACAAGTCTCAGTTGCCTCCGCTTCTGAGGCAGTCAATCCCTGCATCTTATCATGTGGCTCACTGTACATGACACCGTGGAGACCCAAGGCATGTGGAGGCTCATGCTACAATCCGCGATCCATGCACAACTTACCACGCACCACATTGAGAGCGAGAACCACTTAATCGCAACCACTAGGAGGTTACCCCATATGACTCTACCCTCCCTAGCAACCGGGCCAATTTGGTTGCTTAGGAGACCAGGCTGGAGTCACTCAGCACACCCTGGATTCGAATTCGTGACTCCAGGTGTGGTAGTCAGTGTCATTACTTGCTGAGCTACCTAGGTCCCTGCGCCCCACCTTTTCTAAAATCTGGTTTACAGTGAGGCACTTACAATGGAAGTAAATGGGGGCCAATTTTTGAATGTAAAAATACTCACTGCATAAATACCCAGTCACAGTTATACAGAAAAACCCCATTGTGCAAGTTTCAGTCTGATCATTTTATTATGATGCCAGCACTGGTGACCCAGCAGCAACTTGCCGTTGCAAATTATTTGCAGGTAACTGTCACGAACCCCGCTCCTCTGCCCCATCCCCGCTTCGTCGCACACACACTCACTCCCTCGACCTCACTCCCTCACTTTGCGCCTACTCGCTCACATGCTCGTAGGTTATCTCCCTTCCTCGAGTTTCTCACGCGCTTCCAATCCTCCTGCACATTAGTTTCACCTGCACTCGTCTCATCACCTTTCATTGTTTACACCTGCACCTTCCCCTATAAATAGCACAGCACTTCCGTTTCACGGGTGTTGGTTATTGTGTTTAGTTTCCCGTATCTTTGCCCCCCGCTAGTCTCGTCTAGTTCTGACCCCCCCGCTAGTCTCGTCTAGTTTTGACCCCCCTTTGATTCGTTACCCCTTAGCTTGCCAGCTCTCTTGTTCCCCTAGCTCCCCTGTTTAGTCCTTCCCGCTACTCTATTCTGATTACCCCGGCTTTTGACCCTCGCTTCCCTCGACCATTCTCATTGGATTTGCCACTTGTTGATACTTTGATTCCCCGGCTTTTGACCCTACGCTTCCCTCGACAACCCTTCTCTGGATTTGCCCTTTGTACTATTCGCCTGCACTGCTTTCTTTTAAAAAAGCAGCTTCATCCGACATTGTGACTGTCTCATCTTGTGTGTGTGTGTTCGCTACAGAATAACCAACCTCACCGTTGACAGTCACAATGCCCCGCTCTAGGGATTCGCGCAGCTCACTAGAGCGGAGAAGCACGTCACATTCGGCGCGAGGAGCTACAGTGTGGAGAGATGACCACGCGCTCACGGCCCAGGGGCAGCAGGTATGCGCTATTTCTGATTTGTTTCACCCTATTTCACCTGTGTCTGCCCCTGGGCCCGTTTATGCCTCCAGTGCATTTCTGAGCGCCGTGCACTCTCCACCCTCGGAGAGGTTTTATGGCTCTTCGGACGCTGACCAAGGGTTTTTTATGCGAGGCAGCGGTTGTGTAACTCATAACCCCGCCCTCGACATTATGGAGCCAGCGGCCCGACTCGTGGGGTTAGCGTCAGGGAGTCAACCCTTGGAGGTTTATGTTGTGGATTTTTGTGCCCTGGCCAACCAGGTGAATTTTAATGAGGTGGCTCTGAAAACCATTTTTCAACATGGACTGAATGAGCCAGCCTCATCATTCATGCCTGGTGGCCGCTGCTCCCTTAACCTGGCTCAGTTTATTGACCTCGCCCTACTGTACGCTGGTTCCTCGTTTACTGTAGGGGAGGCAGACACTGAACCAGCGTTCCCTGACACGGCCCCCGTCTTGAAGCCAGACACGGCCCCAGTCCCGAGGCCTGTCACGGCCCCAGCCTCGAAGCCTGGCACGGCCAGCGAGTCAACACCCATGCCTGCCACGGCCAACGAGCCAGCGCCCACGGCCCACGAGCCAGCCCATGCCCGCCACGCCAACGAGCCAGCGCCATGCCCGCACGCCAACGAGCCAGCCCATGCCGCCACGCCAGCGAGCCAGCGCCCATGTCCGCCACGGTCAGCGAGCCAGCGCCTGTAGCCTCAACCGCCCCAGAGCCAGCGCCTGTAGCCTCGACCGTCCCCATGGCCACGTCCCCTGTTGGCTGAAGACATAAGAGAAGGAAGAGGGTGCCTTCTCCCCAGTCTCGTCTTGTGCTCAAGACCGCAGAGGTTCCCTCAGAGTCTTCCACGGCTCTGCTGGGTTCTGCTCCGCCCCCAGAGTCTTCCACGGCTCTGCCGGGTTCTGCTCCGCCCCCAGAGTCTTCCACGGCTCTGCCTCTCGAGTTTCCCAAGGCTCCTCCTCCCAAGCCTCCCAGGGCTCCTCTCAAGCCTCCCAGGGCTCTTCCTCTTGAGCCTCCCAGAGCGCCACCTCTCAGGGCTTCTCCCCTCGAGTCTTTCATGGCTCCACCCCTCAAGCCTCCCAGGGCTTCTCCTCACGAGTCTTTCATGGCTCCACCTCTCAAGCCTCTCACGGCTTCGCCTCACGAGTCTTTCATGGCTCCACCCCTCAAGCCTCTCACGGCTTCACCTCTCGAGTCTCTCATGGCTCCTCCCACTCTCAAGCTTCTCAGGGCTTCCCCTCTCGAGTCTTTCAGGGCTCCTCCTCCCCTCAAGCCTCCCAGGGCTTCCCCTCACGAGTCTTTCATGGCTCCACCCCTCAAGCCTCTCACGGCTTTGCCTCTCGAGTCTCTCAGGGCTCCTCCCCTGCTCAAGCCTCTCAGGGCTTCCCCTCTCGAGTCTTTCAGGGCTCCTCCTCCCCTCGAGCCTCTCAGGGCTCCGTCCCTCGAGTCTTTCATGGCTCCACCCCTCAGGCCTCTCACGGCTTCGCCTCTCGATTCTCTCAGGGCTCCTCCCCCTCTCAAGCCTCTCAGGGCTTCCCCTCTCGAGTCTCTCAGGGCTTCTCCTCTCGAGTCTTTCAGGGCTCCACCCCCTTCCAAGCCTCTCAGGGCTTCGTCTCTCGAGTCTTTCATGGCTCTCCCCCTCGAGCCTCTCGAGCCTTCCAGGGCCCCACCTCTAGAGCCTCTCGAGTCTTCCACGACCTTTTTCCCCGAGCCTCTCACGGCTCTACTCCCAGAGACTCCCGAGGCTTCCTCACTGGCTCCCAGCCTCCCGAGGCCTCGCCTCCTGGCCTCCGGCTCCTCTCCGAGCCTCCTACTGGCCTCTGCCTCCCCGGAGCCTCCTCACGGCTCCCCCTCCAGAGCCTCCCACGGCTCCACCTCCCGAGCCTCTCACGGCTCTGCTCCCAAAGACTCCAGAGCTTTCTACGGCTCCGCCTCTCGGGCCTCCCTACGGCTCCCCTCCAGAGCCTCCCACGGCTCCACCTCCCGAGCCTCTCACGGCTCTGATCCCAAAGACTCCAGAGCTTTCTAGAGCTCTGCCCCTCGAGCCTGCTACGGCTCTACCCCCCAAGACTACAGAGCCTGCCAGGTCGTCGCCTCGGGGACCTCCCACGGCGCCACCTCCCTTGGCTCCACCTCCAGAGCCTTCCAGGCCTACCTCGCTAGAGCCTCCCACGGCGCCACCGTCATCGGCTCCACCTCCTGAGCCTTCCAGGCCTTCGCCCCTAAAGCCTCCTTCGGCTCCACCTCCAGAGCCTTCCAGGCCTCCCTCGCTGGAGCCGCCCATGGCGCCACCGTCATTGGCTCCGCCTCCTGAGCCTTCCAGGCCTTCACCCCTAAAGCCTCCTTCGGCTCCACCTCCGGAGCCTTCCAGGCCTCCGCCTCTAGAGCCTCCTGCGGCACCACCTCCCTCTGCCCTGTCTCTTGGGCTCCCCATGGCGCCGCCTCAGCCTCTCAGTACCCCGCCTGCCAAGTCTCTCACGGCTCTGTCTTCCAAGGCTCCATCTCCCAAGTCCTCCACGGCTCCGCCTTTCACGGCTCTTCCCTGGCCCCCTGACCCTGTCCGGTGGCCCCCTGATACTCTCCCTGTCCTGTGGCCTCTTCCCTGGCCTCCTGACCCTGTTCGAGTCCGGTGGTCACCTTCCAGACCCCCGGACCCAGTCCCTGTCCTACAGTCGCCTTCCAGACCCCCTGACCCAGTCTCTGCCCTATGGCGGCCCCCTAGATCTCCCGACCACCCGCCTGTCTGCTATGTTCCTCCTGACCTTGCCTTGAAACTGCCCATTGACCCCATGGACTGTCTCATTTCCCTCTGTGCCCCTTGGACTGCCCTCAATTTTGTTTGTGTGTTTTGTGGGTTGTCTGTTCAGGGATTTTTTTTGTTTGTTGGGATCATCCTGCACCGCCTCCCGCGGCCGTCAGGAGCCGTCCTATTCAGAGGGGGGAGTACTGTCACGAACCCCACTCCTCTGCCCCATCCCCGCTTCGTCGCACACACACTCACTCCCTCGACCTCACTCCCTCGCTCTGCCCCCTCAAGCTTTTCACACTCTTTTTGCTCGCTCGAGCCCTCACGCCCACTTTGCTCCTACTCGCTCACATGCTCGTAGGTTATCTCCCTTCCTCGAGTTTCTCATGCGCTTCCAATCCTCCTGCACATTAGTTTCACCTGCACTCATCTCATCACCTTTCATTGTTTACACCTGCACCTTCCCCTATAAATACCACAGCACTTCCGTTTCACGGGTGTTGGTTATTGTGTTTAGTTTCCCGTATCTTTGCCCCCCGATAGTCTCGTCTAGTTCTGACCCCCCCGCTAGTCTCATCTAGTTTTGACCCCCCTTTGATTCGTTACCCCTTAGCTTGCCAGCTCTCTTGTTCCCCTAGCTCCCCTGTTTAGTCCTTCCCGCTACTCTATTCTGATTACCCCGGCTTTTGACCCTCGCTTCCCTCGACCATTCTCATTGGATTTGCCCCTTGTTGATACTTTGATTCCCCGGCTTTTGACCCTACGCTTCCCTCGACAACCCTTCACTGGATTTGCCCTTTGTACTATTCGCCTGCACTGCTTTCTTTTAATAAAGCAGTTTCATCCGACATTGTGACTGTCTCATCTTGTGTGTATGTGTTCGCTACAGTAACCGCATGAAAGATCTGTAATCCTGAAAAACCCACCAGCTAGCCGGATTGACATATACACACTTCATGTGTTTGCTGGAGCGGGAAGCAGTGCAGCTTTCTCCATGATCTCGCAGGCCGAGCTCTGTGGTCTTGGGGAACATTCAAATGGAGGAATACTCATATCCTTTGCTCTCAAGGCCTCACAGGAATTGATGCAATATATGGCTTTGCCATACAGGCCACCGAAAAATCCACACAAGTGTCAACCACCAACAAGAGACCCAAGAATCCTCCATGCACCTTTAAACCGCAAACATGCACCTACATCATTCACAAACTCTGCATTGTATGCAACACATGCAGATAGCGCTGGCTTTCTGCACCCTGATATCAATAACAGCAGGTTATTAGTTTGGTGGTCTTGACGGCCTCACCAGGGTTCTGGTAAACAGCCATCTCGAATCCATGTGTTCCTGGTTAACAGGGACCCCTCCCCTCCCCTCCTCTGTTCCACCGCACTTATAGTAGCACCACGGGCAATTTATCTAAATCTCTCCTCTCCTTAAACAGTTTTATCAAAACTGGCGGTCGGGCAGCTAGCGTATGTGGTAGCCTCAATCCTACATGTCGCAGATTTTAATTTTGGAAAGATTAATGTGCTTTCCCATCCTAATGCTGCAGGTCTCAGTTATCTGCCTTGATGTCTATCAGCTAATTCCTACAGTTGGGTTGGAAACGACCCACATTTCTCTCCACTCCAGGGCAGAAAACACAAACCACAACAAGACATTTCAGGCCGAGTGGAGGACAAAACTAATCTAGCCATTTTACCAAATTTCCTCTAAATTAGAAAGTGTCTAGCCCACTTGGTCCAAACACTTAAAAATCCGAGCAGGAACCTTTTTCATTACGGAGGCACACATCCCACAGGGACCTGAACAAAACCTGCATTCACTGTTGAGAAAAACCCCTAGGAACTAATGCTTTAAATAGAAATGGAAGATACACAATACACTCCAGGTTTGAAGAACGGATGTGGAATTGTTGTAAAATTGCCAACAGAGCTAATATTTCAATGTGATCTTGTGTGATAGTATTTAAAGGTATTCGAACATAAAATGTTTAGCTAGTCACACATGTAAATGTTTCAAGGTATGGAGGGCTTCTGAAGTGTAAACGCATTGCATGTACAACTTTAGAGCTGTCCAAATGTTCACAAATCTTTTGAGGTTCATAGCATAGTCAATTAGATTGAATTGTATTTAAATGCATTTCCAATAAATTAGATTAATTTAACATCTTTAACAGCATCATATCTATTTAACACAGTTACATTTCACATTGTAACAGCTTAATTCACAAAAACGTAACATTGACTGTTTACTTATATTTCACACTTGCTGAACTCTGATGATAATTAAATTCAGTCATACAAAGAGTGCAAATAATATCCTTTTATTAGTCTTAGATATATTTGGAGGAGTGGTGGTGGTGGTGGTAGTGGGCTAAAGCACATAACGGGTAATCAGAAGGTTGCTGGTTCGAACCCCACAGCCACAACCATTGTGTCCTTGAGAAAGGCACTTAACTCCAGGTTGCTCCGGGTGGACTGTTCCTGTAATAAGTGCACTGTAAGTCGCTTTGGATAAAAGCATCTGCCAAATGTAAATGTAAAGATTTTCTCAAAGTTTGCATAGTTTTAGATGTAAGGTCTATCAGTGTCTAACTAAACGTTCAAAAATGAACGTACAAATACCTACAAATATGAATGAGATCACCCAGAATATGTTGGATGTTAAAAGTGATTAGTATATAAAATTCCTACAACTTTATTAGTCTTAACTAGATTTCAATTATAAATAAATTTGCCATTTACATTTTAGATGTATTTTCCAAATAAATTTGCCTTAAAATTGTCATTTCGCACAGTTAGCAAGGTTTCGCCAATTCTAGTTCCAAGTTGGAATTTTTAAGGATTTGCAACATATGTAACACATCTTATATTATGCACAAAAGGGTTTACGTTTTAGATGTAGTGTATATCAGTGTCTAACTAAATGCACAAACATGTACGTACGAATACTTAAAAATACAGTATGAATGAGATCCCTTTGAAAATGTAAATGAGAAAAGTTGGATTTTTGTAAAAATGATTTACATTTATATTTATGCATTTGGCAGACGCTTTTATCCAAAGCGACTTACAGTGCACTTATTACAGGGACAATCCGCCCGGAACAACCTGGAGTTAAGTGCCTTGCTCAAGGACACAATGGTGGTGGCAGTGGGGATCGAACCAGCAACCTTCTGATTAACAGTTATGTGCTTTAGCCCACTAAACCACTACCACTACCATATTGATATTTGCATATCAAATTCATTATAACTGAGTCTTAACTACAGTAGATTTCAATTATACAGTAAATACATATGAAATTAAAAATATCTTTCTCTGATAAAGAAAATATTCCAGCAATTTCAAATCCGACCTGAAATTTGAAAAGATTTGTAACATTATAATATTTGTAACATCTCATATATTGTACAAACGCAAAAGGGTTTTGCATTTCAATCAGTGTCTAACCAAATGTACAAAATGTACATGCAAATACTTACAAATTTGAATAAGATTTCTTTGAATAAACTAGAATTCAATTATAAATACATTTGCCAAGGGTTTACTTTTTAGATATATCATGTATTGTATATCAGTGTCTATCCAAACGTACAGAAATGTACATATGAAAACAACAAATACAAACAAGATCACCCTGAAATATCTGATGGAAAATTAACTGCAGTTTTATGTCAAGTAAAGGTATGCTCACTGCTTGAAAAATGAACATTGTCGCCTCTTAATTTTTAATTAGTTAACTTATGGTTCAAGTTCAAGCCTGGCTGAATCATACAGGTACACCATATGCAATCCATTTTAATTATTATACACTGTTAGTTGCACAGTCAAGAGTAAAATTAAAATGGCAATCACAATTAGAAAATTGCCGAGTCAATTACAACACATTAGAGCCTGAGCTAGCAGCTGGGAAAAAAACGTTTACTGTTCCATATGAGTTTTTTTCATTTATTATTTATTTAAAAAAAGATTCAGAGCGATGTACAAGCTAAACCTGCTTTAGATATCCTACAATTATTGTAATTTAATTGTTCTCCCTCGTTCAATTTAGCTCTGTTCTTTAGATTACACGGCTGCAATTGGAATATTGCATGAGTGAATGACACAACTATTCGTGGGAGGCCAGGAGCGCTCTCTCTATCCGTTTCTCTTTACGGAGCACCTTGCCACATGAGGTTAATAATATGTCTGTGATGTATAAATGTTGGCTGGCACTCTTGCTCCTCTCTCTTTGTTTCTGAAAACTGCTTTATGTTCACTGAGCCCGCATGGGCGCATTATGCTGACTGCAGACTGTACCCTGGAGAATAAACGGCCCTGATTGTGATTGTTCTCTATTATCCTTGGATGGACTTCGCATTTTCGCTGTCTGAATTGAATTTGTAGTGCTGCGGAATGTTTTTGTGATGGCGCTAGCATACGGCGTAGCGAGGAGGTGGGGGTCAATAGCATTCTTTTATCTGCCACATAATAAAATTACCATGCTTACACACCGGCCTCTGCATTCTAAGATATGTTTAATTCCCTAAACATGAAGAATTAATTACATATCTGCATTTAAAAGGATTTCTTCACCACACTGAGAACTTAAAGGCCTCTAGCGAGCATGTCGCATTGATATTACCAACAAAAGAAGAGCCGTGTAATAGCTTTTCTTTTTCACAGGAATGAAACTTTAATCTTGCAGCAAATTTACTTGGATATGGCTGTAAAAAGAGCATGCTTGACTGGTTTCTTTTAGTTCTGCTTCTAAACTGGAAAGTCAACGTGAGAGAACTGTGATAGTTTTGCTTGTGTGACGTGGTCAGTGGTCAGAAGAGGACCCTGTGTCCTGATGATGAGCTGCAATGACCTCTGTCTTTCAGGCTGAATGAACCCTGCTGCTGCCAGACCCCTCGTGAGATGCAGACATGATCTGATAGGTGTGGGTGAGAAACAGATCAATATTTAACTCCTCCCTGCCCATTAGGGGGCGATATGCACGAAGAATATGAATCACCAAAAATAGGAGGAGAATGAGAAAGTGAAAGTAAAGTGGAAATTGACTGAGTAAGGAGGAGAATTTATAGTAAAAAAGGACTTAAATATTGATCTGTTTCTCAACCACACCTTTTATATCGGGGCAGCTGTGGCTCAGTTGGTTGAGCGGGTTGGCCACTAATGGCAGGATTGGTGGTTCGACTCCTGGCCCGCACGACTCCACATGCCGAAGTGTCCTTGGGCAAGACACTGAACCCCAAGTTGCTCCCAATGGCAGGCTAGCGCCTTGCATGGCAGCTCTGCCACCATTGGTGTGTGAATGGGTGAATGAGTCACAGTGTAAAGCACTTTGAATACCGTTAAGTTAAAAAGGTGCTATATAAGTGCAGACCATTTACCATATCACTTCAGAAGACATGGATTTAACCCCCAGCAGTGTCTTTAGTTTGACCCATTCACTTACATTATATGGACCTAAAGAGCTGAGGAATTCTTTTAGAAGAAAGAAAGTTATACACATGTGGGATATCATTTTTGGGTGAACTATCCCTTTAAGTTGTACTTTGCCATTGTAACTCTTAATTTGTGAAATCAGCTTTGAGAGTTTGCATGTTTTCAGCAACACTTTCACGACAGATACTTGAAATAATGTACATTGAGATCTTTTGGTCAAAAGATTTGACTTGTGCCAACATCAAGGAAAATGTAGATTATTCAACTGTGGTTGCCAATGTCTGTAAATGTCTAATTTTGTCTTTGACCAAAACAGTTAAATGGATGGTGATTGGGTAAAGTGCTGGTTAAAAAAGCTTTCAGGGCTCTAACAAAGCTTGAACTAATAGACTGAGTCTGCCATTATCCATTCAGCAAAAGTAATAAATTACTTGGCCAAAGCATCCCATGTACCACCAAACCCAGATAACAGCTCAGAGGAGGAAATGAACTTCAGCTTTTGTTTAAGCATTTTGATTTATGTATTCGTAATATAGCTATGTGCTGTGTTTGTGTGTCCCTTATCTTTGTGTATATGTAAATTGAAATCTATATATTTATGTGTGTGTGTGTGTGAGAGAGAAATATTTTGCTTGACCATATTGTGTAGCAGATAACACATTTTAGGGTAAAACTTTACTATAAAGTTCTATAGGTAAACATTAGTTAATGAAATTAGTTAATTAGTTAAAAAACTGACACTTCGCTAAGCTCCACCCCCATCTTGATTACGGTTGCTCGCTCTGACAAGCTCTGCAGAACTTGGAATGAATGGGAGATTACTATGTATGATGCGGTTTTTGGCTCAATATTCTCATAAACAGAATGGATAATATTTTTACATGGGCTGGTATGAAGAGTGACATTGTAATGCAAATTCATCTGAAGTTTTTTTTGTAAAAGAAATTGTTAAATTACACAGTCATTTGACTAAAAACTGTGACTGTGAATCCGAATCAAGCCAAACGATCATTACTGTCACTTGAAAAGAGACAAACTTCATTAAATAGCAATTACACATCTAATAACTTTAGCGTAAGTGAACAGAGCTATTTATAACATCTCATAACACTATCGCTTCTCCTATGTCTTAAATCAATACATAAATTAATTAACATTCAGTTATTAGCTTGGAGCAAATGTAGGTGTCATTGCAGATGTTATATATGACGTGGCAACAACGTGTTTTAATTTATGTTTTTATCATTTTGATCAAATCCTGCTTAAAAGTACTCAAACACACATTACTTCCATTGGCTGTCTTAGGAAAATAGCCAACGCGTGTCAGAGTAATGGCAGCAGGGCAAAAACTGCTAAGACAGGATTGGTCAGAAGCGCTTTTAAGGAGGGGCTTAGCGAAGGGTCAATTTTACAGCATTTATTAAATGGAGTGGCTATTTACACTATCTCCACCAACCACTGCTCAGACCAAACTCAAGACAGCCATGACAGATTTATTTGGGGTCAACTGCTGATCAAATGAAGGCAGGCATATTTGAATTTTTTCAGAATGGGGCAGAGACATTAAACTGGTTAACGGGTTAGACATTTAGTGGATTAAGAGACTGGAAAACTAAGTGCCTATTTGCGCTCCAATATTCTGGTGGAAACACAGGATTTTATGAGAAACTACTTCTCTGTGTGCAGCTCTGGGTGTACGGTATGTGTGTGTGTTGTCATGCTGGTGATCCAGGTTCGAATCCCACCCAGTGACACACTTTTTCCCATGTCTCTACTCTTAATATTTCCTATAATACTACTTAAGGTAATAAATAAAAGAGATTCCTCACAGTGATTTGGTCACAGTGAAGGTCGGGGAGTTGAGAGATGATAAAATTATCCATGGCTTTAGTGTAGTAATATTGTAGTGACCATGTTTAGGTGGAAAATATAGTTCTGATGTACTAACCATGGTGTTACCATAGTAACATGTTGTTAATAGTAGTTAATAGTAGCCATGTTTAATTTAGTGGTTTCTATGATTTTACTAGACAAATACCATGGTGATACTATGGTTACTATAGAAAAACCATGATTAATTTTTGTAAGTTAGGGTTACGGGTAAGGGTTGGTGTATGGTGTTTGTGGGACTCCAAATAAACACAAGAAAAATGCTGCAGTGATGCCACTACACGGTGCAAATAGCCTCTGCCTTTATTAAACTTGCTTAGTGTATATTTATAAATGTACTCATATGGTTCATAATGCATTAACAAATGTTACAAATTGCTGCATTGTAAGTATTACGTAAGTGTTGTTCATGATAAATATTGTGTTAGCAAATTTTGACATACTGCATATAACTGTACTGTAAAAATATTAACTTTTTAGTGTTTTCAGTAAAAATACATAATGTATGTACATGCAATATAGGCTGACTAGAATTTAGAAAAAATATAATGGCAAAAAATATTATTTAGATGCTTAACTGCATGTGTTGACTAAATGTTTCTATGTATAAAATGCTGAATCAAAGGGTCTATTATCACTAGGCCATAATGACTGCTTTTCCATATCATAATTAACTCTGTGAATAAAGGTCATTGAAACCAAAAAATGGATCCTTGTGTTCAATTACTGAGTCTGATTGTGACTCTACAGAGAAAACCCAACATGAGCGAAAATCCATATAGGAGAACAACAGACTCAATCTAAGGCCCCAAACAGACCTGTTCAGTGTGATAATAAATTGACTTTATAGGAAGCTTTCATAACAAACTAATTTTAGGGTCTTCATATCACATTAGGAATGAATCCAGCTAAATCTCATCAGAGCGGAGGGTCTGAGCTGCCAGGGGACTAGAGCTAATGGCTGGAAGTTAGAGGAGCTGCAGTCAATTGACCCGGGGCCAAATCACTTGACCCTGACTCCTCCACTCTCGCTGTCACGTAAGAGACCTCTGAAATGGTGCCATGCACATGCAATACATTTATATAAACTCACACACTCTGACCTGCGCCTTCAGACAACACACACATCCAGATATTTAAAAAAAAAGATAACACAGCACTTTCACTTTCATGTCTCAACTTTGGAAAGCTCAGTGGAAACAAAACAGAATCATTTTATCTTCAATGGCTGTACTGTACTATATTAATGAGAATTATATATCATGTTAACTGTATATATCATGAAATACATTTCATGATTTTGAAGTAATTTAACCAAAGAATTATAATTTTTTTTTTTAATCCAGTGAAATGATAAAAGAGCAGGTGTATGCATGCAGACCAAAGGGTTCGACAGCCATTTCTTTCTGTATGTCATTTTCGGCTTGTGCTCAAAAATGAGCTGTGCAGCTTGAAGGGTTAAATAAACCAAAACATAAAATATTCATTACAGAAGAATAATAAGCCTGGCATCTGTGCAAAACAGCTTCACATTATGTAACACTTGAATTACAACAAAAGACCTGAAACATGAATTAACAAACAATTATTCATTATAAATGTGATTGGATTAGCCACATTCGAAGCCACTTAAGAATTGGCAATATATGAACGAATTTGACCACACATCATTCATATTCTTTAATAATGTGCTCTGATGCCACATGAATTGCCAACTGTAAACAATCAAAAGTGTACACTGCATGTTTACTGCCTACAAGGATCAAAACTAAATCAATCCCATTATAAACAATGAATTTCTAAATTTGAATCAACACAATTTGCAGAATAGATGATCATTTTCTGATTGGGGATTAAGTGCATATATGTGGATAATCAGTTGACACATCATGTAAGCAACAAAAATGCATATGTGTGGTGCAAGATACTCACAAAATTTAGCTAGCTAAGCTACCAAATACTCAACAAGCTAAGCTAATAGCTACATTTGCAAGTTACACTACAAGCTACACATCAAAAGTAGCTTGCTACATTTAAGTTACTTCATTTATTTTCAACCGCAGATGCACGGAGCACACTGTCATAGACAAAGCACCTAAAAGACATCATTTTTTGAAAATATAAAAATGCTTTTATAAAAAACATTTTTTGTACGGGTTAGGTTTAGGGGATTTCGTACCCTGTAAAAATCATTATGTCTATGGAGAGTCCTCATAAGGATAGCAGCACCAATATATGTGTGTGTGTGTGTGTATTTATCACTTTGTAGGGACCAAATGTCCCCATAAGGATAGTAAAACCCAAAATGTTTGACCTTGTGGGGACATTTTGTCGGTCCCCATGAGGAAAACAGCTTATAAATCATACTAAATTGTGTTTTTTGAAAATGTAAAAATGCAGAAAGTTTTCTGTGAGGGTTAGGTTTAGGGATATGGTTAGGGTTAGGGGATAGAATAAAAGTTTGTACAGTATAAAAATTCCATTATGTCTATGGAAAGTCCCCATAAAACATGGAAACACAACGAGTGTGTGTGTGTGTGTGTGTGTGTGTGTGTGTGTGTGTGTGTGTGTGTGTGTGTGTGTGTGTGTGTAGTGTGTACATCTGGGCAATAACAATGTGATTTCTGATGGTATCAGATGGTAATAATTTGGTACTTTGATATACAATTACCATATTTATGCACCATTCTGTATTTGCATGGTGCTTCAAAGTACTTCAAAGTATACCATGTTACTACCATGATCCAAGTTTATAAAGACCTTCTTCATCACTGGCAAACCATTGGATGCATTTGCAGGTTTCGTTTCCATTGATTGTAGATCCACTGCCACCAGCGATGTCTTTATTTTCCTTGTTATAAAATACTCTTTTTGGCTTATTGGCAAGTGAGAGCATGCACCAAATGATTCAGTAGCGTCATTCAGACTGAATCATGAACTGATTCAGACCGCTTTCCTATCACGTGTGACCAATTCATTGTAAAGAATTTTATTTATTAAAGTAAAAATATAGCTTTGCTACTGAAAAGCTATTTGATTTGAAAACTAGCGAAGCTACCAACTCGCTACTCAGAAATGTAGTTAAGCTAATAGCTTCGCTATCTGTAGCAACACTACTGCCCATCACTGCAAAAATTGCTTCAGAGCTGAGTAATCAGAGTAGTAATAATTGTGAACTATCATATGGTGTCTGTGGCTTTAAACATCTATAGCCAGCCCAGTATGCAACGAGCGCACTGCTATGTGCTGTAGGTTTCCATGCAGTAACCAAAAGTGTGTACGCTTTTATCTAATGTCTGAACAGGTCAAAGAATGCTACATGTAGCGAAATTAATACCATGTAGCAACTTTTATATTGAGGCGATCAAAGGCGATATCAGAATGTATTACATGGTGTTCTTAAAATGGTATTGCAGGAGTCAGGTGAGGGTGAGATTAACACATACCAAGTTGTTGTCTCAGGAGCCACCAGGGGACAAAATCACCAAGGGCCAACTGACCCCTGCAGCCTCCCTACCCGAAGACGAGCGCTGGAGAACAGACTGTGAGCCAAGTAGAAGAAATACTGAACCTCAGCAATATTTAGTGGTGTTTGATAAGGCATGAATGTATATTACTATTGCTCATTCTATGGGTTAAGGATTTGTTCACATCACAAAGCCTATTTAATCAACTTTGTACAGCTTGTCCTCCAAAGTTTGTGCTACACATGAAAAATCCCAAAGGCTTACATTAAAGGAGGAACTATCATAGAGACTTTGGAATGGTCTATTTTGACTTGGGCCAGAATTAACCACCTAGGAACCACCCAGAACACCTAGCAATGCTCTAGTAACTACACCCCAGCAACCATATAGCAATGCCCAGTCGACCACCCACAACATGCTAGCATTTTAGCCATGAGTCTGTCTGTCTGTCTGTCTGTCTGTCTATCTATCTAGCCCAAATGATATAAAATCTATATATTACCAGCAGAACCTGCATTAGTTTCAGATGTAACGGAGACATCTGGGCTGAAGTTCATCCATAATAAAAATACTGTGTGGCACATATGGACATCTGAACCAATATGAAATATATTTACAGTTCAACATTGCATTACAGTCTGGTGCCCTCTAGTGGAACCTATCAATGCCAAGACACTTCACTCAGATATTTGACTGTGAGAGTAACTTAGACTGGCATAAAAGGATTTACTATATTTTTGGAAATTTCACATGTTCTTGCCAAATAAAGGAGTTTTGAGCTCTATAAGTACAGTTTGCTAAGTAAACATAATAAAGGTGCAATCCCACACTTGTTCAAGGGTTACTGAAGATATAGTTTACTATATAGTGAGGCTTTTCACAGCTGCCAGATGACCCTGAGGCAAACTGCCAAATCATATGTCATCTTTTTACTGTATATATAATGATAGAGCAATGAAAACAAAACCAATGCTGAAAGTGCTTATTAAACATACAGCAACTAAGCAGACATTAAAGCTGTTGCTAGTAATAAAAAACTAAACATAAGTGGCAATGACATAGTCTGATGTATACTGAAAATAAATAGCAAACACTTTCTTGATCTGCCAAGCTGTAATCTGATTGGCTGGCTTGTGTCAAGGTGCAAAGGTTTTCTCCAGCTGCATTGAAACAAAGTAATGTTTACATGACACTGGTTTTCAACAATAAGCACTTTTAAAGAAAAACGAATTGCTGGATTTGAAGATTTCCAGGTTGTTTGTAGCACTAAGTAACAAGTGAACTAAGGGTGCTTTCACAGTAGCACTTTTAGTGAGCAACCGCATTTGAATGATGTCAACGTTTGGCTCGTTTGGATGGTGAAAAAATGGCTGTTTTCCAGCCGCACCCGAGAAAAGATGTTTTGAACCACACCCGAGTCCACTTGGAAAGGTGGTCTGGGGTACGGTATATGAGAACTCTGGTATGGTTCGCTGCTGATATAAACGCAATCGTACCAAATCGAGGAAGTGAACCTCTGGTGATGACAAAGAATTCTCGTCTTTACAGGCTCCCGATCTTAATTATTGTGGTATTAGCATTTCTCATACCTGCTTGTCTCCAATTAAATCACCTTCAAAGAGAACCTCACATTCTTCACATCTGTTTATATGGAACTGCTGGCTCACGGCAGACAATGATAACATCCTTTACATCATTGAACATTCAATGACTTTGTGGTAGACAAACCTAAGTGTCATTCTGTGCAAGTTTTGGTGGTAAATCCAAAGAGACGGATACTTTAATAACACTTGTCTACTTGAGTTGTTACTTAGTTGCATTGTTAAACAGCTGCCGCTTCTACTCATGTTGATGACACAATCAGACCGTGGTTTGGACCCAAATAATATGATGTGAATATAGACCAGCGGGGGCAGGCGGAGGAAAAGAACTCGAGTTCGGGCCAAGCAATCAAACCAAGTGTAAAAGCACCCTAAATATCCTTGAGAAAAATGTCATTATGAATTCAATTTGTTGAATTATGTTGGTAAAATAACTGTTACTGTTTCCTGTACAGCCAATCGCAGACCAACACAGCTGTTATTTGAAAGAGTTTTTTCTCGTTTCTCTATAAAAAAATTCAAAAATAAATCAAACTGTGGTTGGTTGTGTTACATGTCTATCAAACAGCCTCTTCTGGGATAGGCTGCAAAATGGACCAGACGTTATGCCGATAGTCAAAATTCTGGCTACATAAGACCAGTAATGTCATAAAATCTCTACTTGATCAACCCCCCAAAATGCCATTTTCTAAATATAATTTGTGACAAGCATTTTATTATTTTACAGAACCATCCCTAAGTTGCCGATTAGAAGAATTCCATGATACAATACAGCAATTGAAAATAAAAACTTTTTGCTCACTGTATGGTCGGTGCCAGCCTTCACCATGCCTGGTACCCCTCAGAGTCGTTAGTGTGCTGTAATCAGAGGTAATCATGCAATAATGATGCCTGCCCGGAACAGAGGGAATTCCTATCAATTAGGCCGTCACACCGGGGCCCTGCTGAGACGTGAAGGGCCACACTACTGAAGCACACACTCATTAGCTCATTGCCACACTAGAAAGATTCACATATTCACATTCATCGCACTGAGATTTTTCCACTGGGTCGCTGCCTGATGTAAAAGTGATGCAGAGGACAAGAACTAATTTATAATAATGCACATAAAGGTATGTATATACAACATAAGGTAAATACAACATCCTTTGGTAGAATGCATGATTATATCCCTTTAAAACATTAAATAAAAGCCGTTTATCAAAATTGATATATGTTCAAAGCATCTATTGTGCCAGAATACTCCAAGATGAGAAATTGTTATTGCTCAGAAATGACTCTTTCATAGCTCAGGAGTCTAAAGAAAGTTCTCAGTAATGTTTTGTCTAAGCATCAACTTTGTCTCAGATTTCTTGTATAACTCATATAAAAAAGACAAATGAGACAATTGTTAACATACAGTAAGCATAGAGCTATAACATTAATGTGGATAACATAGATCAGATCATTTGGTCTTTGGAAAATTTGATGGAAAATATTTGGGTTCATAATGAAATCTTTCACTTTGATTGGAGTCTTTGGTATCTTTGCAGATTTAAGCATAGCTTGAGACATTGAGCAAGTTTACATGCACACCAATATGCCAATTACTCTCTAAAATCATCTTATTTAAAAACAAATCTCCCCAATTTGGAATGCCCAATTCCCAATGCGCTCTAAGTCCTCCTGGTGGCGTAGTGACTTGCCTCAATCCGGGTGGCGGAGGACGAATCTCAGTTGCCTCCGCCTCTGAGACCGTCAGTCCACGCATCTCATCACATGGCTTGTTGAGTGCATTACCGCGGAAATGTAGACCATGTGGATGCTTCACGCTGTTCTCCACGGCTTCTATGCACAACTCACCATGCGAGAAACACATTATAGGAGTTATCCCATGTGGCTCTACCCTCCCTAGCAACCGGTCGAATTTGGTTGCTTAGGAGACCTGGCTGGAGTCACAGATCACTGACTTTTTGAGACATTGTTGAGATCTTAATTGAAGCTCTAGAGGAGACATGATTTTTCACTTCATTTTTTTCAAGAGAAAAATCTGAGGAAACTCAAGCTTTAGTCTCTATTTGATCTCCATTTAATCTCATTGCTGTCTAGGAAAAACAACTGAGCTACAATATTATTATGGTCTAGGCTACTTCTAGTCTACTTCTTTATGATTCGAAAAACATAAAAACACAGTTTCTATCCTGGTTTGTCACCATTAAACTTCTGCAAACACATAAACACACACAGGAGTGCCAAATAATCAACAAAAACACACAAAGAGATGGGTTGTCTGGAGCATGTGCAATTCCTCACACAGCGGAGGGCCCGTGCGATAGCTCTTTCGTGAATCACTGATCCCATGTGTTCCAGTGGCCCAGCACTGCTTGCGCCCCCTGCCAGTAGATACAGGCTATTTAAATGCTCCATTGGAGAGAGATTAAAGTTTATGCAAGGTCACTGGGGATGTGATAATTATAATCACAGGTTTTTGGCTCTAAAATGACAGCCATTTGTTATTTTCACTTGAGTAATTCCCCCAGCCCTAGGATGTTGACAAGCGTGCACTGATTTAGTGGCCTGCAGTCCCCTCTTCCCTCAGGAGACTCTCCAACACCCCCCCACCCCCCACCAAACCGCCCACCCCTTCGCAACAGCCCAAGCTCAACCAGACCAAAGCCACAGACTGACACTCCCTCTGGGACCGCCGTGGCGTTCAGCTCCCCTGCCCAAAAAAGACAGAGCAGTAGAGGCAAAGCAGCCATTCACTGGAGACTACGGGGTGGAAGAGACTGTTTGTAGGGTACTACATCTAAAGACCAATATATGGATCACTGTAGAGCCTATTGATCATACAATAGCTGTATTCATAATTTTAATTGTAGCATAAGCAGCATCAAAAGAATTTCTTTCTTTTGTTTTTAGCATCCAACATAGGCACAGATGTATTCTAGAGTAATTCTCTTTGCATCAAGCTAATATAAGCAAGTCGGTGGTGTTTGCAAAGGTTATTGCTCATTTAAACAAACCCCTAACTCTTAGTATTAAAGTTGGGTTTGACAGGATGCATCCATTTGTATATTGGAAATTTGTTTTATGGACGGATGTTTTTGATGAGTTCTGGTGGAAATCCAACCAGGTATGCATTGACCAGACTGCGAATTATCCAATGCACTTCTGGACATTGTTTATTTTCTGTTATTTTTGTTGTTGTTGCTTAATTTCGTTGTGCTGTCATTTATTTCCATTGTGTTTTCAGCATTTGTTTGCTTTGCTAATTTGGTTGTGCACCCTTGGGCCACCATATTTATTAATGCAAGAACCTGTTCTTGTCAGAGTGGCCCCTAACTATGAGGATATACACTGAAGGAGTGGTGGCGGTGGGCTTGGGACAGTAAGCAACCAACAAGAACACCCTAGCAACCGCATAGCAATGTCTTAAAAGTCACTCAGAACACTGTATCAATTCATAGCAAAGCCCTAACAACCACCCGCAACACCTTAGCATAGTAGCGGCATGTTTCGTTCTTCAAATAGTGTAAAATCTTTTATTAGTACCCAAATTCCTCAATAACAGAGCCTAATAGTCCATGCAGTACAGTCAGGTCAGATAACCAAATTCATTGACGCTGGAACATAAACACCCTGTTTCCAATGTCTACAACTTATTCTTGCCCTACAGTAGAGCCACTGTAGCATATTTCCCAATCAAGAAATAGAGGGCAACCTATTTGCCATCCAGCAGAAGGAGAAAGAGTGAGAGAGACTTCGAAAAAAAAAAAACTCATTAAGCATTCAACTGCAACAGCCTTAATCCCAATTGGATTTGTGAGAAATCTGAAGGCAATGCAACTGTGCAATTTGCACACAAAGTGGTCTGGATTGATCTAAAATAAACCCTCAACTTTAAATGTGCAAAAAAGACTAGCAGATAATTACATCATTTAGGAAATTGATCGGCGAGGAGTCAATGCACGAGCTTTCGGAAACTGAAGATAAATAGCAAGAGTGGCCGCTTTAAAGGAGCCATTGATGCTGACGATGACCAAAGAGAGATTCAATATTTCAAACGGCACAAAAAAAAGGGTGAGGACGAAAATCAAAGCGCTTCAGGGAAGGGACAATGGAAGACAGAATTAGTGCCAACAAAAGATTTCATTAAGCTAAACAAGGTTTAACTACAAAATCAATATGTCATAATTAAAGCTAGAGCCTCGCCTTTAGAGCAAAAAAGAGAAGAGTTAAAAGGGACTTATTTGGCCTAAATGATGGTCAGGGTTATTAAGATCAGATGATAAAAGTATTTCCTGAACAAAAGACTCTACTTATTACATACTATATATTTTCGTTCGAGCTCCTTTCAGGCTGCACCATTCTTTTAGAGTATCTAAAATACATTGCTGTGGATATATCTGTGAGATCCAAGAATTAAACAGATCGTTCACCCAAAAATGAAAATTCTGTCATCATGTATTCACCCTCATGTCATCCAAACTCGTGACTGTCTTTCTTCTCTGGAACACTAAAGGAGAATGTTCGCAGAACGTTAGCCACAGTCACCATTCACTTTCATTGCATCCTTTTTACATACAATGAAAGTGAATGGTGACAGAAGATAACATTGTAAGTAATCCCTATAAGACAAAACAGAGCAGACAGTAGATCCATTTCAATTACCCATTGATAAACATAACTGTACATTCTGTTAAGAAAATATGAGTGGTGCCTGTCAAAAGTTGCAGCCACAATTCTAAGGTGTTGTCGGTGGTTGCCAGGGTGCTCTTAGGTGCTTGATAGTGTTCTGGGTGGTTGCCTTGGAGTTGCTAAAGTGTTCTTTGTGTTTTTAAGTATGTTGCTAAGTGGTTGCTATAGTATTCTGGGTGGTTGCCTTGGAGTTGCAATACAGTTGGTAAGGTGTTCTATTTGTTTTTTGTTTTTTATTATGTTGCTATGCATTTGGCTGTTTTGGGTGATTGCCAGAGTGTTGCTATGTGGTTTCTTAAAGGGAAAGTACTCCCAAAAATGAAAACTTTCTCATCATTTACTCAGATGTGTATGACTTTCTTCAGCAGAACAAAAATGAAGATTTTTAGAAGAATATCTCTGCTCTGTAGGTCCATAAAATGCAAGTGAATGGTGATCAGACCTTTGTAGCTCCAAAAAACACAAAGGAATCATAAAAGTAATCCATATGACTCTAGTGTTTAAATCCATATCTTCAGAAGTGATATAATAGGTGTGGGTGAGAAAATGAACAATATTCATGTCCTTTTTTTACTCTAAAACCCCACTTTAACTTTCAGATGTGAAAGTTAAACTAAACAGGCACCACGTGTGTCTTTCAGATGTAAAAGTGAAAGTGAAAGTGGATATTTAGCATAAAATGGATTACTTCCATGTTTCCTTTATGTGATTTTTGGAGCTACAAAGGTCTGATCACCATTCACTTGCATTGTATGGACCAACAGAGCTGAGATATTCTTCTAAAAATCATCATTTGTGTTCTGCAGAAGAAAGAAAGAAAGTCATACACATCTGGTATGGCATGAGGGTGAGTAAATTATGAGAGAATTTTCATTTTTGGGTGAACCATCCCTTTAAGAGTTGCTACCTGGTAAGCACACCTGTACTGATTCCTGAACAAGCCACAGATTTCAAGCCACAAATGATGCGGAACGAGTTAGACCAAACTTAAATAACAGCGATGCTTGACTTAGAAACCTCTAAGAACTCTATCAGCATCTCAAAGTTTTTGGATCCAAAATCAAATGCATTATGGGTAATGTCATGAGGCTAGTATCCATACTAATCTAGGCTGCGCTGAACACACATACTTAACACAATCACTTTATGCAGCTTTCAAAGGAACCCACACATTCTGTCAGACTGAAGTCATTAGCTGCAAATGGCATTTCACAAGCACAAGCCCTGATCAGTCTGCATGATGGCTGCCTTTTAGTGCTCATCTGCGAAGAAAAAGGTCATAATTTGAACGGTGAATACATTCGAGGTGAGCTGCGTGTAAGGAGGGTTTAATACATTACACTTGAATGGGAGTACAGAATACCTGCACACACTATGACAAATGAACATTGGTTCTGCTTCATCTGAATTTTATGAATACAGCTCTACGATCCATCAGAAAACCTTTGTTAGCCTATTCACAGCTCTCATCTTTTGGACTGTTCATTAATCTGTATTTGTGGGAGTACAAAGTTAGAATAGCCCGATATAAAATTTTCTAAGAGACATGTGCGGAGGCAGTGCTTGGATCTTCAGCGAATGGATATTTCCGCTGGGTTTTATGTTTGACAAGGTTGTCGTTCAGGTCGCTGTGTGGTCACATGAAAAGGCCTTAGGCTACGAGTCAATACACTACTCAGTCTACACAATCACCATTGTGTCTGTCCATTTCCATTAATTAGCTCTTATCAATTAATAGACTTGTAAATCTGAAAAGCTTTTGAAACAAAAACAAAACGTTTCTTGTTTGACCTAAGGTTACTGTGTTTGTTTGTTTTCACAAAGTGTCATATTTTTCATATTTAGTTTTCCAATTTAATACATTTAATTAGCAGGTGGGTAATTAAGGTAAATAACAAATAGTAGTGAAGATTTACAATAAGGTTTTATTAATTAATATTAGTTAACTATTAAGAAGTATACTATTAGTTAACATGAACTAACAGTAAGCAATACTTTTATTTAAAACGTTAATTTCAACATTTACTGATACATTTTAAAATTAAAAGTTGCATTTTTAACATTAGTTATTGCATTATGAACTAACATGTACTAAAAATGAACAAATGTATTTTTATTAGGGCTGTCGACTTACCGCATTCATTTTGTGCGATTAATTATATGCAAATGAAAATGTAAAAAAATGAACACAATTAATGGTGCCCCCGACTCGTAGGTGAAAACACCTGAAAGGAACACAACAGAATGCAGGGATTTCAAGATGTGTTTTTAACTATTTTTAACTTGAAATATCTTTCTAAAAATACAGCGCTCATGACTAGAGGTGCTAAAAACCAGTGTGATGTGACACAACCAAAGTGAGATGCTCCAATATCTCGATATGCGATTGATTGTGATTAATTCGATTTAGAATTTAAATCGACTGACAGCCCTAATTTTTTAAGACCAGCATTAACCAAGATGAATAAATTCTGAATTTATTCAGAAATAAATTGATTAATGTTAGTTCATGATACCTAATGTATTCATTAATGTTAACAAATAACCATTTTAAAGTATTACCACTTTAGTTGTATGTATTGTATATTAAAAAGATAAATGGCTAGCAAAGTTTAATAGAAAAAAAAGCTTTTGTGCATTAAGACCAGAATTCAGAAAACCAAAACACTTGCAATTTAAGTTCATTGGGTTCTTATGTTTGCTATTTGTTATATGTCGCTGAACCGGTTGGTGTATCTCTAATTGAACACAAAACAATTTAGAATTCAATTATGAAACTACATACATGTCTTCAATGTAAAGTGGTGTATTAATCTGAAGCGGGTCGGGAAAACCGTTAGCACTGGGCTGAAGGCAAGTGAGGGGGTATATCGCTCCCAGAAATAACAAACGAGCCACTCTACTGATAAGAGGAGCTGGTCACCAGCTGCATAATGATAGCGGGCCCCCACAGCATCTATGTAATTTTGAGGGGTCAGCTTTCCCCTGCTGCCCACGCTCCAGTGCAATACAGAAATTAATAGTACTCCTCACCACCCCATCATTTCCAGCGTAACTGAGATCTCCTCGCTCCTCTTAAGACATTTGAGTGAATTTTGATTATTTTTAAAAACTGCATTAGTGAAACTACTGTAATTGGATTCTTGAAATTGTACGTGGTTCTTTCTATAAAGACGTCTTTGGGCGTTGTGCCACGTCTCTCACCAGAGTGCCATGTTTTTAGATGCCATGTCAACTGCATTCTTCTATCTCCTTGACACTGTGTCCCAAGGATATATTTGGTGTGAACAGACCCTTAAAGAAGGATATCCTTAATTACTTCTAAATGGATCTAACACTTACTTATTTTTTTTATAAGGGAAAACATGAAAGTATCAGAAATGTAAAGCTTATTTTAAAAATTATAAAACTAAAAACCTTAACCTAATATTCAGAGCCATTATTATATGAAATTACACTGAGACTGGACTTTTGGGGTTTTTGTCAATAGTTAACTAGTGATATATTCAGCCTGATCTCATGAAATCTATGTGAACATGACAACATTTTTGCAATTCAAAATTTGCGTGCTTTATAACACGTTTGGCTGCAGTTTTACAGTGAAATGTCCAGCTGGGGGCGCCAAAAGCGAGTAAAATTGTGTCGTATTCAGATGAGGTATAAGGTGTATTATAGATGAATTATACCTCCCTAACCTAAAACGTTTGTCTGAACCTAACCAATAGTGTTTTCAAATATAAATGAGATGTTAAAAAATGACATCCTTACCAAATGAACACCTAAACTTAACCTTTATTGTTTTACAATGCAGAAGTGAGATGAAAAGCACATATTCTGAAGCAACCATGTCCTTTCGTGACGCTTCTATGATTGCGTTGTCAGCTTGAGTTCATGACTGGGCTTGAACTGCGGTCCTCCAACTCAAAATCCAACACTTTACGAGGTGAGCTACTGTGCATGTTATTCATGTTGGAATAAGTGTATATATGTAGGTGGGTCTGTAATACAAGCGTCAAAATTCGTAGTGGCTAAAACACAGGGCTGTTAATCAGAAGGTCACAGGTTCTAACCCCATGGCCACCACCATTGTGTGCTTGAGCAAGGTACTTAACTCCAGGTTGTTCCGGGGGGATTGTCCCTGTAATAATTGCACTGTAAGTCGCTTTGGATAAAAGCGTCTGCCAAATGCATAAATGTAAATGTAAATGTAAATAAAGAGAAGTATTTATAAAGTCATAATCAGCCATTAAAGTCATTATTTGAGTGAAAGTTAATAAAACACACAGTTGTTGTAGTGCCTGTAGTGTAGTTCATTTCACCTGGAAACTGCAGGGAATTGTACCTGGAGACATGTATAAGACAAGAAAACAAGTTCCGCAAAAATTTATATAGAGCCACGTTTTCACTTAGAGACCAGGATGGATATATTGATATATCTGTCAATATTTGGCCATTTTAAGATGATAAACTTCCATAACGGTGCTCACTGCTAATAGAAGCATAAAAGTGGTTTTGTGGTGGCATAGTGGGCTAAAGCACATAACTGGTAATCAGAAGGTTGCTGGTTCAATCCCCACAGCCACCACCATTGTGTCCTTGAGCAAGGCACTTAACTCCAAGTTGCTCCGGGGGGATTCATCACATCATTAGCTGGGTAACTCCTAGCCAATCGCACGTAAGCCAATGCTTTATAAGTCCTCTCACAAGCTATCACATTGCTGTTTCGGTGTGCTAACACTGCAACCTCCACCTCCCCACCACCACCAGTTAAGCCCTGTACCGCAGGGGGGTAGGCTCCTCGCCCCTGCCTCCTATCTCCGGCAGGACATGATGGTTCCGGGTACAACTACCTCGGACTGCCGGACGGGGCCTTCGCCAAAGAGAGAGACATCACCTCCCGTTCAAATGCCATCAAATAAATGGCATCTCAAACTTCACTCAAGCCTGCGTGTCTTCCCGATAGAAATAAAGTTCCCTACTTTGCTATGTATACAGTACGACAGACACGTATAAACATCACAATTTCACCATTTAAATTTGCTGCTATTTTGCATCTAAATATTCTCCTTACTCATCATGCCAAAGCTGTTATTAGGTGGCCCAACAAAATATAGCCTTTCTATTTGCCAGCACATAGTGAACCAGTGAGAGAGCTAATGTTATTATCTCAACACCAAGATGGAGCTGGGATTAGCAGCTAATGTAAATGAGATATGAGAAGGGTCCAGCATTAGCAGCGGCCTTTCTTCAGCAGAAGAGCTTCAGCAAATAGAGGGAGATAAGGAAATCCCTGTAATTACATGGAGACACATTGGTCAATTCAGCTCTGTAAGTACCTGAGCTCTGTAGCCTCTAAGTGGGAGGGGAGAGAGACCGAGCTGGAAGTGTTATCCTTGGCAATATTAAGTGATTCTGGAGGATCAATAGAAGTACATTGAACCCAATGTGAAGACGAGCACTGGACGTGCCACCTCTTTGTGCCCTGGTATCGTTCCATCATTTTTTGGTAATATCATTTCTGAATTAAATTTTATGGCTCATTACTTTCCAGTGCCGACTGGCTATAATGGAATCTCAAAGAGGCGAGGGAAGTCTTTGTGCCCAGGGTTGGCGTTGTTAAGACGTTATTTATTTCTAATTGTTGGAATATAAAACGGTAGCTTATCATTTTTTATATTTGCATGTCAAAAGTCAATCACCATTTGCCCTAAACATTCATAGCGAACAACCATCTAATAGGATCCATTCTTCAGTGATCCACATCGAAAGGTTTGACCTTGTTTTTACAATCGAGGTGTTGTGATGGTCTTGACTAAATGACTCTTTACAAATGTGCGGCAAACTATATGAAACACTTTGGCAATTCAAATAACGGGACCTAGTTTTTGTGGCATGGTAAATAATGACTATTGTAGTGGCCAAGCACAAAACAGGCCAATCTAAATCAGTTGTTACAGTGTAAAATAGCTTTAGCTTTACAGTTCCCTCGCACAGTGATTTTGACTTTAGACGACTCGGTCCACAGCAGCATCACTTACTGGATAACGCTGGTCAGCCATCCAGACAGTGCACAGAGTCCCAAAGTTGAATTCTGTCTTCAGAGATGACTTTGTGAACAAGAGAGCTGAGCGAATCCCTTAAGATTAATTTTCCCCCCAAGTCCGTCTTATGGAGTTCAAATTGAACCTATTCTGTGGGCAAGATAACCTTTTCTAGATCCAGCCCAGCTCAACACAGTGAAATGAATGGTTGTAAAGGAACTCTATTAGGATGACAATTTATGTTTTAGCTCTGTAGCACAGGGTTTCAAATTAAGGGTGAGTGCATAGAATATATATATATATAGATAGATAGATAGATAGATAGATAGATAGATAGATAGATAGATAGATAGATAGATAGATAGATAGATAGATAGATAGATAGATATTCAGAAAGAAATCCTAAAGCATACTGGAATATACTGTATATCTGAAGAAAAAAAACGTAATGTATTAGGATCAGGTATCACTACAAATCAAAGTAATATCACGGTGCAGGTCACATTTGAAAATGTGAAAAAAAGTTAGCATTTTTTTATTTTGCATTAAGAAAAATGAAGTCTATTAAGATTTGTGCATATTGACATTATTTACATGACAACTAAGCACGTCTTACCCCCTTTGACTTTAATGAGACCTGATTTTAAAATTACATCAGCATAAATGCAACAAATACCTCCATGATGTATAAATACATTGCAAATAAAATATTATTTCTTTTGCATTACAGTAATAAAAACAAGACTTTTTTGGGGATTACTGTAATGATAATTTTGGGGGAAATGTTCTTAATTGTCATTAAAAAAAATTCACAATGCAAAAAAAAAAAACGCAATGGTCCTAAAAAAGGAAATAGTAATATCTGGTATCACTAAAAATGATGGTGTATCTTTATACTGTACAGGATGGGTGAATCTCACATCTGGGTATTTAAAAATGTGATAAAAAAAAAATTGTGTTTTGCAAAAAGAAAGTGAAGCCTATTTTAAAAGATGCAATGTAGTGTGAAAATATTTTCATGAAGTACAATTACCCATGAACGTGCCAAATGTGCCGCGATAAGCAACAATTAGTTAACTGTTGTTTATTACAACTTTATTGTTAATGTTATGCAGAACGCACCACAAAATGGTGCCGCGATATGCAAAAAAGGACAGCGAAAGGACAGCTCACCCCGCTCAACAGTTGGGTCATTTGCCATGTAAATCCCGGGCCGATTTCTCTTCCTAGTCCAGCCCTGCCCACACCTACTACTTCTGAAGATATGGATTTAAACACTAGAGTCATATGGATTACTTTTATGATTCCTTTGTGTTTTTTGGAGCTACAAAAGGTCTGATCACCATTCACTTGCATTTTATGGACCTACAGAGCTGAGATATTCTTCTAAATATTTTCATTTATGTTCTGCTGAATACACATCTGGGATTGCATGCTGAGTTTTGTTGTAATTCCCTTTATTGTTAATGTTGATTTTCACTGTAATACAGAATTTCTTACAATATTACAGTACAAAATGACTCTAATACAGTTATTTTTTTTTTGTATTTAAATCAGCATAAAGGCAACAAATATCTCATGTTGGTGTTTAAATACTTCAGAAATAAATTAATACGGTATATAATTTTTTTCACATTATACTAATAATAAAGCTGTTGGGATTACAGTAAAAAAATCTAATGGTCTGAAAAATAGGCCTCCTTTTCTTTAAGCAAAATATGATTTTTGTATATCTTCCTTTTGATTTAAGGGTGAAATATGTACTGGACATGTGCTTGACGAGATTTGAGACATTCACCGATGTCGATTATATTAATATTTATGTTATATGTGTTTGCAACATGAAAAAAGAGGTTTCACATTTTACATTGAAAAACACATACAGTCCATCAGCTGGATCTGTGGATGGGGCAAAAATCCCCCACACTTTCCTCTGGACTCTCAGGTCCTTGGTTGTCACAAGGTCACAGGGAAGATTTTAATTGCTGTGAGCTGTTATGTGCTTTCATGGGCTCTGCCATGATAAATTACTCATTGGTTGAAAAGCAAGTCTATATAAACAAGCTTATCTCGTCTCCTCTGTAATGAAAAATGAGTTGTGAGTATCATTGTTAATCACAGTAATTGTTAATGTTAAGAGGGCTGGATTTCCAAGTATCCTCATTATTGATCAAATTTCTTTTTACATTAAAAGTCTGCTGATTCGCCGACACATCCTACTTCCCAGTAATTCCTCTAATTAGTTATTTATAGCCTCCGTGCCTCTCATACCAGCTATGAGAGATAAAGCGAATTGCTTGTCGGACGGCTCACACTTCACGCTGTTGATGTGCTGCAGTTGTATGGGGCATGAATTTACCATGACTATGGAATGAATGCGGGGTCTCACCTCTCCTTCTTCGCTAGATTACCACCTACATTCCCAATCTGCGAGCAGACAATGGTAAAGGCTAATTAACTTTTTTAGCCATTTAATATCTGCAGATTGCATAGTTCGGCTTTTTCACAAGCAGTTTGTGGAGGCAGTTAATGGCTGCTCTATCGCAAATATAAAGCATCATGCATTGACTATAAGTACATAAAATAAAGTTGAAGTGTTGAATTTCTGCCCCACTAGCATCACCAAACAAAATTGCTAAAATAATGATGAAAAAGGAAAACTCCCCTGTCTTTCATTGGTCAAACGAACAGATTGCCCCGCCCCAAATCACATTAAAGTAAAGCTAATATTTCAACATTTCATGCCACAAGAATCACAATTACATTGATAATTAATTATCTGGCTAACGGTTAAAACATGCCAAAGGGTGTCGCACAGTTGGCGCTTTGATGTTACACAATGGCAAGCAATTAACCTTTCCTCTACAATTGGATTTACTACAAGATCATCCACGTGTTGATGAAATAATTCATATAAATTCCATCTCCCCATTGCATTGACATAGATAATTACTTGTCAGTAACCAGCCACCTCTGATTGCTCTCCCCTGAAGCTCTTGGCGGTTAGGAAAAGATGAGACGACTCTTGGGAAACTCTACTGGCACGTTTGTGATGCACTTCACGTGACAGCGGCACTCATAGTTAATTATCTTCTCACCCGAGATTTGCTCGAGATCCCAAACTCTCCCCATCTAATGAGATGGCTTCTCCAATTATCCTGAGCAGGGAGCCAATGCCCACTTATCAATAAATCAGGGAAGGCGATGGAAGCTCAATGAGGCTAAATTTCAGAAATTATCCTATTTACAGACATGCCAATAAGGCGCATTACTGCGCTGAACACTCTTAAACACATTTTGCCATGTTTCCCCTTAGTGGTAATTGGTTGAAGAGATTCAAGAGCAATTTCTAGCAGAGAGCGGACAATGTGGATTGGTTGATCCAAAGGGCTTTTATTATGAAATCCGATGAGAAAATAGTGAACGCTGGTGAATTTAAAATTGCTCAGAATGTAATCAAAGGGCATTTACACAAGTGAGACAAGGTGTGACTGGTAAGCATGGGCATTTAGCCCCTTCTTGTAGATGCTGTGACTACAACATTGTAGTAGCAGAAAGCATGTTTATCCATCAATGGCCATTTAATAGTATTTTGATTACATACATTTTGCAAGCAACATACAGTGGGTAATTAATTTAGAATGGATTGTGCAGTAAAATCGTTGGTTATTTGCTCATGCTTTCTGCACTGGTTTAGCACATCAGATAAGGCAACGGTGCAAATGCACCCATACAATCGCTGCTGAATGCAATTTACCCATGCAATTTGAATGTGCAATCTTGTGGGCCAACTCTGTGCACTAAATATAAAGGAGAATGCAGCAGACCACCGTTATCTGACACACTTTGGCAGGATTGAACAGCATCACTAACTACTGTGATCAGACACCTGAATCATCTATTTAACATGCTGAAAGCATGCTTGACCACAGCGAGATTGATAGAAAATGTACACAAATATCTCTCTTTAGAAAATAACAAGCATTTTTATTTGTCTGCTAGTAAATTCGCAGAAGGCTATTTTTGGGAATGAAGCGCAATCTATAATAAGCATAATTTACATAGAAAGGAGGAGTGTTTGCATTGACATTAACAGGGCTGGATTGTGAAGAGAAATCGGCCTGGGATTTTACATAGCAACTAGCCCAAAAGTTGTTGAGCAGGGGTGTTTGCTGTCCTTTTCTGCATATCGCGGCACCGTTTTGTGGTCCGTTCTGCATAACACAGCGGCTCATTTTAGCTTATCGCGACCCATTCGGTCTGTTTCGTGGCCGACCCACCGACCCGCTTGGTTCTTCCAATGTCAAGTCCGCCCCTGATCGGCCCCAAAGTGCGTCTACCTCACTTCTGATCGCAGAATTAAATAATATCATCATATATATATATATATATATATATATATATATATATATATATATATATATATATATATATATATATATATATATATATATATACTGTATATATAATATTATAAAGTATATATAACATAAAAATATTTTCTTCTTTTGACTGTATGTTACCCACTTTTTGTTAGTAGTTGGTAGTGTAGCTAATTAGATTTTTTTTTAAAGAGTAGCTTGACAGAAGTTTAACTACTTTAATTTATCAGTACCTTATACAGTAGCTTGGGAAGTTACAGTTTCAAGTATCTTCCCCGACTGGACCAAAAACAATTCTAGAACTGTTTATGAAACAAAAGGAAACAAAAATGTCCTTGGTCCAACATTAATTAAAATTAAAATTTTAAATGATGAGAGCATGTCATGCAACCTGTCCGTGTTGGCAAGATAAATTTGTGCCAGAACAATAAAGAGTTTGATTAGATGTACGGCCTTGGACAATTAAGAAAAAAAGTATTTTAGCATTTAGCAAATAGCATTAGCATTTAGCAGGTTTTTTCTCTGGTGCCTGTGACCCTATCAAAACAATAGCCAATAAGTGGCCAAAGTGGAGAACCGCTGCTTTAGAGAAGATATTGTAAACGTTATGTGTGGCAGATGCCTTCAAATGAAAGAAAACAACATTTGTATTCATACTGGTTTCATACAAAAAGTTAAATTGATGATGCATCACTGTCCTATTCCTTAAGAGTACTGTAGAGGCATTAAAAGAATAACCCATGGCCTTGTAATTATTCAAACCCAACAGAACCATCATAATAGGACTTAAGGTCCCATTCCATGATTTTAATTAAAGATAAGTTCTTCTTTGTCTATGCTTAGTTTACTAATCTGAATTCAATACATCCATATGTTGCTGGTGAGAGGCTAATGTGCGAACAGGGAAAATATTGAAACCCACTGCATTTAATTTGGTTCTGATCAATTCAGATTGACCGCACTTAACATGCAAATGCTTCTCGAGTCAAATTTACCCTCTTCTTATTTGGCAGCAGTTCAAAGAGTCTTACAGCACATCCAGACTTGCTACTTTAAGACAACTGCAGACTTGTCTTTTTAGATACATGCTGTCACTAATATTGCAAGATTACCAATAATCATTAACCATCTGTTAATCCCACCTGTCAGAAACAGTTAATGCTTCCATTGGTCTATTATTGTGTGCATTTTTAGTTCCTGAAATTAGTTATTAAGACTCAACTCACAAAGCCTCATTTCCAAAGCCTTGTGAGCCTTGCAGTCTACTGCCTTAAAAGACAGCTGCCTTCTAAGGCAGTATCCTGATCTTCATGGAACGCTCTACATAGGGTTGTATATGTACGTGGCATACAAATAGTGTTTCTCATCTCTTAAATTGAGTTTCATGTTAGCATGTTGCTAAGCTAATGTTGCGATACTCTAGGCCACAAGCACACTAATCCGTTGATGTTTGAAAACTCAAAACTCGTTTTCACTTTCCTTATTTTATCATTTTCCATAGTGCGGTAACAGAGAGCACTTTCAAAATGCTCGGTTTTTACTGGAGGATAGTGCCATTCTAGTGTGGATAGCGAGTCATAAACATAGCAAAAATAATACTTTCATACAAAAAAAGTATTAGTGTGAATGTGCCCTGGAGCATGAAGTTCACAGCACATGCATCTTTTGGGTAAAATAGCTAATTTTATAGATAATTTTCAGTGTTTAATGAAAAATAACAACATTTCGCTCGCTTGTCTGCCATATTGGATTTAATTTTTTATTAAACTTGGTGCAATGCAATAGGTCGCACTGTGTCAGTACTCATTGTAAGAAGTAGCTTGTTAATGGTTTTGAGCTGTTGTCATACAGTACTTCTTAGAAATGTAGTAAAGCTACTTTAAGTTAGCTACTCCCTGACACAGCTTGCAGAAGGCAAAGAGAGTTCCAAAAAATCTATAAAAATGATATTGGTTGAATGAAATTGATATTTTTCCAATTACGCATTTCCACACTGCTGCTCTGTAGAGCTGTTTGTTAGAGTTCTAATAGATGAACGCTCAGCAGTGCCTGATCACGAGTGACTGGAACAATCGCACTGTTTTACAAGGTAAGCGTTTTCAAATTGATTTGTTAAACAGCATTTTTAAAGACACTCCATACAGACATTTGTGCACTGACGGAGCGTGCGACTGAGACGGTGGTAATTACAGGCTGCATCTGTGAATAATTTCATAACGTGGCGACTCATTTTGACATCAGTAAAAGGCGGCAACACTCTCTGTTTCCCACTGAGACGTATCAAGGAAACTTCACATCTTTAATTTGCACATTAGCAACTCTCTGGCAAATTGGGAGTGTGTTTAATGCTAAAAACAAGTAATGGAAAGATAATGAAACCCATCACAGCCAAATAAATAATAATATACCGCCCAGGGAGAGCATATGCTCTTATAATCAAAAATCAGAATCACTGCATAAATCCCAATTACAGACTTAACCTGAACTGATTTTATGTTAGATTTATATGTATATATATATATATATATATATGATTTTAATTATGGCTTTATATTTCCACTAGCTATTTAGTGGATTATGTTATCTTTTTTTGCCGTAATCTAATTAAATGAACAGTTGACATGAAATACTTGTGGAAAGTTGACATGTCCTCTCCATTTAAAACTATTTTAAACTAACGAATATCATAGTCAAACCTTTCCCGCCCAAATGAGATGATGAATAGCATGGGGTATAGATAAGTAAAGATCAAAAGGGCATAAACAAATCCAAAAATTACCTAAAAGGAAGATCACAAACAGTTCCAGGATTCTTGCAAGGGCATTCCTGGTCAGCCCTCCCCTGGTCCACAGAGGTATATAGGTGTCTCTGTGTTTATGGGGGAAAAGGGCCGGTTTAAAGGATGAAATTGAATGGATTAGCATGAGCCGCTCTAGTTTTGATTGCCTCTGACTGAAAATATTTGAAAGCCACCAGGGGCCCCTCAGATGTTATGATATGGTCATTCAGACCCCTGTGTGTTTTGCTACAGGCTTTGGTTATAGAAATTGAATTGATATTTTGTAAACTTCATTTGCAGATAATACGATCTGACAGGGACAAATGCACAGGCGAATTGTTTTCAAACCGACTCCAAATGAAACTTATTACGGGGGTAAATGTGTATTTCTTTGTCTTTCCTTCTCTGGTGCACACCACCGTCCGTGGCTCCCTCTTAGGCCCTGAATATGTATCCATTTTCAGGGTAATTGAATTGATACTGTCATGTGTGGGGGCCAACAGATTCACGCAGCAGGGCGGATGGCCCGAGTGATTGAATCGAAAACAGCGAGAAAAAAATTTCCTTCGGCGCGAGCCAGCTAGGTCACAGTGGCATCATACGATAGACACACCTCACTGTTTTCTGATTACACCGACGGCCCCAATTGTCTTTCCAATAATCTGCCCCACTGATGTAATGCAGACTTTTCCAATTCCACCAGCTCTGGCCAGACCTCAGATGTGTTACATATTAATTTCCTTCCCCGTAAAATTTGCTCAGCTTTAGTTCAAATTCAGTTAGCCGGATTGATGAAAGTGGCAAAAGGATACGACGTTTACTGATTCTCCCTTTTCACCTTTGATTAGCTCCACATGTGAATTATTCCTTTGCTGTCAGTCTGCTATTTAGCAGTTGGGTGGGCCGATCTCAAAGCTGCAGCATGGAGAGAGAAAATAAGGTAGCTCGCAATTTCCCAGCACAACTGCTAGAGGCCGGTGGAACCTTTGATCAAACAAAACTAGGAGAACGACTTTTAAACAGCATCTCTATCATATACAATGGGGTCCAAAAAGTCTGAGACCACATTGAAAATCTGGGCTTTCTTTAATTAAATCTAGAAATAAACAGCAAGGATTTTGATACATTTGAAGTAGGTAAATGTTAGGATGCAAAATGAATATTTAAAAATCTGTACTATTTCTATCAGGAAGACTTGCAGACTTGAGTGAAATTTAAGATGACATTTATTTGATGAATATGAAACAGAAAAGTAATGTCTCTCTTTGGCGTAGGCCTCGTCAAATTCTGCCGAAGATAGGAGGCAGGGGCAAGGAGCCTACCCCCGTGCAGGACGGGACTCAACAGGTGGTGGTGGGGTGGTGGAGGTTGCAGTGTTAGCACACTGAAACAGCAATGTGATAGATTGTGAGCAGACTTATAAAGCAACAGCTTACATGTGATTGGCTGGAAATTACCCAGCTAATGGTGCGATTATGTAATTCGATTAATATTAGACTCTAAAATATACACCATGAGGAGCAAAAATGTGTTGCAATCTGTTTTTATTAGTCTTCATTAATCAGGTCTTGCCTATTAAACATTAATTCACATTTAATTCTGAAAAAGGGCTTTTACAAAATTATAATTTTGATAAAATTGATATGAATATATAAGGTAATGTGTATATTTTAGGCAACCTATTGTAGTGTCAGAAACATTTTTAATATGACTACATTTTGCAAACCTAGTTTAAACGTGCTGCAGTTTCCTTGTGAAATGAACACTAGAGGCACCAAAGCTGAACGTTTTATTCACTTTCACACAAATCACAAGGACAACAGCTGATTATGGCTTAATAAACACGAATTTTTCGCTCTTTACTCGCAAATCGCTATGTTATGATATTGAAACACTTTTACTCTAAAGCTACGTACACACTGCCAGCGACTTTATCGCTGCAGGTCGCCAGTGGCTGGCGGTGAAGTCGCTAGTGGGCGTTCCCACTACTGGTTGCCTAGTAACGTTTATAAATGACATTCACGGATGTCATTCCATTGCTGTTGACAGCGAATCTCTTTTCTTGCCACTAAAAACAAACATTTTGTAGGGAAAAGACTAAATATAAATGGAATCAGTACATAAAATGCTTTATATCATAGATGAATGAGAAACAAGGCGTGCTGTTTGCCAGAGCGGCTGTTTATCTGCGTGCTAAAATGCAAATGTCGGTCTGTATGGGTCCATAAAATCCCCGCGATCTCAGATACACCTTTCCACGCAGTATTTTTCTTTAAAATGTCCTTGTACGTGGGAAGAGACATATCATAGAGCACTGGAACATTTCTAACAGCAAGAATTAGCCTTTCATCCATCTTTCCGTTACTGCAGGAGCTGAGAGAAAGAGAGAAGGATCACGTGAGCTCTCCCGTCGTCTCTCCTATTGGCTGTCGCTTCCCTTAGTCGCTCCAAAGTTGAACTTTTCTCAACTTTGTCGCGTCGCTGGACACGCCCACATCTAGCGCCAACGGTCGCGACAGCTCGTATCGCCGGAAGTCGCTGTGCTCGCATTGAAAATGAATGGTATTGAGTCGCTGTCGCGCGCGATGTCGCTGACAGTGTGTACGCACCTTAACGCATCATTTGAAAAACTACACATTTTAACGCTTGTATTACAGACCCACCTACATTTCCAAACTTATTCCAATGTGATTAGCTTGTGAGACTTTGGACTCAGTAGACCGTGGTTCAAACCCGAAATGTGAGATGAAAGTGTCATAAAAGTGACATGAAATGACGTGGTCGCGTCACATTTGCTTTGACGACACTATCGGTGAGGTTTAGGTATTGGTTAAGGGAAGGATTTATGTTTTGTTTAGGGACGCTCCGATCCGATAGCTGGATCGGTATCGGCTCTGATACTGAAGATTTTAGACGGATCGGGTATCGGTCCAATGAGCCCGATCCAAATCTGATACTGTGTGTTAGTCGTGTTCGTTATTGTCAAGCTCCAAAAATGACATAAAAGAACCATAAAAACACAATTAAAGTAGTTCGTATGACTTGTGCATTTTATTTAAAGCCACTTAAAGATGTGCGATAGCTCTGTGAATCACAAAAGGCTGTGTTTAATAAGTAAATATATAGTATGCGCAGCGACAGCGTGTTCTAGCTACACACACACACGCAGCTATTTTTAGCCTTCACGCAGTGTGGAACATTTGAGCGCTACTCATGAACAACTTCTCAGATGTAGATGCTCAATTGTTCGGTTCACTTATAATATGCATCTAGAACGGCACTGGAGGAGCATTTTACTAGAATTTGAATAAGAAGCAAATTAAATTACTGTGAACTTGCCTACAAACGGACACATACAGGACTTCCTGTAGAGTTCAGAATGTCAAAATAAAATCGTGAGGGTTTAAAAAGTGCACAATTTAAATATAATACTGTCAAGTCAATAATAATAATATTAATAACAATGTATTATTATTACCATTATTGTCATCATTATTATATGTTTACAATTCATAACAATATTTAAGTTGAATGGGTTCCAAAAAATAACTGTGTGAATGAAAAGTGAGCTGATATCTTACAACTAAATTGAACAAAAAAGAGATCTGAATACTTTAAAGTCCAGTTGTAAGTTGAAACATTTTTGAAAAATTAAATAAAAGTTATATTTAAATGTATATACACATATTTACATTTAGCAGGGAAATAAATATGCAGTGCAAATGATAGTTTCTCCAGGGATGCTTGTGCATCAGATGCTGGAAATGCCCTGCCCATTTCTGAAACGGAAAATATGATTGGTTAGCAAATATCCATTCGCGTTTGAAACGAACGTTCTGATTGGTGGATCAGCTTAGTCCAACTGTCTGTCTTGCCAGTGCTCCCCAGTGCATCTCCATGCATGTTTAGTGAGATCTCTGTAAAAAAATAATAATTATAATTATAAAACACAATTCGCTCAACGGTGCTGCGGCATCGCGTTATTAGATTGAAAACGTTCTGGGTCATATGCTTGTTGTTCTGGCAGCCACACGTATCATCACTTATTTCAGGTGGGCATACGCAAAATCCTAAAACAGATAGGAGAGCATACAACCTATGCCTGCCTATGCCATAGACTACATGACCAAAAAGCTGTTTCTTTGATTTTCAATCATTACCTCTACAAGGCACTGATTCCTCTTGTTTGAAAGAGTCTTGTGATGGCGCAAGCGCTTGTCTGCTTGTGTTTTTCAGCATTTATGAATGTTAAGATGAGTGGAAGAAGTTCCCATGCTGCACCAGTATTTGCTAATAATGTATAATCCATTTTATTTCACTTTGAAGCTTGTGATTATTGTTCGTGGTAACCCAATTCTAATATTCCTGATTAAAAAATAAATCAATTATTTAGAATTGATATTTTTGTGTGAACGTCAGTATCGGAAGTATCGATACTTTTAGGATCGATCCGCCCATCCCTACCATCAGCACTCGGACGCTTCACTGTGTGTGTATCACTCCACTTGTGTTCGTGCTGTTCTAAACTTCAGTGTAAAAGTAGTGCATATGTGTTAAGAGTTACTGTATAAGTGTCTCTTACATGTATTTTCTATTTTATTTTTTGACATTACATATGTTAGCCAGCAGGTGGTGGCAAAAGATAATTTATGTGTGAAATATGAGCAGTTTTGATGTGAAGTGAATCCGTCAGTCATTGTTTACATACAACAGCGCTCTGTGATAGCTCGTTTTACTACTACTACACAACTACAGCTAGAAAATATCTTTAAATGGCATTAAATGAACAACTTCAGCATTATGGACCATCACAGCTGAGAGACACAACAGACAGATTCATTACAGAACTCATTACTTACCTCTTACTGGAGTTTCCACATAGGAGAAAAAGTACTGTTAAAAATGGTGGAGGACTTTTCGGTTTCTATAGTGAAAAACTCTTTCACCGGTTACCGCGAAATAGGGAGAATTACCCCCACTTGAATGGCTGTTTTTCCACTGAGAAAGCTGATCCCTAGAAAGCTGACAGCATCTCTGCTTAGGTGTGGCAACAGGTGATCACACACGCTCCATCTCTCTCTCTCTCTCCCTCCCACACACACACACACACACAAACACACACACACTCACATACATCCTTGTTTATCCAATAACGTGTTCGAAACAGCACAAGATACTATTTCTGAAGTGACATTTTTGAATTACTAACTCAGGCTTGGACGCATCATTTGTTTTGAACCAGCAAAAGCAGATTTTGATCGGTCGCATTAGAAAATAGTTCCATGCACAAATGTCTTTTTATGACCATACTCAGTTTTTCGTAATTTTTTTTTTTTTTTTTTTTTTGCTGTTGCTGATGTAGGGCCATATCGCACTCTTGCTTGTGTGATATTGCTTAATTATCATTAAAATCTATTTAGCCTCACTTAATGTAAGAGTTTCTCTTGAGAACGTCATGGATTACAGTGAAAAAGAGACTGCTTGATAGTATTGTATATTAGTATATTTTAATATATAGATAGTTATATATTGTACATGTATTATATGTAGTTTTAGTCAATATAGTAATAAGAGTTAATAAGATAAAACTGCAGTTAGTATACTTTATATTAGTGATAGATTGATATATCCACCAGGTTGATTAACAGACCATATTTGGCCATATTGAGATAATCTAATTAAAGCCTTGTCAATTAGTAATGCACTTATTTTTAGTGAATTTTAAATGCATTTTTAAATAAAATATTAGATATTGTTATCTGCATCAGCCATTGAGAAACCCATATCGACCATTACAAAATACTCATACAATACTGTATGTTTAATAAATTAATTTGGTTTGTAATCCTTATTTGAAAGGTCTGTTTTTTGTTCATGCTAAGGTCATAAAAGTTAATGTTTTGACTATTTATACTGTTAACAATGGATTTCCATGTTCTCAGTTTTCTTGCCCGAAGGCCTAAGTGACTTGGCTCTGATAGAAATGTTAAAATGAGCTACAAGCAGAATCCTGCACTTTAAAGTGCTCCTTTGAGCCCATTGCATCTTCAAATGATCTGTGATATCTGCAGCTTTATGCCTGCTGTGTACCCAGCCTTCTTATCTCCATATAGGGTCTCGGTCAATAAGCAATTAGCATTTTATGACAAACTGCTCACCAACATCAAGGGAGGTTGGCAGGTTGCCATCGCAGATGATTTTTATAGAGAGGATTCAAGTCATGTCTGGATGACAGAAGTCAATGTTTATTACCATGGCAATTACATGCCCTCTAAATGTCCATAAAAAAATAATTTAACATGAGATAGGCAATTAGGCTGATGTTTACTCACTAACAAAGGAGGCTAAAGAATGAATGCAAACAGCAGAAAGCATGTGTTTTACTAGGATTACTCAGACTGTGCTCAGACATTTACACTTTCTGAGTGGTTTTGAATGGTTTGCATTGTAAAAAGTATGTTTTATAGAATCTTTGATGTAATGTTTGGTTTGTTGACATGAAAAACATGAAAGTTAATGTGCTACAGTGTGACTATACTCCATCTAAAACTATTTCAAACAGCATATTTGTAAGGGGTAATTGTACTTTTAGAAATGGAAGCAAAAAACAAAGCAATGGTGATCAATTACACAGCCTATAATCAACCCGATCTCATGAAAATAACTTGACCATGGCAACATTTTTGCGAGCTTCATAAGACGTTTGTTCGCTGCAGTTTCCCAGTAAAATGTCCTGCGAGGGGCAGCAAAAGCGAGTGAAATGGTGTCGTAATCAGACAAGGTTTTAAAGGTGAATGTTTAATAGAGGTTTTAATGAGTAAAACGTTCCTCCCTAACCTAAAACTTTAACCTAAACCTAACCAATAGTATCCTAAAAGCAAATGAGAGGTAAACAAAACCATGGTTAATTGTGTGGCAACTATGGTTTAACTAAATACCATGGTTAAACTATGGCTACTGTAGTGAAATGGTTCATTTTTGTAAGGGTAAACAAAACAGAAGTCTAATCATTGTCTGTTTGGGCTAAAAGAAATAATGACTAAAAATATTATTTCATATTAACCATTTTATCCCAAGTAATCGCAAAAAACAATAATTTAACAGAAGTATCGGTATTGGTATCGATGATCTTGGACTTGAAATTATTGGTATCGGATCGAAAAGAAAATAAGTGGTATCGCCCATCCCTAGCTGATGTGTCAGAGCATAAGTGCTCATGGAACATCTCTCGTCCAATCAGATTCGAGTACAGGAACTAACTGTTGTATATTGCAATCTAATGTTAAAGTAAGTGAAAATATCAAACCGAGCTTAATAAGCAAAGTGAACTATTAATGGTTTTACAAGCCAAGTGTCTCCAACATTTAAGGGGGATATTTGGCCTTTTCTATTGTCTGCACAAAGAACCGTTAGGTGAAGGTCTTACTGATAAGCAGAGTCTTCAGTGACGGTATTGATTTTACATTGTACTTCAATACAAACTTGTTTTGTAGATATGCTAAACAGAAGAGGTGATTAAAGTGTGATTATTGCAGTAAAGTTTAATAGCGGAATATGCATGGACAGACTACAGACTTCCTCAATACAAGATATGGATTAATGGAAAAGTTCACATAAAAATGAAAACTCACATAATTTTCTCACCCTCAAATTGTCCCAAAGCCTGAATGACTTTCTTTCTTATGCGTAAATAAAATGAGAGTATACCTGTCCGTCTTTTCTATATGTTGGCAGTGGGCAGTGCCTAACTTTAAAATGCAAAAAAGTGCCCAAAAGTATCCATCCGTTCCATTCCAAGTCTTCTGAAGGCATATGATGAGAAACAACACACAACATAAGTCATTTTGCAGTGAAAATCCTGACGTCCTTTGCACATTCAAGAGTGCTATGAGAGAAGCAGTTGCTCACGTCCACATGTTGTTTAGCGCTAAATACAAAGCAAGTTCTTGCGTGAACATGTGCCACTGTGAACGAGCTTGTTCAGAGAACACCCTAACTAGCACATAGTAACACCCCGGCAACCACCTGAAACTCCTTAGCATCATGGTGGCGAGTTTTGCACTGGCAAGCATCAGACAATTAAACATTTTTAGGGGTGTTACTCATTTTCAATGGTCGAAAAACAAATGTGGGTCACATGGCATTTTCTAATCCAGTAAAACATTGGTCTGAAATATAAATTATGTTGAAACAAGAAATGTATTTTCAGTTATTCACATAATAATGTCAAAATCAAAGTCCAAAATAGCACTTTTATTCAGAATAGCTGCAAGAGACTTCCTACACCATGTATTAGGTGAGAGACGAAACTATTTTCTTAACAGTTAAGGTATAATTGTGTTTTCTAAGCCTTCCTCAACTGATTCTTCACTATGTTTATCTGACGGTGTGTGGATTTTTATCTAAGTGCTCTGAAATTGCAGTCACCCCCCCCTTAAAACAGTTGATCAATGAATCAATTTTGCACCTTTGCTCTTTTTATGAAAGCACTAAAGCTGCTCAGCTCACAATAGTGCCCTCTGGCTAGATCTACTTCTGCTTAATGTGATGTGAATATTCCTGTAACAGGCAGAATTCACTTTGGCACTATGAAGAAACACATGGACACAACAGAAAATGCATGTCTTTAAAAGGATAGTTCCCCTACAAAAATGAAACTGCTTTGTGTTGCTCTAACCAAACCTGACTTTTTTTCTTCCATTAAACACAAAAGCAGGTGTTAGGCACAATGTAAGTGTCAGTCACTATTCACTTTTATCGTATGGACAAAAGATGCAATTTAAGTCAGATTACTTTAGAAAAAGTAACAGCACACCTCTCAGCAATTTGAGGTATAATTAATTATATTACAAACAGTGCGGGACAAATTACATGCCGGTTAAGGGTTTGTTCGTATCTCTAATCTTAACCATGATCAATGACAATAGAGATGCTGCATTTTATGTGAGTAATAATTAATAAATAATGTGACGCTGTCATACTTTTCCCTTGATCACATGTGTATAAAGTTCCTCTGTAAATATGTTACCAGAGCAGCTACGGACAGCAGATTAATAGCAAACTTTGTGCACTCCGGCTGAAGATCAGGAAGGCACGGGCACTTACAGAAAGAGATTTCGTTAAAACCACATCGAGATATAGAAGTTCAGCAGCTATGAGGGTCATTATTTCTGCTCCATAACTTCAGAATTATTTTGCTCAAAAGGACCGGGCATCACATATAATTAAAAAAATATTCACAGTGCAGATCCAATTTGAGATTATTCTCTACATGAAGAATATCAGTGCAGAGATGAAGAAAATAAATTATCTATGTGTATGTGCGTGCCAGCATGCGGTACTGTGCAACATTTTTAACACACGTACATTGTGCATTGAATTCATTTGCGAGTATTTGCAAACACTTTGAATGCTGGTACAGTATAGGTTGGTTGGTTTTGCAGGTATTAGAGGTACTGAAAACTTAAACATGAAGAGACTATTGGCCCTATACTAAAGGGGGTGAGCTCACCCAAATATTAACATTTTCTCATCATTTACTCACCCTCATGCCATCCCAAATGTGTATGACTTTCTTTCATCTGCTGAACACAAACAAATATTCTTTAGGTCCATACAATGCAAGTGAATGGGAGCCAAAATTTTGAAGCTCCAAAATCCACATAAGGGCAAAATAAAAGTACTCCAGACGACTCTGGTGGTTAAATCCATATAATCTGAAGTGATATGATAGGTGTGGGTGTGAAACAGATCAATATTGAATACTTTTTTACTATAAGTTAGTCTCCACAGTTAGTCTCCACTTCACTTTCACTTTCTTCTTCTTCTATTTTTGAGTGAATCACATTCTTCATGCATATCGCCCCCTACTGTGCAGGGAGGAGACTTTAAGATTAAAAATGACTTACATTTTTATGTTTGTCATCCACACCTATCATATCACTTCAGAAGACATGGATTTAACCACTGGAGTCATATGGATTACATAGATTACTTGCATTGTGAGGACCTACAGAGCTGAAATATACTTCTAAAAATCGTAATTTGTGTTCAGCAGAAGAAAGAAAGCCATACACATCTGGGATGGCATGAGGGTGAGTAAATGAGTGAATTTTATTTTTTTGGTGAACTATCCCTTTAAGAACACTTTACCTTAAGCACAGCGCTTGCCTATGTGATCTGTAAATACGTGGGCATGGTCATGAAGTTTTGATATTTTTGTGCAAAATATTTTGAACATTAGACATCCATTTAGTTGATTTTTTCTCAACTGGTATCAGCCACTGAAAAGCTCTGCATTTTCTCCGGTTGTGCGTATATGGCTCAATGCCACCCGCTTGTGGCACCTCTTCTATAATGCTGAGAAAAGCCTTGCCAAAGTAAGAGAAATTAGATTCCTTTTTTCAATTTATTCCATGTTGATAGCAAGTAAAAAGAGCAAACACTCTCTAAAGATAGAAGATACAAGCAGAGCCCGATAAGAGAGCGCCGGGCCAGGACACTGTGGCGCTGTAACTATTTCATCTTCCATGGTAACTTAAACAGCAGACAAAGCCTTCACACTCCAGGGCCCACTGCCAGCATGCCAAGATTGACTGGGATTGTAATAATTCATAGACTTTGGTGCTTCACTCTCCAGAGGTGAGTGACTGCATTAAGCTCTGATGAAATGGCCACTTGGCTCCAGTGTCGAGCATCTACCTCCATGCGTACCGCATGTGGTCAGTTCAGTCAGGCAGTGACCTAAGGCTGAATGAAAGATCAGGTGGACATCAGTAGTAGAACGGCCCACTGAAAGGCTTAACTGTCTTGGGCTACACCTCACATGAAGTTTTGTGATTCGGGCATGATATCGGAAAGGCAAGCAAAATTCAACTGAAAGGGCTCATGGCTGGGTTACCCGATAACATTGCAACTCATACGATCATCTTAACTAACATTGCTCATTATCTTACGAAGGAGTGACGCCTGTATCCCAAACCAGCACACAGATCCCTCGTTATAAAGTTGAACTCAAGTGATTCATTACGGGAGCTGTCCAGTTCAAAGGTGCTGATCACTTTGGCCAATATGTCCAGGAGTTCGTCTTCTCAAGATGAAAATAATGTGGAAATACTAACAAACATGGACGTTGTTTGTAACCTTGTCAAGGTGCCGAATTGATTAACTACTGCAGAATTTCATTAAAGAAATAATGACGGCTTTAGTAAGAAGAGGTTTCAGATGTTTTGATGCTCAACTGCATAGAGAATAAGAACTAAAGTGTTACTAATGTACAACTTAATGCTTTGGAAAACCCAGCCTATGACCTTGATTTAAGCTGCGGAAGCCATATGTGGAGTGGTGGTGGCGTAGTGGGCTAAAGCACATAACTGGTAATCAGAGGGTTGCTGGTTCGATCCCCACAGCCACAACCATTGTGTCCTTGAGCAAGGCACTTCACTCCAGGTTGCTCTGGGTGGATTTTCCTTGTAATAAGGGCACTGTAAGTCGCTTTGGATAAAAGTGTCTGCCAAATGCATAAATGTAAATATGTGCGGGTGTGACTAAAATGTTTTACTGATGTAAAGCCAATTCAGTGGAAAATCTAAATGGCACCTCAATGCCCTTAAAGGTGAAGGAATTGCACAAATAATCACTGTTTTCAAAGAGAATCCAGGAAAATTCCCCCCTCACCCCAGCAGTCTTTCATTGGTAGTACAACAGATAGTGCCACCCCAAACTCATATGAGTGGTGGAGCCAGTGTTGTGTGTCAAGCTGGATGGACCGCTCAAACAAACAGAAAGGTGTTTTGGTAGTGCCACAGAAGCACAGTGTAACACTTTTAGGTGATGAGTATAGGTGAGTATATGCATTAAAAAAAAGAAATGTGCAAGCCATGTTTTTGTTCAAATTTGTCTTACTCGTCCTTTGAATGTGGCGAGGAGTCTTAAATGTGGTCTCAAAGGATTTCATTCTTATGGGTGGATTTTTCTCTACACTCAAAAGAGTTAAGCCTATTTTAAAGATTTATACCTTTTAATTTCAAAACAACCAAATTGAACTGTGCAATCTTTGACTACACTTAATTAATGCAACTTAAAACATTGTATAAAAAATAACAAAGTTATCTGATTGAAATTTGTTAGAAAATGTAATTAACTTACAGGCAGTTCAAGCTTAGCTCTTAAGACCTTGGAAATAATTAAAGCTGGAATAAATAAAGTTATAAAAGGTTACATTATCATATGTATATATAGTCAGGTTGGGGAGTAACAGAATACGTGTAACAGGATTACATATTTAAAATACAAAATATAAGTCACTGTATTCCACTACAGTTACAATTTAAATAATTGGTATTTAGAATAAAGTTTCATTCAAAAAGTATTTTGATTACTGAAGAGATTACTTTGCATTTTATTGTCATTTGTTTCATTTAATATTTAGTTTCAGATGGAAAACATTTATACATATAAATGATGCGATCAAAAGTGCATTTGAACAGCGGTGAAACACTTTCTTATGATGTTTTACATTCATACGAGCAGACAGAGAAGTACGTTTGAAGTAAGTTTGGAGCAGAAGAAATAGAAATAAACCTTGTGTAAACTGTCAGCTTTATGCTAAGCTAAAATGCTATTTCTAGCCATTTTACATGCAGATGTTACCAGACATGATCATATGTTTTTATTAAGAAAATTCACGTTGGATCATAATAAAAGAAAATTCTAGTTAGACCTTTAATATTAGGGCAAAAATCAACAATACTTTTGTTATTATTTTCCAGTAAAAATATCGAAAAATCCTTAAAACAAGATCAATTTGATTTATCTTGTTTTAGAAACAACACTGCATAAGATATTTCGTTTTTTCAGAGAATGTATTTTTAACGTGTATATTGTGATACTGTACTGACGAGTTTTTATAGTTAAAACAAGTGAAAAAATCTACCAGTGCTGAAGAAGTAATCCAAAGTATTTAGATTACTTTACTGAATTTGAGTAATCTAATGGAATACATTAAAAATGACCTTTTACAGCATGTAATCTGTAGTGAAATACATTTCAAAAGAAATCCTCCCAACCGTGTGTGTGTGTGTGTGTGTGTGTGTGTGTGTTTGTGTGTGTGTTTGAGTGTGTGTGAGTGTGTGTGTGTATATATATATACACACACATACAGTATATATAATAGTATATACCTGTATATTTATATATATATAGATAGATAGATACACACTACCGGTCAAAAGTTTTGAAACATTTATTTTTTATTATAATTATATTTCTTCTGTCTTATTATAGAATAATAGTCCTCAAAACTATGGAATAACATAAATGGAACTATGGGAATTATGTTGTGAATAAAAAAATCCAAAATAAATCAAAACTGTGTTATATTTTAGCATCTTCATATTAGTCTCCCTTTGCCTACAATTTGCAGACATGAACTCTTGATATTTTCTCAAGCAACTTCTTGATGTTTCACCCTGGGATGCTTGTTAAACAAAATTCAAGGTTGTACTAGAGTTCCCATCTAGGACACGCACTTATTGGCTGCTTTTCTTTATTATTTGGTCCAAAAATTTTCAGTTTTGTAATTAAATAAATTAATATGGTGTCACAATTATATTTTTGTCTACAAAACTAATTTCAAACATTTAAGCATACGCCTTCAGATCAAAAGGTTTTTAAGATTATGAGAAACATTTCGGTGAAGTGTTTTAAAGGTTTTGACTGGTAGTGTGTGTGTGTGTGTGTATATATATATATATATATACTGTATATAAATGTACATATTATTCTGTAAGTTGATAAGTGTCTTTTGGCTATCCAACACACATATGGTAAGTTTCATTGGTATTTCATTGGTATTTAGAATTCTGTTTGCATTGAGCTTTAACTTACCATTCAAATCTTTCCATTTCTACATGATGGAACTCAATTTGCAGCACGAGAAATTGAATTTGGAAAACAAAATGGTGTGGCCCTTTGATACAAATTATCATTTGGGGTTAATGCCATTAAGGAATAATAGAAATCAGAAACAAGGACAATCAGACACCTTTTTCAAAATATAAGACATGACTAGACTATAATTTCAAAATAAAAGACATAAAAAAAAAGGCCGACAAAACCATCACACACAGCAACTATGAATTCATGCTAATTAGACGTATAAGAGGGCTTCTATTTAAATTGCCCAAACCCCATTAAAGTGCACCACTCCACCTGAAAACATGTAAGTACCTTAATCTGACCATATTTCTCACACACACACACACACACACACACACACACACACACACACACACACACACACACACACACACACACACACAAAAACAGAAATACAACTCAATAACACTGAAACAAAATCAATTTTTTAATATCTAAAAGGTTTAATCAATTGATTTTCTTTGTCGAATGCCTCTCTGCATGCTCTTTTTCCCTTGGCTGTGTCTAACACACATTCATTGACCCTCTCTGTCCTTCAACTTGCAAAAGGAGATTGAGTGTGCATAGTTATGCGAACACACTATATGGCAAATGCAATTAATGAGATAAAATGAGAAAACCTTTAACATGAAATTGTAAACCCAGGGACCATTGAAGACACAGCCCCTGCTTGCCCACTAACCTTCCTGCAATCCCCCACCTTATCATCATTAGCCACTGGATACAGATACAAAATAAGTAGCCCTTACAAAGGGCCATTAAAGTGTCATTTGGGCAACTGCGCATGAAGAGACTCAGACAACAAACAGTACTGATGCAGATCCAAGTTTTTGAATCATAGCCTCATACAGCATGCTTAAATCACAGCACACTAAAGCAGTCAAGGGTTTCATTAAAGAACGAGTCACTCAGCAAGACAAATACTTTCAGAAAGGAGGGGGGCGACACGTCAACACAATCATATAAACAACTTATTAGGAGGTACACATCTAAGCTGCTTTTCTTTTTCGTTGCATCGTTTGTGCTTGACTATAATGAACTTTTAACTGTTTTGTCTCAATTACAAAGAGCATGAACATTTTCAATATTCAAGCTGTTCAGTATTAAAAAAGGTTTATATGCTACGGAGCCCCTGAGAGGACAGGGAGGGAATTTATTTTCTGAAACAATAATCACAATACTTAAAGTGCAAGCTTAGATTTCTGCTGCCAAAAATGATAATCCATGCCATCCCAGATGTGAATGACTTTCTCTTTCTTCTGCAGAACACAAACAAACAGAAGAAAGAAGGTCATACACATCTGGGATGGCATGATGGTGAATAAACAATTAGAGAATCTTCATTTTGGGAGAACTAACCCTTTAATTCAAATGTAGGCCAGCGGCTAGACCACCACTTCAGATTGTTCTTTATCATTTTAGAGGCAAAAAATGTGGCATTCCTCCCCTGAAGCACGTGAACGAGAGATATAGATTATGAATAGTGTCGCGTGGCTTAATAAACTGCTCGGGCTGACACAATCTGCACCGTGTTGTGACCCACTCTACATTTGCAAGGGCCATACATTCAGCACGCAAGGTTGTCCACACGCCAATGCATTAAATACATCAGAGCGGCGAGATAGCATCGCTTATACAGCTCGTTCCTGATGTGCTGCCTGTCGGCATGGTAACATCTCCCAGAATATCCTCCCACCAGCAAGTTTTTAAACACACTAAATCAGTCCTTGAAAGAAATATATATATTTTTTCCCGATAACCCCTTTTCCAGAAAGTATTCATTGAAATGATATAATAACTGACATGGAAGGGGTAGACAGTGCAAAAAAAGGCAATTTGATAAATATAGTATTTGCAAGTTCCTTTTTTGGCCGGTGCTTTTATGATAGGAGGAATTTAAGCACCCTGAAAGGCCAAATCAAATTGAATGCCAAAAACACTCTAAGCTCGAGGTGTAAAAAGAAATTCAATTAAATGGGATTTTAGCGTTTTGAATGCATGAGAGTCTTTGCACAGCTGATAAGGGCTTCACTAAGCTAAGACCACCTTTATGCCGGCGAACGATCTGTTCCCTCTAAACGTGTAATCCTTACTCGCAGCACAATATGGATAGCTGAAATATCAATGCGCTGGGGAACCAATTTAAACATATTGAATCAAGCGAAGGGGACAGTTGCGGATGGACTTCCTGTGGCTTAAAGAACAGCCACACAAGATTTGACGTCCCGAACTGAAAAGAGCTGAAACTTTGATAATGAACCGTGTCCCACTAAGACCCAAACAGTTTGTATTATACCCCTCAATAGAGGATTTTGTATTGTCCTTCATTTTCCAATGCACCAGTTAAAGAAAACTAGAAATGCTACTGAATTAAACACTATCATCCAAACACTCCGATAATACACGCTTTGACAGGTAAACACAGAGTTTAGGTGGTTTTAAGAAGGCTAAGAACCTTTAAATATGGTAGAAAATGGGGCACACATTTTCAAGACATTGCAGTGAACATTAGAGGTTGGGAAAATGTGTTGGGAAATGGAACATTCAAGTTGTGTCGGAATGATATGCAAGAGATCGGCATACATGAATGCTTTATATTTTCCCCTTGTTTCTTACACAATGCAATCTTATGAATAAACATTTTTACTTTGCGCAAGATACGTAAAGTGATACCTTTTAACATTTGCATTGCACAACCAGTTACACATTTATAAGCTTGCTTGAACGTGATCAAATTACGCGGTAGCTCAACTGATAGAGTGTGCACTTGCGATGCAAAGGACTGGGATACAAGTGCCGAAGAGCACGAGTTGACACTGGAGTCGAAAGTGTCACAGAAGCACCACAAAATGACGTGGCTGCTTCAGCGATTGAATTCTTCATTTCACCTTTGCTTTTTATGACACTGTCAGTTAGGTTTAGGTTTAAATGAATGTTCCAGGTTTAATAAAGTTGAGCTCAATTGACAGCATTTGTAGCATAACATTGATTACCACAAAAATGTATTTCGGCTCGTCGCTCTTTTTCTTTAGAATAAAGCAAAAATCAGGGTTACAGTCAGGCACTTACAATGGAAGTGAATGGGGCCAACTTTTCACGTTAAAATACTAACTGTTTCAAAAGTATAGACACTAGAGGTGAACAATATGTGTTAACGTGATTTAGTGTTATAAAATCACTTACTAACATTTCTGTGTAAATTTATAGCCAATTTTACATATTCGTTGCCATGACTATGTAATGTCACCAAATCTGAAATCCTAAAACGACAGTTTAAACAAAGTTACAGCTGAAAAAAATTATAAATAATAACATATAAATAATTCCCAATTGCTAATGCACTCTAAGTCCTCGTGGTGGCATGTTGACTCGCCTCAATCAGGGTGGCGGAGGATGAATCTCAGTTGCCTCCATGTCTGAGACAATTAATCCATGCATATTATCATCTGCCTTGTTGAGCGCGTTACCGTGGAGACCTAGTGTGTGTGGAGACTCACGCTATTCTCCGCGGCATCCACACACAATTCACCACGTGCTCCACCATGAGCAAAAACCACATTATTGTGACCACGAGGAGGTTAACCCAACGTGACCCTACCCACCCTAGCAACCGGGCCAATTGGTTACTTAGGAAGCCTGACTGTAGTCACTCGGCACACCCTGGAATTGAAATTGCGATCCTAGGTGTGTTAGTCAGCATCTTTACTTGCTGAGCTACCCAGGCTCCCCATTTTTGCTTTTTAAAAAAAAAAAAAAAAGGAGGGACGAGTCAAAATTTATTTTTGTGGTAATCAACATTATGCCACAAATGCTCTTGATTGAGATTAACTTTTATTGAACCCAGAATATTCCTTTAAGGTTTATCTCGATAAAGCATTAACCTTAAAAATAGTTTGGGAGAAAATTGGACTTGCTTTAAGCGCCACCCAGTGGACATTTCACCTCAGAACTGCCATGATACGTCTAAGGAACCATGTTATTTCATTTTGGTAAAAATTTTGCCACAGTCACATGATTTCATGCTGCAGATAAAGCATTAATCACACACCTTATATGCATTCTTTGATCTTCATTTTGTTGCATAAGGATTAAAAAACATTTCTGTGTTTGTCTTTGAGTGAAAATTAAAGAAAATTTAATTGCACAACGAGTCAATTTTTTCCAACCAAGATCACTTGAATGCACATCACATCGTAATTATGACTGCTGCACTTGCAAAGTCGTAACTTTCTGAGAGGACGTCAAGGGGAAGTTAATTTAAACTTAAAGGGATATTCTGCATTATAAAAAAACTGAATAGACTCTCTATGGGCCACAGATATTATAAAGACCTCATTTTGTTATACAATCCTGAATTTGGTATTTAATTCAATCCAGGGGTGGAGCTAGGAGTTTTTCAAAGGGATGGCCAGGCAGGGGCAAGCGATCAGTCTGTGAGAGGATACAATGACACATGGGACGGAGAGGTGCCGCACATGTTAAGTTTGTACATTTTTACAGAGATGATTTCACCTCTAAAGGACTAAATTGTGCCAAAAAAGACCAAAAAAATTACTAAAACAGCACCTGCGAGTGGGGTGGCCAATGGGGTCCCCTAGCTCCGCAACTAATTCAATCTACACTCACCTAAAGGATTATTAGGAACACCATTCTAATACTGTGTTTGACCCCCTTTTGCCTTCAGAACTGCCTTAATTCTACGTGGCATTGATTCAACAAGGTGCTGAAAGCATTCTTTAGAAATGTTGGCCCATATTGATAGGATAGCATCTTGCAGTTGATGGAGATTTGTGGGATGCACATCCAGGGCACGGAGCTCCCGTTCCACCACATCCCAAAGATGCTCTATTGGGTTGAGATCTGGTGACTGTGGGGGCCATTTTAGTACAGTGAACTCATTGTCATGTTCAAGAAACCAATTTGAAATGATTTGAGCTTTGTGACATGGTGCATTATCCTGCTGGAAGTAGCCATCAGAGGATGGGTACATGGTGGCCATAAAGGGATGGACATGGTCAGAAACAATGCTCAGGTAGAATGTGGCATTTAAACGATGCCCAATTGGCACTAAGGGGCCTAAAGTGTGCCAAGAAAACATCCCCCACACCATTACACCACCACCACCAGCATGCACAGTGGTAACAAGTCATGATGGATCCATGTTCTCATTCTGTTTACGCCAAATTCTGACTCTACCATCTGAATGTCTCAACAGAAATCGAGACTCATCAGACCAGGCAACATTTTTCCAGTCTTCAACTGTCCAATTTTGGTGAGCTCTTGCAAATTGTAGCCTCTTTTTCCTATTTGTAGTGGAGATGAGTGGTACCCGGTGGGGTCTTCTGCTGTTGTAGCCCATCCGCCTCAAGGTTGTGCGTGTTGTGGCTTCACAAATGCTTTGCTGCATACCTCGGTTGTAACGAGTGGTTATTTCAGGCAAAGTTGCTCTTCTATCAGCTTGAATCAGTCGGCCCATTCTCCTCTGACCTCTAGCATCAACAAGGCATTTTCGCCCACAGGACTGCCGCATACTGGATGTTTTTCCTTTTCACACCATTCTTTGTAAACCCTAGAAATGGTTGTGCGTGAAAATCCCAGTAACTGAGCAGATTGTGAAATACTCAGACCGGCCCGTCTGGCACCAACAACCATGCCACGCTCAAAATTGCTTAAATCACCTTTCTTTCCCATTCTGACATTCAGTTTGGAGTTCAGGAGATTGTCTTGACCAGGACCACACCCCTAAATGCATTGAAGCAACTGCCATGTGATTGGTTGATTAGATAATTGCATTAATGAGAAATTGAACAGGTGTTCCTAATAATCCTTTAGGTGAGTGTACAGTACCTCAATCCCATATCACATTCAATCATGCACATTAAACAATGTTTTTTATCAGGTAACCTAAAATTATTCTACATGCAATAACATCTTAATTAGCTATTAACTTAATATATGACTTAATCAACCTAAATATTATAGGTTACAAAAGCGAAAGTCATTTTTAGGGTTCTTCTAGGGTTTGGTAACAAATTAATGTTTAAATAAACAATCTTTAGACTATGGAAAAAACAGCAATGTTTGAATTACATTATAAGAATCGCACATTCAGGCCACTTAGGCAATAAAAGAAGATCTAAAAGCCACTGTAATTGCTTCAGTAACAGTTTATGGACAGTGTCCACTCTTTAACTGTGTAATAAAACTTAAATTACACTGGGAAATGGGAACCTGTATGACATCCGGAATCCTAAGCAGAGAAAATACAAATATATTAGTGAAGTAAATTAGTGAAGCAAATAAACCGATTCCAATTTCTAAAACAAAATGTTCTTCAAACTAAAATTACAATTGAAAATGTATTTAAGTAGAGCTCTCTTTTAAGTCTACTATCAAGTACTTTGTCCACCTCTAAATGACCCATTGCACAAGAGTAATTGAATGCTTAAGATTACGGTTAATTAATAAATGAAAGGGGTGCACACAATGAGCAGTCATTAATGTTGCCAAGAGGGTTGATTTGATACATAAATGTTCTAACAGCTTGAATGTTAATAGCGTACATCTTATTGCGATCGCATTATTCCAACTCAAATAATTAATTAAAGAAAGCCGATTAAATTATTTGCTCCATTATGTATTTCAGGGATTGGGAGAGCATTGTGGACTGTTTCTCCTCCACCTTTTTAGCAGGCAGGATTTAAGTGCCTATTTGAAATCAATTTCTCTAATAATGATCCTAATGTGCTCATCAATTAAGTCTGCCATAATGGGATGTTAGCGGCGCTTGTGGTTATCGCTTTACCTCTGCCACTAATTTCCATGCTTCATCTTTCAAAGATGATTGGCTAATACTGTGTCGGCCTGTTAGGGGTGATATGGAGATCAGAGGACGCCGCCGAGTCAAAACCTTTGCTATCCTATGAGTGCGGATAACAATGACATCTATGATATCCTTTGAGACCAGTGCGTCTGTCTGTATGCGTTTGGAGTATGTAGTTGCTGTTCTTCTCTTTAATGTTTAGGGTGCGAGAGGGTGTTTGCGTTAGGGGGTGGGGGCTCGCAGATTGGGCTGTCCAGCACACCCCATTTGGAGCTCCTTATGTAAATGTGCCTGATAATGGATTTACATAAGCAAGCTTTTCAATGGTCGTTCCACATGAGGGATCCCATTATTTGGCTCCTTTCAGGGCCGTTTATGAGCTTTGCCCTCTACTCTGACCCTCCCGTTTCACACACTCTCCAAAGCGCAGCCCTCTGATGACAGTGACAAGCACGTACTCTTCATGTAGACATAATGTATGCTTTGCTTAACCGTCGAGTGTTTTCTTACAGCTGAGTGTATAGAGCATTTGTTTAACCCCAGGATTTAATAGGCACTCCAGCAAGGGCATTCAGATCAAATAAACACAAAACAGAGAGCTACAGGGTCTATAGAAAATAGTACAAATTTAAGGTGGTGGTAATCTATATGGCTGAACAGGGCCATAGCTAGTTGGGGGAAAGGTGGTAACCATTCTAGGGGCCCAAAGGTACAGGGGTCCCCACAACAAATTCTAAACCGTATTTTTTTTATTAGGAAAGGGGCCCAGAGCAATATACAGTCAGGGGGCCCAGATAACCTTGATACGGCCCTGTGGATGAATCTCTATATTTAGGACCTTTAAGATTTTCAAGGCAATTCCCCTCAAATACTAATTACTGTAATGCAAAAAAAAAAGTATGATATATAATATTAGCCTACATTTATTTGTAAGATTCCCACCTTTTGTTTAATACGGTTTATCTATGAACTATATATAGGATACCTTAACACAAAGGGAGGCGGCCTCTACTGAAGACCTACCAAACTGGTTGTGCTGATCGTAAGTCATGTGTACAGGAAAGAAATGCTTTCACTATAGCTTAAACTGCATTGGTATAGATATAAGATAGATTGGAAAAAACACTCTCTCTTCTTTATCTATAGATTATAATAAAGATCTTTTTCATATATAAACAAATTATGAAACCAAGAAGACGCCACACATCCAGAGCACTCAAATATGAGTACAGAAGCTTTAGAATAGGGACTAAAAGTAGCCTATAATGGCTCTATAACAAAATGTTTTTTGTAAAGATTTTTTCTTACCATAAATAGAATATTTGAGTAATATTTCACATTTAGTTTTGACATCACTTAATGATCCTCACAACCATGTATATTTAAAAATGTTATATTTGTGTGGCATGTAGGACTTTTAGCCTGAATGCAAACATAAACCTGCAAACAATTCTCTGTTTATGGTATAGGATATATTCAGTATGGCAGAAATAACCTTCCTTAATATTCTCCTCACATTCAGAAGAGAAACAAGATACTATTCTGAATGCCTATTTACAGCACAAAAAATATATATTTAGCTATAAATATATAATTGATTCTATAAGTTGTGACAAATTGAAAAAGACAAATCTAAATATTTGTGTGAATTTTTGGTAATATATATTTATATATATACAGTATGTGTGTGTGTGTCTTTTTAAAGTGAGGCAAATGATGGGCATGCCTTTGAAATAAATTAATAAATAAATGGCCATATTTCAAGAAAATAAGGATATATTTAATTAATAAATAATAAAACATGAATGGCTTGATTATATTAATCAGTTTTGCTGTAAGGTTTTAATTTGTGCATTTATTTTCCAAATATAAAAAAGCATGTGCGAATGGTACAAACAACCAAAATGTATAATTATGCATTCGTATTTGATTTATATTGCAAAATGGTGACACCGTAGAATGATTAATTGATGCAAGACTTTGTTTGATAATTTAATTTATCACAAATTTTATAAACTCATTAATTAATTAATGGTAAAGTAGCTCTAATTCCAAGCAAGCAAAAAGGTTACCATGGGCTAAATGATTAATATTGAGATCCAATATAATTATTCTAGGACTTTACATACTCCAGATAAAATACAAAAATAAAAAACATCTCAACAATATCTAAAAGTAACACAATTTAGGGTGAATGTGATTTTTAAATGATTCTCCTGAACAATAAATGCATTATTTGCCTTAAAAAAAAACTCTGTTTCTGCCTCAATCTTTAAGAGTAATCGTTCAAACATGCTTTAAAAACAAGTTTTAAATATACTTTTCATTTGGATGTGCAATTTGATGAAATAATTAGCAAATGTTTGTAAATTCCATTGCAAATATGCCATAGCTTCTAATGCAAGTGTCAACTGAATGACAATTTAACTTGCAACATTTTTTATAAATAAATATATACTTTGAAAAGTGTATTTTGAATGTTGTGAGTGCACGCGGGGTTTGTAAGCGGGGTTGTGCAATGTGCATAATGAAATGCAAAACCTGTTCAGCTAACAATTGGAGGCTTGTGTAGCAGCTTAGCCTGTTGGTCCAAGACTATTCGTCATAATCAGCGCCACTTTTCTCATTAGTAAAAAGCCATTACTCGTCGACTTTATCAGCCACCCAGCGTTATCGGCATGGCAGCAGCAATCCTTGCATGCAGTGCGGGGGATGAAAGGTGTCCCGTGTGCCTTAATAAGGCTAGTGTTTCAGAAGTCCTCGGTCAGGTGCCACTGCATGCTAAGAGTTAGCCGCGTCGAGTCAATTCTCACCCACTGCTGCAACACGCTTACAAATTGAAGGAGAAAACTTTCAAAGTAGGCCACTATCAAGCACAAAGCAATACGCCATTCCCTAGAACTCCTCTATTCTGAGTATTTAGTATTTAGAGGCCCAAAGATGGGAGTTCATTGTTTGCCTGTCAAGAAGATAAGTGAGGTCTCACTACGACACCTTGGGGACGACGCCACTTACAGAGTTTGGAATCTAATCTGACAGCATTAGTATGTTAAATGGTGAGAAATCAGATGGGATTTCTTCCCCTCCTTTCATACAATGCATTTATAAGTTTAATAAATGTAACAATACCACAGACTTCATCAATGTTAACTTTTCAATCTTTGCGAATACTATTCCCTACTCTGGTTTCATGAAAATGCTCTCGTTAAATACTTGCTCTTACACCAGGTTGACACTTTTTTCTTGCTTTAGTTGAAAATGTGTTGTTTATTCAACTTTTTATATTTTAATTTCTTTGATTTCGATTTTGAACATATGTACTTAAGTTATGTAAATTTTTCAATTAATACTTTTTCCTTTCACAGTTTAATATGCAGAGACAGCTACTGTATAATTTAGCTATTCGCAGGTTGATTCCACTGTTGTTTTTTTGACAATTGGACACAGGAGCATTGGCTCAAACAATGGTGAGTTTAGGGTGGAATAGTTTTGATCAACAGGAGTACAGGCGTAGAGTGGGACTGTTCTAGAAACCTGTTTGAAAACAGTAATTATTGCTATTTCGTTTGGTGATGCCATTGGTGCAAATTCAAATATACTTCACCTTCAACCTCCTGAGACCCCTGCATGACTGCTTTGCACATTTTCCATTTGCTTTATTGATTTGTAACTAGTAGCGCCTAATAAAGAAGCAATAAAATTAAAAATAAAAATAATTCTGAGCAAATAGTTTTCTTAAAAAATGGATGTCCGCATATGTGGACAGCGGGACTAAGATGTGAAATTTTAAGTAATACCAAGCTATAAAAAAATCTGATTTTTTCATCAAATAGTTTATTATGTAAAAGTAATGGCCAGCATCATCCAATCACTGCTAACCATGTTAAAATAAAATTGTGTATTATTAAATTAATCTAATTATCATTTTCCCATGTCTGCCAAAGTTACAGCCTGAAACTGAACTTTTGATCGGAGTTTAGAGGTGAATGCACTTAGGCTACGTATACATTAATAATACAAAACGCTCTCCGTCCACACTAGCGTTTTCAAGCATTTTCAAAAAGTTCCTCGTCCACACTGAAACGTATGAAAATGCTTAAATCATGTCACTGTGCATGCGGAAAATCCCCTTTGCTTGTACGGTCTGAAACACAATTGTCCTCGTGTTCCATCGCCGGACACCAATTCCGAGTAATCTTCCCTTCGCATTTGAAGGAACACAATGTGATGGTTCTACAAAGTAACATTTATTTTTTAACAATGCTATCAATGTGAGTATCAAGTACAACAGCACCACCATAACATGGGCCGCCATCTTGATTGATTGGCTGGATAGATCACATGACTGCGTCACATGACAACAAATACATCATCATTTTCAAATATATGCGTTTTCACAGTCCACACACAGCATTTTCAAATTTATTCACTTTGGAGTGCGTTTTCAAAAATCGCGTCAGTGTGGACGGAAGGCCAAAACGGAGAGAAAAAGTCTTAGTCAAACTAAAACGTATTAGTGTGGAGAAGGCCTTAGCCGCACAGAAAGCTATAGGATGCACCCTTGTGTGCTGTCTGTCTGCACTGGTCTCTGAACAGTTTAAAATGCACCTTATTTTGATCCTAACTCCATATAAAGCCTCTGAAAGGAAAATGTATACTGTAAATATATAGTAATGCATTTAATGTTGAAAAGTATTAAAAATAACTAACATGTTTTTTCAACTTTTGAGGCAATTCGGTGCTAACAGGGCTCCAGACTAACTTTTTTCACTAGGAGCACAGTGGCCCCCAACTGAAAATTTTAGGGGCACAACCAGAAAATTTAGGGGCACACACCGTAAATCAACATGCTAACCAAATATTCACATTTCTACTAATTTCCACTGTACTATTAATAGATACTTTGATATTAGATGCAGAAATGACAATGTGCTGTTTCAAATTCACATTTTATTGTGCACTTTTATAGACGCAACAACAAGGTAAACCGACAGCACCATTGCTGTCATGGCAGGACAAATATATATAAAAAAAATATACCATAGATACATTCAGAAAAAGTGCTTAGTAACAAGTTACAAACGATACTTGACGTATGTAAACATTAGGGGCACTAGCCAATAACATTCCACTAGAACAAGTAGGCCAAAACAACGTGTGCCTTTACTATGACTATGGTGTACAATTATGTCTTATATTCACTGAAGTTTTCCCCCCTGTCATCATCACACATCACAGCTTAATCATTATGGCACCTTAAGTAACTATTTAAACTGATAACCGGCAGTGGCGTTGCTTTTTGATTTATGAACATATCACGGCATACTCTGTGCTTAAGGCTGAGACTATGTTTAACTAAAGCATTGCGTTTAAACTGCGAAGTGCCTGCACTGTCGGCAAACTTCGTGTTTCCCGCATTTTTGGGGTAGCGACTGCAGTACTCGCAGTTCATGGAGTTCGTCTCCTTACAGTACTTCAACCAGCTGAAATCTCGAACCCACTCTTCCCGAAAATGGTGGGTTCGGGACTTTTTCGCAACACAAACCTCGAACACATCATCAGACTGTGGCACTGGCACACTAGCCACAGGTCGGAAGCACGAGTCAATAGTTCGCTTCATTGCTCAGATGCGCATAGAAGGTTGTGATATTTTGTCTGTCTCCCACAGATGTTTACGCGCGGTCGATTATAGACCCTCCCCCTCCACGCATTAGCCAGTTACAGTGGCCATTCCCTATTCTTCTCACACTCATTACATTCCGGATTCATTAACGCGCAACTTCCACGTTTAACTTGTAAAAAAAAATGCACAAATTTACTGGTCGCACATGTGCGACTGGATGTAAAATTCAGTCGCACACACTCAAATTTTGGTCGCATTTGGTCGCAGTCTGGAGCCCTGGCTAATTTCCACATATGTGGACATCATGTTTATCAGTGCACTGACATGTGAAAAATGAATGGATTTTTTTAAAGCTTCATATCATACTAAACTAGAGACGTTACTCTTTACAACCAAACAGGTTACAATCAAAAAACTTAAAGAGGTTTCTTCCCAGAGGCACTTTTGTTGGCACTGTGCCTTTATTAGCGCTTCACAAAAATCAATGTCATGCTGTTGTGTCATGTGACGCCAGAAGTTTAACCCTTAAATGACAATGTAGAGTCTTATGAGCAGTATTCAGTCAGTTGAAATTAATTTAAATTGTCAAAATTAATAAATCAAAATACAACGTCCACACCTGTGGACGCGGGGTCGCATGAGTTTAAAGGAATATTCCAGGTTCAATACAAGTCAAGCTTGTTCAACAGCATTGGTAGCATAATGTTGATTACCACAAAAATTATTTTCTTTTAAAAAAAATATTTGAACATGATTTTAGTTGTCTGCAGAAAATCTTTTACAAAATCTATTATAAAATTCCTCTTGTTCTATTTTGATCATATTCACACTACAACCCCTCGTAAGCACGCTAAGCTTCACTTCTAAATGGCCTGTCGTGAACGTGGAACAATCCTCAGTAGGTACATCTAACCAGCGCTCTCTGATTTCACACCTTGATTATAACACATGCATTCATGCACTGCAGTGCTCAGAGGTCATTACGGTTTGCCTGAGCGGTTTGTAGGCATGTAATTAATACTGTAGCGTTAACATTTCACCAGCGGCCATGGTGCTGAGTGAGTTAATCACCGGGGGAGCCAGTGCTATGAAATGACTCTCTGCTTTTACGAATGGCTCCCCATCTCCCCTCTTAATCTGTATTTTACGAGTGAGAAACTTTGCATTATGCAAATCGGTGGATGGGAACAGGTGACATTTCGACGGAGAACACGAGCAACAGCCCAGTTTGGTCTGGGACACTGATTTAGACATTAGTATCTGTCATCGCTGAGTGCCCAAGCCTTGATCTGCATAGCAGAAAAAAATCGTGTTTAATCTACCAGTTTTAAGGTGGAACCTGAATGTATCCGAGTGAATGTGTTTAAGGTGTGGAGAAGGATCATGTCTGTTTTTGATGTTCATATCTTACATAAAACTAAGCCAACACTTACTAATGTTTAATGACCCAATGAAATTGCTTGAAGAGTGTTGCTTTCTTTCCTGTGTTGACATCTTTCCTAGTTTGGGCGGAATATATTAAAGGACTTGGCCCTTTTTGTAAATAGCCAACATAGCCTTTACCTTGATTTTTTGCAGCTGCTTTAAATTTAGCATTTGTAGTTGGTGCCAGGTGGTATTAGGAGGAGGGATAGTCTCATTCTAGAGAGAATTATATTTGACAAAAACATGGATACACGATGAGTCATCAGTAATCTCAGTCCATTTTTCCATAATAGAAAAACTGTTCATTTTAAAAGCCATTGTAATGATTGTTAGGTTTTAGGAGTACACTAGCATGTTTTCCACCACATTGCTCTGTGGGATTGCTCAAACAAACAGAGCAATGTTTTGATAGCACCAGTCTCTGACCACGTTCACACAAATACGTTTTTGTTTGAAAAGGCATTGATTTAGCTACGTTTACGCTTCTCTTCCACACTAGAATGGCATTTTCCTCTATTAAACACTGAACTTTTCGAAAACATTAGCGCATACTTTGGAAAATGATGACAGTAGGTTGCTTAGAACTTCTCAAAATAAAGTGGAATAGTGTGGATGTTGGGAAAACCACAAGTACTATCAGTTAGAGAAGACAGCACACTAACGCTACATCCACACTAATACATTTTAGTTGGAAAATGCATTAATTCCGCTATGTTTAATGCTTCTCATTCACATTACAACAGTGTTTTCCTCCACCAAAAACTGATCTTTTAAAAAAATTTTCTTTATTAACGCTTGTTTTGGAAAATGCTGAGCTAAGTAAACTGAGTTTTCACATGAAAAAGGATTAGTGTGGATTTGGATTGATGGCCCACTATGGGAAAAGCGTAAAGGTGTGGTCACACATAATGTACCTTCTCAAGGCAAAATTCCGCGGGTGAAGATGGCATGGGCGGACATTGAGTACGTGTGAAACCAGCAATAATATAACTGTCAAGCAGCCTTTTTTTAATGCTGTACTTTCTACTCATTGAGACTTAAGTTAAAAAGAAACTCTAAAATGATAATCTTGTCCATTGTGAATATTCAGTGTAGCTGTTAGCGAAGCTCCGCCAACACATAGGTCACCGCCAAACCAAGCAAATTCCTATTGATCAACGAGGTGATTTTTCCAATCAAAGTTCACCAAACTTGAACTCAAGGCGAAATCAGCACAAGGAAATGATTTCGCCCATGGAATTTTGTTGTGCGAAGGTGTGTGACCACGCGTTAAGTCCGATCTGTTAGATAAGATGAAGCACAGTAACGGCACATCCATACTAATTTGTTTTTATTTCAAGATGCATTGATTTTGCTATGTTTACATTTCTCATCCACACTAGAATGGCGTTTTCCTCCACCGAAAACCAACTGTTTATAAAATGCTATCCATAAAAGCACACTTTGGAAAGCAATGACAGTAGAAAACTGAGTTTTTAAATGAAAACCGATTTGCATGGGCGAATGTTTACTCTTATCAGGGAAATCAACCTACAAATAGCTTACTTATAGATAACGCCATACATTAAACTGGGAGAAAGTATTTTCACATGAGAAAAAAAAAAATACCATTAAGTAATCATAATGAATTAATGTTGAATATGCAACTAAATCACAACAATACAAAGTAAATAGCCAGGAATCAACAAGGAGCTCCCAACAAGTTTTCAGTGAAATGCTTTATATGCATTCCTGCTTTATAAATACATTTACAAACCACACAAAGCATAAGGTACGAGTTCACAATCTAACATTAGTGTGCCTCTTTTCTATCACAGACATGGAGAACTTGGAAGAAGGTCGGTTCCACCTTAAATGAGAGCATCAGCACAAGCTTGGCTGCCGCTGGCTAATGTTTGCATCCAATAAAGAACAAATCAGTGGCCAACTTGGCCCATCTTATCATGCAGTCATAACTGATGATCAAAGAAGTCATAAAGATCCCATTTAATCTTTCGCCTATCTATCACGCTGATGTCTTCATCGTCTTTGTGCAGACGTAATATCAGCCCATTATGAAAGCAAAATAGATCTGGCGTGCATACAAGGCGAATGAAGTGCTCACTTTGACGTGACAGCATGATCAGTGAGAGCGGTAATCTGTGCGGATAAAAAGATCTCAATTATTCCACGAGTGTAATGTGGGAGAGCAGCTTCGCGCATGCACATCTGCTTTCATATATTGTGACACGCACTGATAAAACATCGTTGCCAATTTACACTCTCTCTGCTTGACTAATCTTCAACAGCTCCCGGCACCTCTAATCACTCCATCAGCCGCGCGAGAGACGGCCTGAGTCCTCTGGAGAAAAAGGGAGAGATTTAGAAAGACAGAGTTGTTCAATTGCCACCCAAATGAGAGGGATATTGGAATACTATCCTAAATTCAAATTACATTTGTAAATGAGGAAAGCTCTTTTAATACGGAGGCATTAGGGATTTTTATCTTGCATGATGCAAATATAAAGGGACATTATGGGCCCCGAGTGTTGGCTTTACTCAACGGCTCAGGTAAATTACAGCGGATCCAGTCGAGGGGAGCCGTTTGCTGTAGACCACTGGAGTATGCACGGAGACCATTACTGTAATCACTTATCTACACTGCAGAACAGCGGGAGCAGTGAAATGCATCAAATAATTAATATGAAAAACCCCAAACACTTTCATCTTAAAACCACCATTTATAGAGCATGCATAGAAAACTGTGAAAATCTTTCAAAAGAAACTCTTTAAATGTAAAATCTACATATAGTGGGCTCCAAAAGTCTGAGACTGCTTGAGGAAATGCTTTTAAAGGAATATTCCGCTTTCAATACATGTTAAACTCAATCAACAGCATTTGTGGCATAATGTTGATTTATTACCACAAAAATGTATTTCTATTCATCCCTCCTTTTCATAAAAAAAAAAAGCTAAAATTGAGGTTATAGTAAAGCACTTACAATAGAAGTGAGTGTGGCCAAATTTTGGAGATTATAAAGGTGGAAATGTGAAGCTTATAATTTTATAAAAGCACTAATTCTTCTGTTAAAACTCGTGTGTGATTTGAGCTGAAAAGTTATTTAAATAGTAATTTTTTTAAGTTGTTTTAGGGTTTGTTGACATTACATTGTCATCAGGGATGGACTGGTAATCTGGCATACCGGGCATTTTCCCGGTGGGCCGATGCACTTTTGGGCCGTTCATAGGCAGAATGTCCATCGGCAGAACCGAGCCGGTGGTTCGGCCGCGAAACGTGCCAAATGGGCTGCGATAAGCAACAATGAAATCAACGATTTCAAAGAGCCGCCGCGAACCCCCCGCCCTGCTCAACAACATTAGGCTCCCCCCTTACACTCAACAGTTGGGCCAGTTGCCATGTAAAATCCCAGGCCGATTTCTCTTCCCAGTCCAGCCCTGACTGTCAATTGGCTGTAACTTTACACAGAAAAGGTTAGTAAGTGATTTTATCACACTAAAATCATTTTTACACGCATATTGTTTATGTGCTGTGGCTATACTTTTGAAACAGTGAGTATTTTAATGTTTACAGATTGGCCACATTGACTTCCATTGTAAGTGCCTCACTGGAACCAAGATTTTTGCTTTTTTTAAAGAAAAGGAGGGAGCAAGACAACATTTATTTTTGTGGTTATCAACACTATGCCACAAACACTGTAAAATGAGCTTAGCTTGTATAAAACCTGGAATATTCCTTTAATTTTAATTTGTTTAATACATTTTTCTTTTCCTTATAAATTATTTTAGCAGAACAATTTGAATGAAAATATTAACGGATAAAAGTATTTCGTTTTTAATATGTCCCCATTTTGCTATAGCATGCTCTCATGCTGGCATGGACTTATTGAAATGAACTTATTAAAATAGATTGTTTCAAAAGTATAGCCAAGATGTAAACATTATACGTGTTAACATGATTTTATTCTGATAAAATCGCTTACTAACCTCATCTGTGCAAAGTTATATCCAATGTTACAACTTCGTTTTCATGTTGTCATACTTTAATATTTATGGATAAATATTTTAAAGTTCAAAATGTTTGAATTCAACCCGAAACATTCCTTTAATATTAAGTGTCTGCCAAAAGTGGTGGTGGCGTAGTGGACTAAAGCACATCACTTGTAATCAGAAGGTCGCTGGTTCGATCCCCACAGCCACCACCATTGTGTCCTTGAGCAAGTCACTTAATCCAAGTTGCTCCGGGGGGATTGTTCCTGTAGTAAGTGCACTGTAAGTCACTTTGGATAAAAGCGTCATATGCATAAATGTAAATGCAAATAAATAAATAAAAATGTTTCAAAATCCTGAAATCTTCTGCTTATTTCTAGACTAAAGTGAAAACAAACATCCCAGATTTTCAATGCGGTTTCATGCTTTTGCACCCCACTTAATATGAAACACACAACAAAACCAAATATCACCCAGAGACCAAACGAATTCAATAAATCTCTCTGTGATAAGCGCTACAATACCCACAGTATTAATTAACATTAGCGCACGAGAGTCAGTCGTATTTTGCAATTACTCCAGCAGGCTTGTGAATGTCCCCTTACACAACTATCATTACCCCAATTAACATAAATTTCCCAGTGCACCAATTAACAATATGGGAGGGCAGTGCTGCATGTATTTTAAGTGTTATAATTAAGCCAGGCTCTTTTGTTAATTAGCCTGTTCTGACTCTTTGCTTTTTATGCTGCTCATCTACTCATTACCAGAGTCATTTAATTCAATTAGCACCTTAATTAGATGAACAGCCATGTTCTGATGTTGCAAGTCTTGTTGGAGGAGCATGGCATGATTAGCAAAGACAAACACGGCATGCAAATTGTGGATGCCACTGTTGGAGGTGAACTGGAGCTGTGGATACGAGCCAGATCACCCAAGCACACAGCCAAAACACAACCGGGGGGAAAAAAACACTCACTAAACTAGATTAGCAAAAATCTAAATGGGGACCATAGACTTCTATTGATTTTTTTTATAATCATTCTTTTAAAAAGAAAAAAAAACTGTATTTGACTTAGTTTTGATTCAGTTTTCCAATTGAGTATTTGGATGTCCCAAAAGGGATGTTTTGTCAGATTTAACAGACAATCTTTTGTTCGAAATATTGCTCTGCTTGTTTGAGCATCCCGGCCAGCCTAACAAAGCAACACTGTACGTGTTTACATGCATTAGTTCTTTCACCGATTATGCGTAATAAGCCAACAATCATGTTATCGCATTAAACAGGTTCTTTTATCAGTATAAGGTCATAAATGGCGTAAGAATGAAACGATTGATGGGAAGATTTTCGCTCATTACCCTGATTTTGCGTTGCATGTAAACACATTTTCTAAACAAAAATAGAGAATAAATAAATTATCTAAAATCTCATTGTGACGAGGAGGAGGGCATGGCTGAGCCATGAGGACGCGGGCATGGCTGAGCCGTGAGGACGCACGCCCAACGCTGAATTGTCCTAATTAGCCGGGAGGGGGATAAATATGAGCCAGAGGCACCAGTTTGAGAGAGAGAGACACACACACACGCACGCGCACGCACGCACGCATGGCTGCTGTGTGTGCGTGTGTGTGTGTGTGTGTGCACGTGTTTCAGTTTCTTTATGTCATTAAAGTTATGTTGACTGTTCTGTCAGTTCCCGCCTCCTCCTTGCCATCATAAGAACCCTGTTACACTGGTGCCGAAACCCGGGAAGGAGAAGGGATGCACTGTCGTGGAGTCCCTCGCCGCTGCCATCTGCCGGGAGTTGGAGGAGCCATGACCACACGCCAGGGGTCAGAGGACTCGTTGTCATCCACCATGGAAGGACCGGCTGTCATCTGCCAAAGGTCAGAGGAGTGGCTGAGGACCAGGCGACGGCGTGTCCAGGAATCAGCGAGCAAGTTTTTCTCTCTCTCTCTCTCTCTCTCTCTCTCTCGCTCTCTCTCTGTCCCTCCCCCTCACTCTTTCCCTCTCCCCTTTCCCTCCCCTCATCTCTCCCAGGGCTCCAAAGAGGTGGGGAAGAGCTGCCGTCAGAAGCATACTATCCATACTTTGGCCAAACACAGATATAACAGAATAGAATGATAGTAAGGCATTCAGTGCACAGTCTACTCTATATGTTCCGTGGGGGGGTGCCACTACACGTTATCGGAATACACAGGGTGCATTTTGTTCGACACAGTTTGGACACATACAAAAAAACTGGCTCGGTAGATCAGCGCCCCTGAAGCGACGTCGCCTTAGGCTGTCGTCTATGTCGCCTAATGGGTTGACCGGCCCTGTGTATGAAAATTATAAAAGAGTAAGAAAAGATTTGTTTAAATAGCTTCAGATGAAACATTGCTTGTCAACTTCTTAAATATATGAAGCCATGCATACATCAAAAAAATACACCTGATCACTACAACATAGAACTCACAATCTAATCCAAAAATCTCTTTGGTTACACAAAGTGTTATTACTTTTGCAGAATACTAAGTGGGAAGCGGCGCATTTATCGCAAATAGTGGCAGTTGTGGCTTGCCGTAGTAGCTCGGCGCCAAGAGTGACATGTGAGATTAAGAGAGTGGGATTGGAGGAGAGGTAGTCTACACTCACATCCCTGTTGACTCCGATAAGAAAGCCCATTCGATGACATGGAGGGACAAACTCAATTAACTATAATGGAGAGAGGCCATTCCAGCCCACTGTTGACGGATGGCTACAGAATTCAGTTTTCTTGCTCAGAGAGATCTTAAAACCGACTGAAAGGACATTAGACAACAGAGACAAGCTGAATCAAAGGCTATCAATGAGAAATATCCTAATCTGTGGATTAAATGCCTTGTGGCCACAGTTTAATTTGAAGTGAAATACAAACCATCTCCGTAGAGTAACTCTGGCCAAATTGTTGGGAGAAAGGAGAAAGGGAGCAGGCCGGATAAAGAAGGCAGGTCAAACTGGCAGAGCACTGGGAAAACGCTGTGCCGCTTCAGAGACTCATCACTGATCAACAATGTGAACTGGATCATCAGAGATAGATTTTATGTGGTGGACCAGCATACAAAACACAACATGGTGACCAGCAATGCTGGTCTTTCCAGCAGATGATATTTAATGACAATTTAGTTGCTCTTTTTTTTTTTTTAATCGGCTTTGTCGTTTTTGTAAACATACAAAGCATAGTCCTTTCTCTTGATAAAGGGGTGGTTCACCCAAAAATGAACGTGAATGGTTACTAAGGCTAACATAGTGCCTAACATCTCTTGAAAGTAAGTCATACAGGTTTGCAACTAAATGAGGGTGAGTAAATTATAGCTGCATTTCTATCGGGAAAACACGCAGGCTTGAGTGAAGTTTAAGATGCCATTTATTTGATAAATGTACAACAGGAAGTAATGTCTCCCTCTTTGGCTTAGGCCCCTTCCCGGCGGTCCGAGGGAGTTGTACCCGGAACCGTCATGTCCTGCCGGAGATAGGAGGCAGGGGCAAGGAGCCTACCCCCGTGTGGGACAGGGCTCAACTGGTGGTGGTGGGGTGGTGGAGGTTGCCGTGTTAGCACTCTGAAACAGCAATGTGATAGATTGTGAGCAGACTTATAAAGCAATGGCTTACATGTGATTGGCTAGGAATTACCCAGCTAATGATGTGATGATGTAAAGCCGCTAGTCTTCCCGCTAGAACTACGCTGCGCTTACATTTCATTCTTATCCTTTAACAAGTGTAAGGATTATGCTCCATGTTAAAAATCAAAGACAAAGTCAACAAAAGAAAGACTAAAAACTGAATTATTATCAATGGATCTGTCAAAAAAAGACCAGCATTGCTGGACATACAGTATGTTGTATTTTAAATGCTGGTGTAACCGGTCCTGGTCACCCCGTTCCGAATGGGACTCGAACCAGCGTGGGAGGCGTGTGCGTCAGTCGCTAGTCCACCTCTTGAGGACAGGAGAGTGAGGTTTACACACTGCACAGCTAACTACCAGCTGGCTCCTGTTACACTCACCCCCCTAAACCTCACTTCCACCCGGGTCACGGCACCATTGTAACTGGTCCTGGTCGCCCCGCTCCGAACGGGACTCGAACCGGCGTCTTCGGCGTGGGAGACGGGTGCGCTAACAAGGAGGCTAAAAGCTACAGCCTCTAGCGTCAGTCGCTAGTGCACCTCTTGAGGTCAGGAGAGAGAGGTTTACACACTGCATAGCTATCTACCAGCTGGCTCCTGTTACACTGGTAAGGTGTCCCTATTCCAGGGTTCTTAACTAGCTTAACCAGCAAGTCTGCCTTGGTCAATTAGCTTCAAGAGAAAGACCATGCTGGTTGGCCAGCCTTCTTTTGTGCTGGTGAACAACATGGCTATGGTGATCCACCGGCTAGACCAGCACCAAACCAGCATGAACCAGCATAAACCAGCTTGGACATGCAGTAGCTATAAAAGGTTACTTCTTCACCTTCTGGCAATTTCATGTCCCAGGGGTTGATTTTTATTCAAACGAACTTTCAACTATTTGTTCTTTTTGTTATATGAATGCATTAAAACTGATTAATATTTTTTAGCTGGCTTTCAACTTTTAATTTCTGTATTTTTAAAATGCCTTCTATGTATTTTTTTTATCAATCCAAGACACAATCTTTTAATATTAAACTAAGAAAATCCATTATAAAAATCTAATAATTTTTTGAGAGTTCAAAACTACGATAATCTAAACAAAGAGTGAAATAACCATAAACAATTTTGATATTTATTGTGTACATTTTTCTTATTGTGTACAATTCTTTTGTTTAATTATGACTGCCCCATTGTGGCATCATTTCCACCACAATTTTGCTCTTATTAAATTTTTTTCAAACGTTAGTTTACTTGTTAACCAAGTCGACAAAAGTGTCAGTGAAGAGCATGCTTGAGATGAGACATAAGTGATATTTAAAGAAAACGTTGAAAATTCCAACTAAAAATCAATTGAATGTTTTTATTGGGCATCATTTCCAATTAAGTTGTAATTCTGCCAAAAACAAAAAGTGTAAAAATATTATTTGTGTGTATTTAGGATACATAAATCGTTAGCAACTAATTATTTTTTTTAGAGTCAGGAATTTTATTTAAAAAATGCTAAAAATATAATTTCCATCATCGTCTTTTACACCACAAAATTCTATTAAAAACAATACAGAATTGACAGATGTGCCGGAAATGACACTGTGGTTGGAATTTTCATCACTTTCTGGAAAGAAATGACAAAAATAATGAACATAATATATACATAAACTGTTGGACACCCAAAATAAAATTAACTATTGAGTATAAAACAAATAAACAGTATTTCAAGAAATTCACAGTACTAAAAGTGCCATAAGTTGAAGAAAGACACATTTCTTATAAAGAAAATATAACTGACGTATTCTGCTAATCTGGCATATATCAAATCCCATTATTTTATTCTCGGGTAACAAGCCCTGACATTAATGTTTTGGTGACCTGCCTACATGACAACTGAGACTGTAAGATGAACATCAGGTCAATTTCGAGCATGCAATTGATGTATTACCCATAATCCCATTCACAAAGTAAAGCAGGTCAGAAAGGTGGAGAAAAGCAGATTTATGTTCCAGTGTATGTCAAAGCCACTGGCACACACAGCTTCATCATTTTAAATCCAGAAAGTGTCTTTAAATATGAAATCAGGTGGAACAGATATGGAAATTGCTGTTACCTACTTCCCATCCCAAAATAAAACAAGTAGGGTAAGATGGGGGAAGACAGGCCCTTGGGGTAAGATGACCCCACCGACACAACTTTTTCTCTTGACCATAGATGGCACTAAATCTCATCTCAACACCTTTATTGAATGGCTGTGCTCCTCTTAATCTTGATTTTTCATCTGAATATCAACATTTGACAGATTTATTCCATCCAAACAGCAAAGTATTTAGATTTTTGGAGTAATAAAGTTATTTTACTTTAAATAAAAAAAAAATGCATTATGACATCAGAGGTATTTTAGACATTCTGTAAAAATTGGATGACAGGTGGTTGGGGTGGGGGGTCATTTTGCCCCAGTAGTGGGAGATGGGCCCTTTTCATAATTTTGTGCTATGACCAGGGGTGGAAAGAGTACTGAAAAATAATACTCAAGTAAAAGTACTGTAAACACTACATGAATGGGCGACATGATTACAGAAATGAATGTATGAAACAATTACATTAAAATCAGTTTATGTGCAGAGTCTAAATTTCTCTTAATGGCGAATGAGAGAGTTATTGTTGCGCATAAAAATAAATAAATAAAAAAACACTCTCATTATTTAGTCACCCTAATGCCATCCCGGATGTGTATGACTTTCTTTCATCAGCAGAACACAAATTAAGATTTTTAGAAGAATATTTATGCTCTTTTTGGTCCATGAAATGCAAGTGAATGGTGAATGCATTGTAAAAGCTCAAAAAATCACATAAATCAGCATAAAGTAGCCTAATCCATGTGACTCAAGTGGTTAAATCCATGACTTCAGAAGTGATATGATAGGTTTGGTGAGAAACAGATTCATATTTAAATCCATTTTTGCTATAAATTCTCTTCCCTGCTCAGTCAATCTCCACTTTAACTTTCACTTTCTTCTTCTTTTGTTTTTGGTGATTCACATTCTTCATGCATATCACTATCTACTGGGCAGGGTGAACAATTTCTAGACTTAAATATTGATCTGTTTTCTCACACACATATATGATATCACTGAAATCATGGATTTAACCACTGGAGTCACATGGATTCGGCTACTTTTATGCTGCCTTTATGTGCTTTTTGGAGCGTCACAATTTGGCCACCATTCGCTTCTATTGTATGGGCCGACAGAGCTGAATCTTCTGAAAATCTTAATTTGTGTTCTTCTGAAGAAAGAAAGTCATACACATCTGGGATGGCATGTGGGTGAGTAAATGATGAAAGAATTTTCATTTTGAGTGAAATATTTCTTTAAGTAGCACATGGGGGCGCCACATTGTCCTCCTTTTGAGATAAAATGTTCCACATTGATTTAGTTCTTGTTATCATCTCTACTTTCCTGGTAATTTATTATACAAATGAACACACTCTCTACATCAGGAGTCGGTATTATTTAAAAAAAAAACCTAACAATATTATTAAAAAATATCACTGTGTTTTATTCTATTACATTAATACTTTTAAAGCTACTCAAGTTACTCAGTCAAAAGTAGTGAGTGGTTTTCTCGTTTCCTTGTTGATTGATTAATAGCCTTTATATGACATAGCCTACGAGACGGTGCTCAATTCGGTTACATGTACAATTCAAGTCCAACATGTTCAGGTGTTGAACTGTGCTTGAGTCGTCCTCCATTTCCATAACAGTTGGCGCCAGATCTGCAGCTGCCGTTCAAGTTTCTTTTACGTGTGATTTGATTTAACGGGAGTCACGTGACTCTCCCTAGCCAATCATGTTGATAGATACAAATTTAATCAGAACAGGGAAGTAGCGAATACAGATGGTGGGAATATAGCGCAGTAAAAGTACAGTCACAGCACTTAAGATGAACTCAAGTAAAAGTAAAAGTATACAATTTTTAAACTACTTAAAAAAGTAAAATTCTTAGGAAAAAGTAGTTACAGTAACGTGAGTATTTGTAATTTGTTACATTACACCGCTAGCTATGACAACAAAACTGTCAAATATTTCAATTTTTTTCCCTTAATAATATGTTGGATGTTGCATCATCATCCTGTACATGATAAAAGTTTATCTATATATGTTACAATTTAAAAGAAAATTAATATTGTTCTTAAGGGGGGCGTTTTACTCCATTTGACCCTATATCTCTGTAAATCTCTGTTTATCAATGCCTCTTTCTTTTAAAGCCTTATTTTACAATCTTTACTGTTGTACAACTCAGTATGACCATCCTGTAATCTGTGTTCAATCATAGTTTCACCATTGTCCTAAATATCTATGCATAACCATTTAGAGTACAGAAATCTTAAGCATCCATTAGTAACAATCAAAATCTGCAAATGCAAGTAAAACGAACTATGTATTCTCTATAGATTATATTCTTCTGTAATGCTAATCCATAATAGTTCAAGGACAAGTTTTTTCTATATTCCAATGCTGATTAGTCCATTTTCTACCACTGCTTTACCAATTATTGTTCTCAATTAAAGGTAAGTCATCTGATTGTTAACCGAATGTGAAATTCCTCACTCTAATTAATTAGTGCAATGATCAAGTTAATGGGGAGACATAAATGGTGTTTTTTGAGTCTAAGTGCATAAATTACAGTGTTTTAGTGATTTTTAAATACAACTCAAGAAGCGATGTAGGAGAAAAATTAGGCATGAGATTGTTTGGTCTTTATTTGGAAGGGCTCCAACGGCAATTTTAGTAAGTCTGGCTCTAAAATGTCGATTTTCACAGATTTTCACTCAGATTTTGCATATTGGTGGAGGCAGACCATGGCACCAAAGACCATGCATTGAAATGCAATGAAAGTATCAAATAAAATGTCAAACCCCATCTATGTTTGTGCGTTATATCATCTGGTGGCATGGGGGTGGCTGTGGCTCGGGGGTGGCTGTGGCTCAGTTCTCATTGGGGCGGCTGTGGCTCAGGTGGTAGAGTGGGTTGTCCACTAATCGCAGCATTGGCGGTTCGATTCCCAGCCAACACAACTCCACATGCCGAAATGTCCTTGGGCAAGACACTGTACCCCAAGTTGCTCCCAATGGCAGGCTAGTGCATTGCATGGCTGTCAATTGGTGTGTGAATGGGTGAATGAGATGCAGTGTAAATCGCTTTGAATACCGCTAATGTTAAAAAGGTGCTATATAAGTGCTGACCATTTACCATGTAAACCAGGTTTAGGCAAGAAACATATCCTACTTAAGTACTCAGACATGACTACAGACTCACTGTACATACTTAATGTTAACAAATCTCAGTATTAAATTATTTTTGACAAAATCAAGCTTGCGTACGTAGAACCAACTGTGTTTACTTATTCCCAAATAGTACATTTTGGGCCTTAGACAAATACACTAAGACAAATACAGGGCCTGTTATGTCCCATCCACTTCAGACTCCAGGCTTAACAAACAAATCAGTCCCATTATTGACACCCCCAGTGGAATGATTACAAGAAAAAAAGGATCTCTGCACCCCCACCATCATGACAACAACCTTTCCAAACGAAAAAGGCTGACTGTCAAAAGCAGCTAAACAATCGAGTGGGCTTGTAAGTATCCTGCTTGTATCAACTGATAAATGGGCAGCTCTTTAAGGAACTTATCTCTTTAGGACTCGCAGCATGAGGAATGGCATCATTTGTACTGTTTGCCTGGCTGGACGAGTCAAGCTGGATCCATTTAGAAGATAGTGAGATACTGTCGACAGCAATAGACAGGGTAATTGCAGAGCCACTACTGTGGTATAAATTACATCACTCCAAATGGCAGAAGGGGCCGCAGAGAGCGGAAAAAAAATCTGACAATTCCCTCCACCTGCCACCATGCCATCGCTTATCACGGCTTAACAGAGAAAAAAAGAGGCAGGTGAAAAAAATTAGGTATTGATCAAATTAACAGTTTTAGCAATCTGTTTAAGATGGGTGGGGGCACAGGAGATGGAACAATTAAATTCCAGAGACAATATAAGGGCTTTAGATAACTCAACCTCCAGAGCAATAGCAAACGTCTCAAAACTATAGCCCAGCAAAACCAAAAAATAACAGCCAGTTTCGTAATGAAACTAATAGCATTGCATTGGAGAGGTGACATGGAGAGTAGCTATTTGTCTGCTAGATACGTAATGAAAGACACAAATATCCAGTAAGAAGGCTGGGATAGAGATGCTTATACACTTTCTGAAAAACATGTGAGTGGTTCTTGGCCGTGCAAAACTAGTGTGCTCTGGGTGGTTGCTAGGATGTTGCTGGTTGCTAAGGTGTTCTGGGAGGTTACTCAGGCATTGCTATGTAGTAGGTAGGGTGTTCAGGTGGTTGCTAATGCTTTGCAATGCTGATAAGGTGTTCTGGGTGGTTGGTAGGGCACTGCTATGCCATTGCTAGGGGATTCTGTGGCTTTTAGCACTTGCTATGGTTGCTAGGATGTTCTGGATGTTACTAGGGCATTGCGAACTAGATTTGGCTCAGTTACCTCTTTCAATGCAAAAGTTGCTATGTGGTTGCTAAAGTGTTCTGGGTGGTTGCTATGACATTGCTATGTGGCTGTAAGGGTGTTTTGGGTGGTTGGATAATGCAATACGGTTGCTTAAATTTTCTGCATGTTACTAGTGTGTTGCTATGCATTTGCTAGGGCATTGCTTTGCTGTTCTGGGTGGTTGCTAGGACAATGCTATATGGTTTCTAAGGTGTTTTGAGTGGTTGCTAGGACATTGCAGGCTAGATATGGCTTAGGAGTTACCTCCTTCAAAATTAAAAGTTGCTATGTGGTTGCTTAAGTGTTCTGGGTGGTTGCTAGGAGACTGCTATGTGGTTGCTAGGGTGTTCTGGGTGGTTGCTAGGATATTGCTATGTGGTTGAAAGGGTGTTCTGGGTGGTTGGATAATGCTATGCGGTTGCTAAAATTTTCTGTGTGGTTACTAGGAAGTTGCTAATCATTTGCTAGGGCATTGCTATGCACTTGAAAGGTTGTTCTGGGTGGTTGCTAGGACAATGCTATATGGTTTGTAAGGTGTTCTGAGTAGTTACCATGACATTTCAAGGCAGTTGCTAGAGTGTTCTGGGTGGTTGCTAGGACTTTGCTATGTGATTGCAAGGGTGTTCTGGGTGGTTGCAAGGGCAATGTTGTACAGTTGCTAGGGTATTCTTGGTGGTTGGATATTGCAATGCGGTTGCTAAGATTTTCTGGGTCAAACTAGTGCTAGCAAACAGGAGTTGCTATGCAGTTGCTACGGCATTACTATGCAGTTGCTAGGTAGTCTGGGTGGTAATATGATGCTTAATGGTTTCTAATGTGCTCTGGGTGGTTTCTATATCATTGCAGTCTAGATATGGCTCAGCTACCTCAAATAATGAAATAGTTTTCCGCTTGTTTGATCATAGTTATTTTACCATTACTGCACAATTTTAGGTTATCGTTCATGTCACCAACGGTAATACTTACAGTTAAAGATTTGTTCCTAACCCTTATTCTAAGTATGAGCACAAGTAACATATAATTAAAATAATAATCTGGGACTAAAGACTGTTCAAGGAACGAAAACTAAAATGAACGAAAACCTGATAATAATAATATGACTTTTATCTCAATAAGCACTACATTCACAAAGCAGCTGGATGCACCCAAGACTCATCCCGGCTTGGAATATCAAAATCCCAGTTGTGTCTGACCTTAGTGCTAGACAGATAAAACGTATTAGGTTATTATTTTTCCACCCCATAAAATAATAGGTAAAAGTCAGCAATTAGTAACGAGCTATAAATCTAAATATTCTGATGTTTATTTTCAAACTAGGATTGTTGCCGCTGTCTTGGGAAATCCTTCATTTGGATGAGCTATATAATACTTCATTTAAAACATTTCCCTGCTATTGTTCTGTAGATAGGGCCTCATCTCTGGGCGTATTTGTGTTCTGCATGGTGGTTTTATGCATCAACCACTTGATTTCAATTTACATGTATGTCCAGGGTTATGACTCTATTCATTTGGCTGGGGTAGTTAAATCAATGGAGTACAGTGTAACCTTCCCAGCCCAGACAAGCGACACATTATGGCACATTAAAATGGGCCCTTGTGGCACAGGGCAAAGGTAAATAAATGGCTTGTTTTCCATCCCTGTTATTTGTTTTGACCCAAGCTCTTGAAAATCAGGGGACCAGCACAAACCTACTGATGATAAATGATAGACAATATGTTTGCTGTATCCAAATGTATGCAGCTGTTAAACCAAATTCAGTATTTCTCATTTTTAACAGGCATTAGGCACATAATTAGTTCCATAGTACAGGAGACTGGGGCTAGTTGTCACAAGGGAGAGTTGTCATAAAGGCAATATCTCTGAAACTATACGCTTTGTGGTCAAAAGTCCAATTACACAAATGTGTGTTTTCTCTAGTAGTGGTTTTGGATGTTGGTTTCAAACATCTAGTTCAGAACTCTCTTAAATTTGAATAATATTTGTGTATTGTATCCTCCAATGTGAAATGTCAAAGTCATAAAATATTTGCTATAGACCTTATTCATGCTAGCACCATCTTTGATTTTTAAAGGGAATGACAATGAGGCTGTGAGGGATAGACTTATCATCTCTTCAATGGCATGAACGGTATAAAGCTCTATAAAGCCCATAGATCACATCTGATTTTACACAACTCATGTTGTCTGGAGTTCTTTGTATACTGAATGTTTTTTGACATATATTCTATTAATGCTTCCACTTTAAACTGTTCAGTTGAAATGTTCAATAGCTTTTATCCAAGACTTTAAGTTAAACTGACTTCAAAAAATAAACCTACCCTGAAAAATACTCACTGGAATAAAAGAGTGACAACTAGCCCCAGTTTCCTTATATAGTGTGTCTTATTCTAGAGATATGTAGCAAATGTCTACCAAATGAAAAACAATGCACACACATACTGGATATAAACATACATATATAAAAATAGTTATGTATACCTTCAATCCAGTAAAAAAAAGGAAATCAGAGATACATTTCAAATGACGATATAAATCAAAAGTTTTCAGATCTCAGTCTGTTTTGTGGTCATTCAGACACATTTGTCAAACAGAAAACAGCGGCGCACATTATCACACTGTTGTCTCTCCTAGCCATTTCTGGACTGGCCATTTCTCAACAACAAAAAAAAGAAATACATTTCTAAACGCAATAATAACTTTTAAAGATATGATGCCTTTCTTTTAATGCATAATGTCTTCTAATAAAACCCCCAGATATGTGTTGGAAAAGGTCTATCTCACTGGCACTGAACTACTTTATATCCCAGGCATCATATAGTGATGGCTTCAATTTCCAGGGCTTTTGATAAAATCATGCAGTCTCTCGTGTATTGGGATTGAGTACCCCGCTATGGACGCCGTTTAATGAAGTGTCATAGTTTCAGCACCTGGTGTTTGACATAACCTCATTCAATGCACTTGTGATAAACGTGAGCCCAGCGATCATAAAATATATGGCTATAATTGAGTTAATATGATTTAAAATACTAACCATTTGTACTATCAGAATTTGCTGTCATTTGATTTCCACAGGTAAGCTGCTGACAATACAGGGCATAAATGCTGTCTTATTGAGCTCCTGTAGATCCCATACTAATTTTCCTGATGTTGTAAATGCTTTTATTTTATTTTAGGAGCAATATAATGTAATTAACTCATTTACGTTAACATTAAAGGGGACCCATTATGCAAAATTCACTTTTACATGGTGTTTGTACATAAGTGTGAGTCAGTAATGTGTGTGTACAAAACCACCCTACAATGTTAAATGTCCACCCACTCCTCTTTCTTATATTTCTATTCATCAACAACAATGTCAATATGAACGGTTTTCATTTCTGCTCTAATGTGACGTCACGTTTGAACAGGCCACGCCCACGACTGGTGACGGGCTCCACCCTATTATCATAGCTCCTCCCCTGAGTGATCTACACACAGTCCACCATTTTTTACTGCGCTGGAGCAGATACAGTGAGACGAATAATGTCTCAGCTTCATAAGTGTCAGAAGTGTTCTGTTGTTGGCTGTAAAAGTGAACATAAGAGTCTTCATGTATTCCCGGCATCAGAGCCACTGAAGACGCAGTGGACAAGTTTTGTCCAAAATGTGTGTATGTTTGTGCAAATCATTCAAATCATTTACACCGGACTGTTTTGTGAATGAGTGTCAATATAAAGCAGGATTTTACTAAATTTGATTCTCAAGCATCAGTCAATACCAACAGTTCATGTTCCAGCATTGAAGATGTAAGAATTGCACTTTATATTTTGTGAATGTTTGCAAATCACCTTTCCGAATATGCTTGTTAGCTGATTCCACGGCTAATGCAGCTAAAGTTACCATTATCTCTTACTGTATTCACGGAGACCAGATATACATATTCATACATATATGGCTGAAGTCAGGGCAGGAATAATAATCTGGCATACCGGGCATTTTTCATAACTAGAACCATAACTAGAACATGACTTAAAGAAGCTTAAGGGGCTGTTCAGACTGAATGCGTTCTTGGACAAAAAAAAAACTATAAAAAACTAGACCGAGTGCAATGAAAAGAACAGAAAGCATGCTTCTCAAGATGTATTTTTAAAAGCTACATTTATTTGTTTAACTTGACACAGCATCTAAAAACAGTGAAGCTGCTAAGGGCGACACTGAAAACAGCATGGCATGGTGCAATGGTCAAAGATGCATGTGTAGTGCATGCTTACATAGAAAACAAACAGACGCAAAAACATATTTGGTGTGAACGGCCCCTTAAAAAGTCTGAAGTCACACCTGAACAGTGTGTAACATTTGTCCATACTTAACCCAAATGCTGTAAAATATGAGGACTGACCATGCTTGCTTTATCCAAATATTTTCAACATTCAAATGCAACATGAGAGAAAATGAGAGAATATGTATGCCAGTTGTTGTAGAAATAAAATACATTATGTATTTAATATCATGTAGGCCTTACCAATATTTTTCATGTTTTTATTTCACACCTCTGAATTATGAAGTGTCCAATACTTTATATTTGTTGACTGTCTCGGCAGTTCGGCCATCAGAGAAAAACACCTGATTTCATCTGACAGCTCGAGAGAATCACTTTCCTGTCCTAAAACTCCCTTAACACGGCCTGATATCTGCTTGTTTATTGTGTAGCTGCTAGATGACCATTGTGTGAAACCCCTTTTGCGGAGGTACTAAAGGATATCTCGCAGGTCACATCATTCTAGGGAGGTTGATGACTCGGTTAGATCTCCATCACCCTCCACTCAAGCGAAGAATATGTCCTGAGCAGAGGAACACTGTTTAGATGCTGATGGGATAGAGAACAGGTGACAGGCCGATGACAGCAGCTTCCTTGGGAGAAGCCTCTATTAGCCCCCTTTGCCTCTTCACTTGTGTTTGCATTGCTACAGTAGAGTATAAGTAATGGTACTGTCAGCCTAACCAGAGTAAACTGCTTTGCCAATGCCTGTCATCGTGTAACTTGAGATTATATAATACATATACATAACCAAAGCTGTTTAGATTCCCTCATGTTACGTATCAGAGAAGCATTGCTCCGTTCGGCCTTTTGCACATCATAAACCTTTTGCACACAGCACACTTTGCAGACTACTTAGAAGTCATTTGAGATTTGCATCTATAGTTTTTCATCCTACCTTTAAGTTTGACTGAAAATATAGTTTACTTTGCTTCAATCCAACATTGGGTTATTCCATGAAAAATCTATATAATTTCAGAAAGTTCCCGGGCTGACAATTTGATTTTGTTTTTTTTTAATGGGTGAAAAAAATATATTTACATTTACATTTATGCATTTGGCAAACGCTTTTATCCAAAGCGACTTACAGTGCAATTACAGGGACAATCCCCCCCCCCCCGAGGCAACCTGGAGTTAAGTGCCTTGCTCAAGGACACAATGGTGGTGGCTGTGGGGATCGAACCAACAACCTTCTGATTAACAGTTGTGTGCATTAGCCCACTACGCCACCACTCCCAAATATATAATTGTTGATTAGAGCCAAAATATTAAATGTCATAGATACTGAATAATTAATTATTTGAGGGTGTTCAAAGTGCTAATTTGTAATGATTTTAGCAAAACTACAGGAATAAAAAAACAGACTTAGAAAGATGGCAGCATCATCATTTTATTATAATTTTTACAGAGATAGGTATGTCTATTACTAAAATCAGTCGACTTCAGTGCCCTTTGTTTCATTATATGCAATAGTGTTGGTCAAAAACATGGGGATTTTTTTGTTTGTTTTGTTTTTACAAAGTTGAAGTGTTTATAACTCAAGAAGTTTTAAACATATCTTAATATCCTTTTAGATTCTGGTTGAGAACAAACTTTCCTTTTTGTATCTTAATTTTTAAGTCCCTACTGTATAAGGTTAAATCACACAGACATGGAAGTGGAGCGTAGTTCTAGCGGGAAGACCAGCAGCTGTACATCATCACATCATTAGCTGGGTAATTCCTAGCCAATCGCACGTAAGCCATTGCTTTATAAGTCCGCTCACAATCTATCACATTGCTGTTTCAGTGTGCTAACACTGCAACCTCCACCACCCCACCACCACCAGTTGAGCCCTGTCCCGCAGGGGGGGTAGGCTCCTCGCCCTGCCTCCTATCTCCGGCAGGACATGATGGTTCCGGGTACAACTCCCTCGGACTGCCGGATGGGGCCTACGCCAAAGAGAGAGACATCACCTCCCGTTTTACATCTATCAAATAAATGGCATCTCAAACTTCACTCAAGCCTGCATGTCTTCGCTCTTAATGTGGCTCGATTCCTTAAAGGAATATTCCGGGTTCAATACAAGTCAAGCTCAATCGACAGCATCTGTGGCATAATGTTGAATACCACAAAATGTATTTTGACTCGTCCCTCCTTTTCTTAAAAAAAAAGCGAAAATCGAGGTTTCAGTGAGGCACTTACAATGGAAGTTAATGGCAATCCATAAATGTAAAAATTCTCACTGTTTCAAAAGTATAGCCACAAGATGTAAACAAATATGCGTGTTAACTATTTTAGTGTGATAAAATTGCTTAATAACCTTCTCTCTGTAAAGTTATAGCCAATTTTACAACTTCGTTGCAATGACAATGCAATGTCAACAAACCCTGAAAACCTAAAATGATTGTATAAATTACACTTTAAACAACTTTACAGCTCAAATAATACTCGAATTTTAACAGAAGAATTAATGTGTGCTTTTATAAAATAATACGTTTCAAATTCCTGCTTTTAAACCCCCCCAAAAATGGGCCTCATTCACTTCCATTGTAAGTGGCTGTAAGTGTAACCACGATTTTCGCTTTTTTTAAAGAAAAGGAGGGACGATTCAAAATACATTTTGTGGTATTCAACATTATGCCATAAATGCTGTTGATTGAGCTTAACTTGTATTAAACCCAGAATATTCCTTTAAATTTGACCCATTTTCAATAGTAAAAAAAAAAAACACAAATCTGGGTCACATCATGGTATGAAGCTAGTTTTTTCATGTCCAACAAAACAAAAGTCTAAAGTACGAATAATGTAACAAGAAACATACCTTTATTTCATCACATACAAGCACGGGCAGGACTGTCTGTCCAACCAACCCTTTTTGTAGGACATTTTGCAATTCCATTTGCTGACACTAGTGACGCAGAAATCACACACTTCGCCTTTATGTCAAACACCTTATACTATTCAATACAAATACGACCTACTGTACATCAGAACAAGAACCATTTCCTTTGCTTTGTTAGGAGAAATGCATGCTTAAAAAAAGAACCAAATCGCCTCTTCTAGTTGCTTTGGGTGCTTTAAGGGTTGCCAGAGGCAGCGATGACTATATTCATTTGAGCCCAGGGCGAATAATCCTGACAAGTTTATAAAGTGCTAAGGTGAAGAGGTTATTCACTTAGTGCACTGGTAATTTTAAACAACTAGCCCCCAGATTTCTGCCTGCATTTTCCCCAACCTTCAAGGGCCTCCCTAAGCGAAAGTTTTCAGCAGGACATTACACACAAGAGCAGGCAGCAGATTGTGTGAGATTACGACAACATCCTGGAGCAGCATTGCCTCTGTAATATCTCCATGTTTGCAGTCATGGCCTGTCACCCCAGCTGACCAGTGGGGACGCCCGGTGGGCCACGGCCGTTCCTCAATCAACTTCAAGTGTTATTAAATAGTGACCTCCATGAAGAAAAGTACAATGTAATGATGGCTTAAACAAACACAATTTATCATCCTCCTCACGCTGACATTACTGTACCCTACCAAAGCCAGCCAAGCAGGCACGGTTCACTCGGCTGGGTGGCCAGGCTGTGACCCCAAAAGAGGCTCCCATAATCCTCTGTCCGCAAAGAGCCACAATCAGCTCAGCTAAGGGAACGTCTATTTTCTCAAACAGACACAAGCATTAGTGGTGATTTTTATTGGATTTTCAAAATTATTATTTTTTTTTTCATTATTTGAGTTATTTCAAAGTATGTTATATGAAATGTGAGGGTCAAATTATTTCCAGGAACATGAGCTTTTTTTGTTTGTTTTCCAATAAAAATAAAAAAAAATAAAAAGATACATTTATTTAAAGCTGCACTACGGAAGATGTTTTGATTAAAAATAAACAAAATGACATTATCAATTGAGTACATAAAAAAAACATCTGCATTGTCCGATGAAGTTACTGTAACATGTTTACTAATATTCATGACTTCTGAGTATTTTATAACATTTCCGGAGTTTCCAGGTTTCCTAAGAGTGTGTGTGTGCCACTGTTTTCTTTTGCCCCAGTCCCAGAAATGCACGAGCTATTGCTAACTGCCTTTTAGAAATACCCTGTCTGTCTTTACAATGTATTAACATATCAAGTTATTTAAAATGTTTGTTTAAAAATAGCATATGTGTGAACTTTTTCTCCCTTTGGGATGTAAATATGCATACTGATCTAACAGTGAATTATTAAAGGTGCACTCAGTCATTTGTTCCCCATTAAAAAAAGTTTTACTCCAAAAGAAATTCAGCGTAATTTTGAAACTAATGTATAAAATCATGAACACTCACATGAGACGAAGACTCCAGTCACACCAGTAACCTTATAAAAGCTATTACATTCTACATGAGGGAGGGGCGCCCTCATGGGGGCTGCCATTTTAGAATCACATGACCAGCTGAATCCTACTGGCTTAATCTCAGTAACTGTCTTCATGGCCGTTGCCAGCTATGAGGTCACCGAGGACCGGAAAAAAGTGGTTGATAACTCCTGTGAGTGTCTGAAAGCATGTATAATTTTGTTTGGACAGTTGGTTGGATTCTTATAGTTAGTGTCTTATAGTAGTGATGAAATGCGCTACCTGAAGCCGCGCGGCGCATTTGCTGGGCAGAGCAGAGTAAAAGCGGGACTGGTCTCACTAATCTGATGAACCTGCTCTATGCTTGTGGCGTGCTGTCCCGAGGTTATCAGTGAGTCACGTGCGACCCCTTTGAATTTGACATAGAATTCTCGATTATAAACCCATCTGATATGAGACACTTAAAGGATCTGTGCTGCCCGTCATATTAATTACAGGCTTTTCATTCCACAAATCAGCACCCTTATAGAAATATACCTGACAGTTAGCTGTAGTAGTAACTATGGTATTTTGCCATATATAGTGTATATATTTGAAATAAATGTTAATATTATTAGCCTACAAAAATATGAAATATTGTATATTAGGAATGTATATATACTAGGAGGTTGTTTTTATCATTTCTACATGTGTTTAGGATATTTTATACATTACAAATTCCATAGATTATTATTTATTTTATTTTTTTTACAAATTAATTACATACAATAATTACATCTAACCATGGTGATTTGTGTAATATCTGGTGTAACCATAGACAACTAACATGATCTTACTAATACCATAGTTAAACTCTGGATACTATGCACGAACAATGGTAAATTGTCACAAAGGCAAATACAAAGCAGCATTTAACAAAAAAAGCTTTAAATCCGGGACACTCATGAATTAAGTATGAAGTTATGACTTTTTCTCCTTTGTAAATATGTTTAGTTCTAATGAACTTTAATTGAAAAAGGTGAATTAAAGGTGCACTCAGTAACCCTTTGTTCATGTCATCTTGGACTTACAGTGACACCTAGTGGTGTGGATGCTGCATCATTAAAAATCAGCAGTTTCAGTTACAGATGCCATTTTAGAAATTCACTATTCACAATCAGCCATGATTAATTTAATCAGTGAGTGAAACTGTCCAATAACAAGACGGTTACTGAGAGCCAGTAGTATTCAGCTGGTCATGTGATTCTAAAATGGCAGCCTCCATGAGGGCGCCCCTGCCCCATGTAGAATAAAACAGCTTTTATTAGGTTACTGATATAACAACTGTAGATTCCTCATCTCATGTGAGTGCTCATGATTTTATACACATGTTTCAAAATTATCATTAATTTCTTCAGGAGTAAAACTTTTTTAAAGAGGAAAAAATTACTGAGTGCACCTTTAAATAATTAAGATTCTGGCAATATGAAAACAATTGATTGTTTTGGATAATATTCATATTTACATTTATGCATTTGGCAGACGCTTTTATCCAAAGCGACTTACAGTGCACTTATTACAGGGACAATCCCCCCCGGAGCAACCTGGAGTTAAGTGCCTTGCTCAAGGGCCCAACAGTGGCATCTTGGTGGTGCTGGGGCTTGAACCCCCGACCTTCTGGTCAGTAACCCTGAGCCTCAACCACTGAGCCACCACTATGTAACGGAATTAACATGTAAATTAACATGTAAATTTAATTTTGATGTATAGAATATGTTGCATTTGTAGGAGTAATTTTGGCAAAAGCCTTGACACCTCACAGAGGACCTCACTAATTTTCAAACCCTGCCTACGTCCCTGACTGGCTTGTTATTGGACACTTCCACTCTTGGATTAAATGAATCATGGCTGATGCTTCTAGATGTATTTTGACCTACAGGAACTACCGTTAAGATCGTACTTAAACGCACCAATCTCCTACCTGCCTTTCAATATGTAAATAAAAATAAGAAAATCAATAAAGAAGAGCAACAGTACAGAAACTGCTAAGACTGTCCACTGTAATATCAGTGTCAGGTAAGATACCTTAATTAGCCTTAATTAGCTCATATACATAATGTTATAATTCTATAATTCACAGAAAAGTCTTGTTTTTTTCAGTGGGTTTATTATAAGCAGACACTTACGAATGTGAAGATTATTTTAATAATGATTGTAACTTAAACATTGTTCCGAATAGGGCTTTAGAGGGAAAATGGTACCTCTGAATCACACTCTTTATTGCTTATGCAAACCCGACTATTTATATTTCAATGAGGGATGAGAACCTGGGTCTTCCACGAGGCTGAAGCGACACGCTTCCGGTTGCACCACAGCATAAAGTAAACACTCTTGAACAGATGCAAAAATGTCTAATGGGAGATGGTGCTTGTCAGTAACTCAGCCAATGCCATGGTAATGAAATATTCGGAAGCAACATTCCAGGTCCCCGTGTGATCGTGTTGCAAGGTGTCTGTTGCTAGATAAACTATTGCTTGATCCATTTGCATTCACTTTGTAAAATGTTTCATTTGGCAGATGCTTTCTAAATTCAAGGGCTCAGGGACGTAATCAAACCGTGACCAAACCGATCTCGGCTTGTTGATCATAGTTAATCGTAGAGACCATTGCCATCAATGCTTATGATGCTTTTGGGAAACGCAGCCCTGATCATAAGTGCGAAGTTACCGCCACCATGCATTTGTAATTGGAAAAATAATAAATGAGTGCAACGTTGGATTTTTCAGAGAAAGGGTAAATCTGTAAATTAAGCTAAGATAAAGCATTTAGGTTAAATGAAGTGACACTAACCAGTGTGTATTCTGTCGAAGGGGGTGTCCGAAGGTGTTTAATAAGGTTGTTGGTATTTCCCCCTTTGGCACTGAAAATCAATCCGGGTGGCAGAGGACAAATCTCAGTTTCCTCCATATCTGAGACATCCATAGTGTGTGTGGAGGCCCACGCTATTCTCCACGGCATCCAGGCACAACTCCACACGCACCCCACTGTGAGAGTGAGTACAGATAGCAACCACGAGGTTACCCCATGTGACTCTACCCTCCCTAGCAAACGGGCTAATTTGGTGGCTTAGGAGACCTGGCTGGAGTCACTCTGCACACCATGGATTCGAACTCATGACTCCAGGGGTTGTAGTCAGCATCAATACTTGCTGAGCTACCCAGGTACCCCTGGGAAAACCACACATTGAAAAATAAACAATACCATATAAGTGGCAAATTCTAAACAGCATTTTGCCATCTTAAAGGGCAATCCATGAAGGGAACGCCACTCGAAAAGACTACATTTTAATGTTATTGCAGACATAGAAGGTTTTAGCTAAAATAATATTTACAACTGCACATACAACATAACATACGGTACCTCCGTATTAACGTTACCGTTTAAAAAATATTGTGGCACCGCCAGTATTTTGAAGCTTTAGTATCATGATACTGCCATAGCCCCGGTATATCGTGCAACCCTAACCAGCACCACTATTTGAGCTATAGAAACTCTATTCTACACTATAAAATGTAGAGGAAATGCCATTGGCAAAAACGACCATCCTGGCTTCTAGACAGCCTAAGGTTTGCATAGTCCCTACATTGGATGAAGCGAGCTTTTGGCAAACACGCACACCATTTTTTGACCACAACTCCTCTGCTAATAATACAAACTTTGCTACTTCCACAGTGTAGCTGAAGTTTTATAACTTTACAGCCAAAATCATTGCAGGTTATAAAAGTTTGCTTTATCAGTTAACCAATATACACATTGTATTGGTCAGACCCATCAAACAGGTCATTCGGGAAATGATGTGCCAAGTGGATCTTTATGACTGTATTTTCCAATGTAGTATACGCTGCGGGTCAATGCTAAGCCTGAAGTTGCCTGACACTTCATTCATGGTGCTATGATTTTTTATAAACACTATTGACTTGGCCTTTATTGATTGAAGTGAATGTATCACACAAATCATTTTGCACCTAATCAATAAAGAAATCTTGTGGAAAATGTATATTAAAGGACCTTTGTTTGCCTAACTGACTTTCATACAAGGTCTATAGAAGGCTTTGCTGATTAATTGAATTAGTTTAAATTTGGGCATGGCAAGCCCATTAAACAATGCATTCTTAAATCATGCACTGCCATTCATGATTGAAATGAGATTTTCAACGCAGTGAGTGAGCTGTTAAATAAATCAGATATGCATTTTACACAGTAAAATAAAGGGAGCATAAGTCTTATGAAGCAATGTCTTTCAATCTTACTTACTGATGGGCATATGCCTGCAAGTAGAGCCAAACACTTCTCTCTTTTGAACATTTGAAGTTTCAGACAAAATGAAAGCACACAAAATGGATCTGGAGGGGGGGGTTGTGCTAAATTGTGCATGCTAATTTGTGCATTGGAAAAGCGTGTTCAAAGAAATGCATAAAATTAAATTAATGCAATGTATTTTAAGAAACTCTGAAATATTAAAGGTGAAGTGTGTCATTTTTTTTGCCGTTCCAACCAATGGCAAACAGGGTGAGTTTTGGGAAACCTGTTTGAAAACAATCATTATTTTTCTCATTCCATTTGGTGATGCTAGTGGTGCAGAAATTACACAATACACCTTTAAGAAAGTCTTCAGAAAAAGCAAAATTATGGTTAAAACTAGAGGAATATTAAAAGCTGAATGGAATGTTCCAGGTTTAATTCAAGTGAAGCTCAATCAACAGCATTTGTGTCATAACGTTGATTATCGCAAAAATACATTCAAAAAATGAGGTTATAGTGAGTAACTTACAATGGAAGTGAATGGGGCCATTCAATAATAGCTCAAATATACACTGTTTCAAAAGTACATGCTTTACGGTAGGGTTTATCTTTTACATCGTCATGACAACGAAGTTGTAAAATTGTATATAAGATTGCACAGATAAGGATAGTAAGTGATTTTATTACACAAATGTCATGTTAACACATATATGTTTGTGTCTTGTTGCTATACTTTTGAAACAGTGGTAAACGGTCTGCACTTATATAGCGCCTTTTTAACCTTTTCGGTATTCAAAGCGCTTTACACTGTGACTCGTTCACCCATTCACACACACATTCATACACCAATGACAGCAGAGCTGCTATGTAAGGTGCTAGCCTGCCATTGGGAGCAACTTGGGGTTCAGTGTCTTGCCCAAGGACACTTCAGCATGTGGAGTCGTGTTGGCCAGGATTCGAATCACCAATCCTGCGATTAGTGGCCGACCCGCTCTACCAACTGAGCCACCCCCAGTGTGCATTATTATGTTTATGGACTGGCCCCATTCACTTCCATTGTAAGTACCTTATGATTATTGCTCTTTTTTTTCCCGCCCATTTTTTTTTACTAAACGAGGTACTCTTTTAAATAATTTTCTGTAGTAATCAACATTACGCCACTAATGCTATCAATTGAGCTTAATTTGTATTAAACCGGGAACATTCCTTTAAAAGCAATTGGTCAAAACTTTTTGCGAGAACAATTATTTTCTTTAATCGAGTAATTAGTGTAGAGTGGTCAAAATTGGCCAAGTGATCTTTCATTCAGTCATTTAAAAGGAAAAGTCTCACTTCAGTGGCATGGAGGACTGTTGAAAGGGGCCACTTTTATTTTTTTATAACTATCAGTTGATCATTGCTGTTTAATTATGTTGGGTGGATTTTGGAGTAGATAACATGTTGTTATCTCTTGGTGAGAAGGCTAGAAAGGATATCAAAAAGATAAATCCCATGCCAGCACACACGGCTATGCTGTTCAAATATTGTAATGTCTTTTGTCTTTCAATATATTTAATCTTATGCCAAATTAACGCAGAAGAACAGACAAAAAGAGTGTAAAGAATGAGCTATTTGATATATTTTCGTGTATCTAATAACTACAAGTGCATTTACCCTTTAAACAGATAAAGCCAATGATGAAATAATTACGAGAGAGAGCGAGAGTGAGAGAGATGGGTAGAGTAGAGGCTCATGGCAATAATAATAGCCCAGAGGGATTAAAAGATCACATGAGTCAAGAGGTGTGTTAAACGCCATCAAATGTAGAAATGATTATGCTAGATAGACCTCCTGCAGCTCAAACCGCATAATTGAGGAGCGTCCCCATCATACTAGGTGAACACGTGCACTCTGGCTATAATATGGTTTTCAGTGCAGGGGTCAGTCCTGTTATGCCGTACATTTTGAAGTATGTATATTGAAAATAAATGTTTGTGCTGTGATTTAAGGAAATAATTATATTAAAAGACATAACAGACTTTCATAAATATTTTCTGGTCAAGCTCAGGGATTTTGTTTATTAATAAATAGCTTGAATATTTACAAAATGGCAAGAAAATAGGCAAGATGGAACCTAACAGGATGGAAATAAAAAATGCTACTGGATGTCTAAAAGTATGGAATTAATGAGCTAAAGTCAGTTTGGGAGTTTGCTTACATGGAGTCAAATTTTATGAACTATCATTTGAAATGTTGATATTATAATACCAATTTCTGTTGTTTTTTTTCAAACAAGATGGAATGTTTAATATAATAACACAAAACGTCACAGAATTCATAGAATCCATTGCTTAAACTGACTAATATTTGTGCTGTTGTTTTTTTAACAAAACGATGTCACTTCCTGGGGGATGATGTCATTACGGAAAAGCCTTTTTCTTTTTAAAGGGATATTACGAAGACTAACAGATGGAAAGTGAAATTGAAGACAGAGGAAAAACCTATAAATTGAATACCAATTAAAACCATATTATAAAAAAAAAAAAAATGTTTTGCTTGAAAAGGGTGGAAAATAAAGAATCACCTGGAATATTTCTCAATAAATAGCCCGTTCATTTTTTGCAAATTGCGAATATTGCAAATATTTAAAATTCACCCATATTTTTACTTAATTGTGATATTATGGAAAAAGAATACTAACTAATATGATTGCCATCTTTAAAACTGGTCAGTTTAATATTTTATCCAACATATTAAGACAAATATAATGGGGGCATGAAAATGTACAGAAGGACTGCTGAAAACAAAGCAAGAATACTGGATGCATGAACAATACATGAAAAATATACATTGAATGTAATTAAAATGAAAACAAACCGATCAGCCACAACATTGGTAAATGGTCTGCACTTATATAGCGCCTTTTTAACCTTAGCGGTATTCAAAGTGCACTGTGACTCGTTCACCCATTCACACACACATTCATACACCAATGGTGGCAGAGCTGCCATGCAAGGTGCTAGCCTGCCATTGGGAGAAACTTGGGGTTCAGTGTCTTGCCCAAGGACACTTTGGTATGTGGAGTCATGTGGGCCGGGATTCGAACAACCAACCCTGTGATTAGTGGCCAACCCACTCTACCAACTGAGCCACAGCCGCCCACATTAAAACCATCTGACTTCTATTGTGTAGGTCCCCCTTGTGCTGCCAAAACAGCACCAACCCGCATCTCAGAATAGCATTCTGAAGTGGTTATCTGAGTTACTGTAGACTTTGTCAATCTGAACCAGTCTGGCCATTCTCTGTTGACCTCTCTCATCAACAAGGCATTTACATCCACAGAACTGCCGCTCACTGGATGTTTTTTGTTTTTGGCACCATTCGGAGTAAATTCTAGAGACTGTTGTGTGTGAAAATCCCAGGAGATCAGCAGTTACAGAAATACTCAAACCAGCCCATCTGGCACCAACAATCATCCATGCGATGATCTAATCAGCCAATCTTGTGGCAGCATTGCAGTACATAAAATCATGCCGTTATGGGTCAGGAGCTGAAGTTAATGTTCACATCATCAGCATGAAGATAAATGTGATAACAGTGATTTGGAGCGTGGCATGATTGTTTGTTCATTTACCCTGAATGGTGCCAAAAACAAAAAACATCCAGTGAGCGGCAGTTCTGTGGATGGGAATGTCTTGTTGATGAGAGAGGTCAACAGAGAATGGCATGACTGGTTCAGATTGACAAAGTCTACAGTAACTCAGATACCCACTCTGTACAATTGTGGTGAGAAGAATATAATCTAGACAGCTATTCTGAGATGCAGGTTGGTGCTGTTTTGGCAGCACAAGGGGGACTTACACAATATAATGCAGGTGCTTTACTCCATAATTATAAAGCCTTCTATGACTCACCTGTAAAATTTCCAGCCAGGACATCATCCATCGCAGTGTTAGATTCGCATTCCTTCTTTACAAATCATCAGAAAATCGACTAATCTGTAAAATAAACATTTGTTTGTTAATGTACAAGTTTAAAAAAGCCTAAATGTCACCTATCAAACGATGCAAGTGTAAACATGTTCACTGCAAACTAACGGAGCAAACTGCGAGAGACCAAGAAGAGTGAAAGCACATGGGAAATCAGATGCTCCATTAGAAGCGGATTTATTCAATCAAGCTGGCTCACCTCTTAATTAAAGGAACTAATTACGCTATCGAAAGACTTCTTGGTGGCTCCAAAAGTGGGTTGGCTGGCACCAACCCCCCCTTGCCGAAGGTGATGACCTTGTGATAACCCATGTGTTCATCAGTCAAATTACTGTCCCCAGTAATGGTAATGCCGGAGCACTGGAACACTGGGGCAAACTAATCTGTATTCAAATGACATGCCACCAAACAGTAAGGTGTGCTCTGTGGCCATAACTCAGCCGAGGTGCGGGCCGGGAAGGGGGCACTCAACAATGGCCGCGGCCCCCGTCCTGCCAATCACACATTATCATACATTTCCCAGGTGTGCGACGGGCCTTCTGGGGAGCGAATGATATTGGAAAATTCATCATACGTCTCCCTCGCAGACTTAATGGTCAATTTAAATTAATTAATTGTGAGGGGCTGGGGCTGGGGCAGGTCAGTACTGCACTCCTGCACAGAGGTAAAGCCACCCAGAGTAAGTTTGGAAGTAGGTGACATGTAGATGTTGTACTTTCAGTACAATATTATGCTTCATATGTGTCTGGACTGGTGTTTCAAAGAGAAAAATAGTTATTTCAGCTGTGTAAAGGGCTTGTGTTTGGGTTCAACACTTTAAAATAATCTTTCTTTATTAGCACTTACAAACATCATAATAGATCACAGGTTATGTACATTCAGATAGAAATATCATGCAACAAAATTAAATATAATTTATATGCACATGAAGTACTGAGATGTAAAGCATTATAAAATATTTGTCAAGCCCTAATGAATCTGAAAGATTATAATGAAGTGTTGATGCATATCAAAAGATTTTCATGTTAACACATTACTGTGAATCCTTTACACCAGAGATAGATTCACTTGCTGTATTTATCTTAAGATAATATCTTCATAGGGCTCAAGCAAAGAGTTAGTAAGTGAAGAGAAACCGAACTGAAATAAATAAAACATATCAAATGACGTGTTCTCCATGGACATTTCTTTCACAACTGGAATATACGCTATCTGTCCGGAATAAATGTTGGCATTTTTAAAAAAAATTGTATGAATTGGATTATATGCTATATTAAAATATAATTTTATATTTATTAAAAAAGTTATTATACAAGCAAACAATACAAATTTAAACCGTAAGTTGCATAAACAGTAAACTTACAGCGTTGTATAGGCCTACAGCTTTAACAGGTCTCGATTATTCTACAGTGGGTTTTTCTTTTATCGATAAACAGCAAATATCAACACTCAAAAAGTCCATAAGTGTATTTACGTGTCATTTACATGGTATTTTGTCGCCACCCTTCGGTCATACGCGGAATTGCACTCACCGTTTAAGAACAATAGACCCACATAACGCTGCTTTATATAATTATATGTAATATGTTAAACTAGAATAATTAAGCACTAAATCAATGAGAAATTATAATTTTTTTTTTAAATGTGTATAACGGAAACATTTTATTATTTTCAGTTTTTATTCATAAAGGCATTAACAATGACAATTGTGTATCTTGATGATACATTGCTTTTCACAGAAAATACAATTGCTACATCTGTAAAATCAGCACAGAGCTTCACATACTAGATTACTGGTGAGAATGTCTGGCAAGAAAATTGCACTGTTTGGTGGCCAATTATGGTGACCACCCCATTCTTATAAACAAACTAAACAACATAGCTGATATGAACATAAAATCAAGGTAGTCTTTATGAAAGTCAACAAGTAAAGACCGATATATCCTCTCTGGTCCTTCTGACTAGGGTTCTGATTTTGCGAAACACTGCAGAATTGGGAGCTTCCAGCGGGATCCGCTGTGTATTCGCAGATCCAGCCATTCCTGCTGAGCTACAGCCAGGTAAGACTCAGGTGTGGTGGAGGTGAGCAGTTCAGGGGCCATGGAGCTCTCGGCTTGGGTCAGGGCCTGATGGCATGCTGCCTGTATATCCATGCTCTCCAGGTTATTTAGACTGCCTGCAGCCTGATCCATCACCTGAGCACCGTTTGGACCTAAGAGAACACAACACCGTGTCAACTCAGCACAATTATACACTACTACCTTTCATTACAAAGTGGATTGCTCCTGTAGTTTCTGATCACCCTGTCTGGTATATATTTCTACTAGCATAATTGCAATTAATTTTGCAAACATTTTGTTCGTACAGTTATATTATGAATGCCACGGTAGTTATATTAGCTATGTAACAAGTGACCAACTTTCAAGATGCAACGGTGCACTGTTTTTTAATATTATAAGACTTCACAATGTTTAGACTTCAAATGCTTGAAGCAGGACGGATGTGCTCTGATGGAGAGCCAATTAGCTTAAACAGTCCAAGAACTACATTGTTCCTCCTTGAAATGCCTTTTTGATGCACTTTGTTAGTATACTTTCTATTACATTCAGGCTCAGAAATGTCTGTTGCATTGCACTTGCAATACATACTGAATCTGATAAATGACAAACCAAGTGATGCATTACTGCCACCTAATGGTGTGAAGTTACAAACTAGTATGACAGAAATAAAAGTTGGTAGATTTTATTACTTGGAAGTCAAGCAATTGATTGTGTAGATTTGGTACACACCAGATTAGAAGGTTTAAAATGTTTTGAAAGACGCAAGCTCTGTTCCACTAGTAAGCTGCCACCTACCTAGACAGCATTTTAAAGGGATAGTTCACCCAAAAATGTCAATTCTCTCATCATTTACTCTCCCTCATGCCATTCCAAATGTGTATGACTTTCTTTCTTCTGCTGAACACAAACAAAGATATTAGAAGAATATCGCAGCTCTGTAGGTCCATTTTAATGCAACTGAATTGGTCCGAATTTTGAAGGTCCAAAAAAGCACATAAAGGCAGCATTAAAGGAATTCATAAGACCCCAATACTTAAATTAATGTCTTCAGAAGTGATATGATGGATATTGGTGAGAAAAATGACATATTTATGTCATTTTTTTAAATAAATCTCCACTTGTACATTCACATACTTATTCTTCGGTTTTTGCTGATTGCATTTTTCGTGCATATCGCCACCTACTGGGCAGGGAGGAGAATTTATATTAAAAAGGGACTTAAATATCAATCTGTTTCTCAAGCCAACCGAAGACGTGGATTAAACCACTGGAGAAGTAGTATATTTTATATAGCGACCTTTCCCAAGCTCAAGGTCGCTTTACAATTAGTATATTTCATTGATACAATTAGATTGATACACACACACAAAAATATATCAAGACATCAACATCAAGTATCTGTTACATCTGAGATGGTAAGTCAAAATGAGAAGAAAAAATATACTGTATGTTTTTAGTTGAGACTTGAAAGCAGTTAAAGGAGATATTGTGAAGATTAAGAGGTAGTGAGTTCCACAGTTTAGGATCAACAACACAGAATGCCCTACCGCCCACTATGGACAGTTTAAATGTAGGAAATGACAAAAGACCAAGTTCAGAGACACTGAGAGACCAAAGTGGGAGATATGGGTGTAGTAAATCAGACAAATAAATTGGGGCAAGACCAGTTAAAGCCTTAAATGTTAGGAGTGTTTTGTATTTAATGCGAGATGCAACAGACAGCCAGTGGAGATCAAGCAGAAGAGGTGTAATGTGATCAGAACACTTAGTGAAGGTGAGGAATCTTCCTGCAGCATTTCGAACATATTGTAGCCTAGGAATGCTTGTTTTATTTGGTTAAGCCAACAAGCAGAGCATTGCAATAATCCAGGTGTGATGTGATCAATGCATGTACTAGGGTTTCAGCATCAGCCAAGGTGAGAGAAGATCGGAGGCGTGCAAGGCGTGCAATATTCCGTAGATTGAAAAAAGCATTTTAAACGACAATTGAAATGTGAGAATCTAAAGAAATAGTTGAGTCAAATAGGATGCCAAGATTACGGACAGTGTGGAAGGGATTGACATGAACCCCATCAACCCCATGTCGATGCAGCGGTCCAAACTTTTTATTTGAGCATTAGTTCCTATTAACAGTATTTAAATATTATTTGTATTAATTTGAGGAAATTCATGAACATCCATTGTTTCATTTCGCTAATACATGCAGTGGCTGAAGCAGTAGGAGAAGGTGAATCAGAGCGTAGCAGTGAAAGTTAAGGCCATGTTTAAGGATGATGTAATCAAGTGGGAGAATATAGATAATGAACGGTAATGGTTCAAGGACTGAACCCTGTGGAACACCTTGTGTGAGGGCAGCAGTAGTAGATTCATACTTCTGTATAGTAATGAAATATTTTCTATCAGTGAGGTAAGAAGTAAGCCAAGAGATAGCTGAACCAGTGATGCCAATTTCAGACGCAGTGATTAGGATATCATGACAAAAAGTGTCAAAGGCTGAGCTTAGATCAAGAAGAATTTAAATATTTTTAGACCCAGAATCCACAGACAGGAGGATGTCATTAATCACCCAGAGAAGAGCAGTCTCAGTGCTGTATGATGTGCAGAAACCAGACTGGTAAAGATTATAAGTTTTTAAGATAAGATAAGAATGGCAGATTTGATATTGGCTTGTAATTATTGAAATGTAAAGGGTCAAGACCAGGTTTCGTAAGAATTGGGAGTGACAGCAGCTGTTTTCAACTCTACTGGGACTGTGGCAGAGGCTAGGCTACAGTTTATCAAATGCGAAATAGTATGAGATATGAGATATCCGATACACACATTTTTCACAGTTTTAGCAACCATTCAATTGCATTGTGAGGACCTACAGAGCTGAGATATTATTCTAAAAATTTTTGTGTTCTGCAGAAGAAAGATAGTCATACACATCTGGGATGGCATGAGGATGAGTAAATGATGAGAGAATTTTCATTTTAGGGGGAAACAATTTCTTTAAGGCATCATAGATGCCTTTGCAACCCAAAGGCTAAGGCAGCTTAGTGGCCATAATGGTTTAACCAACAGCGTTTCTGTATGAATGTACCTTTTGAGGAGAGGCAAAGGCACCATATTTTCATCCCACCTCCATACATGGCCTCCAAAGGCAGAGTTTTCAACCTTTCGGATGCAAATTATGCCGCCCTTCAAGACACTTTGTTTTGTCCAAATTCTAAGGCAGTATCAAATGTAACATGCCTAGAGAAGACAATCTCACAATGGATCGATTCAAGGAAAAATACTTCCAAGGTTGTGGATGAGTTGAGAGAAATGTTAAATTAGTTCAATCTAATTTAAAAGTGGCTATTTATCCAGTATTTGTGTATGCTACGCACGTATCATTTCGTTTAGTTGAGTATTGAGTTATTAGCTTAGCTTGACGATGTCAAACTCTGTTGGAATCAATTGTGAGTCGAGTTTCAAATGTGCTTTTTATGTGGAAAGCAAAATGCTGTCAATGAAGATCGTTCCTAAGCAGTCACTTATGAGGATCCATGTAGTTTTGAATGTTGACTTAGAATGCAGAAGCCTATTTAGCAAATAGACAGCAAGGCAGCTCACTAAGGTTTCAAACAGATCTACTGTAGTCACATTACTTGCTACATAAAGTACTCACAGCAGTGTCTAAAGGGCTCCCAGCCATGGGAGGACAGGTATGGTTTGGCCATAGGCTGCTGCAGCAGACACACTATAGCATTATCCACCTGATGAAAGACACGCAGTGACAATAGCTTCTGATGCAGCTCCTCTGACAGACTGTACTCCTCTGAACGAATGAAATCTCGAATCAGATCAAAGTCCTGCTTCAGCTGCAGAGCTCCCTGAATACTGATGTAAATGAAGAATTCAAGTAAATAAACAGTGAACACGAGATCATAACAGAATGCATCCAAAAGCATGATGGCATGATAGAATGTTTCTTGTTTTAATCAACGAACAAATTGCATTTAATTTTGGGATTTCAAAGGCAGTGAAGGATGCATCTATGCCACCTTCAAAAACAGACCAGAAGAAGCCATCTTGGTAATCATGATTCAGTGGATTCAGACGTTCCTTGACGCCTTCCTCCATATACAGCCTGTGAAGGCAGCTTTGGGACGCAGCCAATATGAACCAGTACGATAAGTCTAATATAAACCCACCTAAACTTGATTTTCTGTTTGAGGATGTGCTCCATCCAGGCCTCCATGAAGGCAGTCATGGCCTCAGTTAGCGCAGGGATACGAGCGTCATCAGGCAGAGGCTGCACACCATTCAGCACCTGACCAATCACACTCTGAGCTGCACATGCCGCATAATCACTAGGACTGCTGGGCAACTCTGATGCACAATTGATGCACAATTTCACCAAGCAGAAGGTCAAAACGAGATTTAAAAGGACTACAAGCACAGACACAATCATATATATAGATGTACCACTGAATTTCCATTACTTGCATCTGTACCTGTTTTGTAATTGATCCTCCAGTGCTTGGCTGATGGCATGGTTTGTTCAAAGATCTCCACAGACATTCTCTTACAGTCCAAAGAAAAGATCCTCAAGACGAGATCAGAGAATGCCTACAGTATCAGACGGACACAGTAAGTCAAACTGCATACTACTTGAATGAAGATACAGCTTTTTGGAAAAAGGGTTATCATGTATTTTTATTATTTTAGATTTTCCTTGATTTCCACTTATAATCTTAGGGAGATTTGTAACACTAAAACTAGCGCAGGGTATATAAAAATAATGTGTTAAATATGTATGCAATTATTCGTTTCCCCGGAATGTAAAAAGGAATATTTCCATCATCTGAGCAATTCAAGCTTGAAGTACCACCTGATTTCAGCAGGGGACAGTAAGCAAAACTCCAGTTGTTTAGGCAATGTGCCGCTGTACAGAGAACAAACCACACTCAGGCATGCTTGACCCTAGCAACAGCACAAAGTCAGAATGCTTTCTTGCATTCAAAGTACACAGCTGAAAGGAGATCAATTCCAAACATAGGGAGATGTGTTTTTCTAAGTTTCGCTGTTTATGATGTGACGCACCCAAAGTGAAAAGCTCCAAAAGCATCCATCTGACACATATGTACATAACAAGCCTTAGAAATTATTTAAATATAAGTACTTATAATTATTTAATAATTATACTGTACTGTAAATGTAATTATAGTTAGATAATATTTATATATGTGATTAATTGCAATTAATTAATTGGCATATAATGCGATTAATATGATTTAAAATTTGTATCGATTGACAGCCCTAGAAAATATTAATTTAAAAACAAAAATAAAACACAAGGCCCAAATTATGCCGTTCAATTGCTATTTATTTAACAGATATAATAATAAACAAAACCAAAACTGAAGTAAACTTTAAAGCAAAAGATTTTAATAATCGATTTTGGGATTTCTTAAATGAAGATTGCGGTTAATCAGAAAATCAATATTTTTAAACAGCCATAACCAAAACTGTCCAAATTAAGTTTTATATAACTTTTTTCACCTCTCTTTCTGATCTTTAAGAAATAAAAGTGTTGTTTTGTTGCTACTGGGCCTTTAAGACTGATATGTAAACATTGGTCATGTGAGCATGTTTTCTCATATATTCATCAGTCTGACGTCAGCAAGTTGCTGAAAGTTTCGCTTCAATAAATGCTGTCTTTGGACTTTCAGTTCTGAAATACAGCATGTTTTCATAGTACATTAAACCCTTATTTTAGAAAATCAAGGAAAATTCAATGTCACATGATATGGCCCATTTAAAGGAATATTCCAGGTTCAATACAAGTAAAACTCAGTCGACAGCATTTGTAGCATAATATTGATTACCACAAAAACTTATTTCAAATCGTCCCTCCTTTCTTCAAAAATAGCAAAAATCTGTGTTCCAATGAGGCGCTTACAATGGAAGTGAATGGGGCCAATCCGGAAACGTTAAAATACTCAAAGTTTCAAAAGTATAGCCACAAGATGTAAATGATACTGTATGCATGCAAACATGATTTTAGTGTGATAAAATCACTTACTAACCTTTTCTCTCTAAAGTTATATTCAATTTTACAACTTCGTTGCTATGATTATGTAATGTCAACAAACCCTAAACCCCTAAAATAATTATTTAAACAACTTTACAGCTCAAATATTTCATGAGTTTTAACAGTAGAATTAATATAATTGATTTAATAAAATTATAAGCTTCATATTTCTGCCTTTAAACCCTTCCAAATTTGGCCCCATTCACTTCCATAGTAAGTGCCTCACTGTAACCCAGATTTTTGCTTTTTATGAAGAAAAGGGAGGGACAAGTCAAACACATTTTTTGTGGTAATCAACATTATGCCACAAGTGCTGTAGATTGAGCTTAACTTGAACCTGGAATATTCCTTTAAGGAAGGTTCAGCCAAAAATGTCTAACAATAACAGAATGTCTCACTTGTAGATCCATGACTGCCTGAGAGAGTGATGCTGTATGTTGAATTATCAGAGGATGAACTGAATCTCTGCTGACAGCTCCAGTCAGCAGGACCAGGCTCTCCACTGAGCCCTTGAGATCCTTCCAACAGAGAAAAACAAGAATTAGTAAATACATATCCTCCATTCACGTATCTGCATGGACGTGAGTATACAAAAATGCATTACAGTTCAACGTACCTTAAGATCTCCTTGTGTGACCAACAAGAACTTGCTGAGGGACCAGGAGGCCAGAAATTGGTAGGCTTTACTCATGACCCAGAAGGTTGAGGACTGAACAGTGGCAACGGACCTACACAACAATCCCAGAAGGCTATTGGATCCACCGTCACCTGTAAAGAGACAGAGCACATTACAATAAAAGGAATAGTTCAACCAAAATTATTTTCAAATGCACACACTCAAACTTGGCTCCTTTTTGGCGTCATTGACTCCAAACGGCATTAGTTCTCACATCTCACAACTGAAAGCGACATGCCAAGATTAAATATGTGGAAGTACATTTGAAATCTCAAAGCTACAGTGTAGGGGAAGATTTTCAGTGAATAACGACTTACAATTCAGTAAGTTACACAAAACCTTATTTACCTTGAGAACACCTTGAATAGTATCCAAACTTTTTTCACCCAAAAGGCGATAGAAATGAAAAGAGTGTCCAGATCAGAGGTTGAGTACCTGACTCCATGTCTGGGTGTTGTAGAAACTGAAGAACAGTATGGAGAGGAGGAAAAAGCTGCAGGATGTGATCCATAGTTACAGTTCTCACTGCAGATCTTTCCTGCTTAACTGCAGGAACACACTTCTCTTTCAAGCCTGAGCCCAGTGACAAACACATCACTGAAATACAACAGGATACAAGCCAAATCAACTTCATTCCAATCCATCAGTGTTATAAACAATGCAGGACTTAACAATAAGGGTGTCCCGCTGGCCTGGGGCCAATGTGAGAGAGTTTTGGGCCAGCTGATGGAACTGCAACTTGCACTAAATCTAACATTTGCAGATCTTGTAAATGTGTTCTTATGCTTTGCAAACATAAACGCTTGGATTACTGATCTATTAAACATAATTTTTGCGGATTCTGAAAATTACAAACCAATCAGTAATGATTTGCATTGTATGTCAGTACACTCAAGCAAAGCTAGTTTTTTTTTGGTAAAGAAAGCTTATCATTAAATGATAAATCCGAATATTATTCCTGGCACATAGACATGCCAAAATAATTGCTAAAAATAAAATGTATCAGTTTTTTGTAGGGTGGGCCCAGTGAAAATTTTGGCTAGGAAAGTAAAAATCTGAACTACTGCCCTGACTTGGCTAGCAGAAAAACGCATTATCGTTGAGTCCTGCAATTAAAAACCTTCAAAAGGACTACTCTTAATCTATCTGAATGGCTGGATCATTTAAAGAGGTGTCAAATAGATTTAAAGAGCTAAACATCATAATCTGGTTAATAAAACTCACTTTCGTCCCACCGTGTGAAGGCAGCAGTAGTCAAAATATAAGAGCAGAAATTGCTTAAACTTTCTTTACATTCTTCAGGGATGTGATCTAGAAAGATTGTGAGAAAGCAATGAGAAATAATTGTTAAAACATTTTCTCTCTAATATAAAAGAAAAAGTAAATAAATAAATAACTGGAAAAAGTGTAGACCTGTAATTATTTTCATAATATAAAGCTGTTCAGACATGAAGTCAATTTGTAGGCAAATCGGGAGGCTGATGGAATCCCACAGCAATTTCCAATTGGTTTTTAGAATACGGTTTTTCAAAATTACGAGTAAAATAATATCTGTGCTGTAAATAACTTGAAGAGAATTTCATGTTTTGTTCTAGAAAATGAATTACACACAGTCATACCTCAGTTGTGGATTTTGAAGCTGCTGTGTCTTTTAGAAATGTATTTTGCTAACCCGTGCTAAATAAGGACTACAACCATCGCCCACTTTGTAAAGCAAGTAGCTCCCATGCTCATGGTAGTTGTAGTCCTTAATTAGCATTGTGATAGCAACATGCGTTTAAAATACAAATTAGCTTCATGATTAACACTTGGAAGTATAACTGTGCAATTAATGCTCTAGAACAAAATGTCTCCAAGTAATTTTAACCTCAGACCTTATTATACTGATATTATAAAAACCCATAGTTAATGTCTTCTAGGAACCCATGGCTCAAAAATGCTAATTGCCTTCCGGGGTTTGGACCACAACCTGAACAGCTGTGTTGGTTATCGACCATAGCATAAAAATAAATATTTAGTTATCTGTATCATGCATCGGCTGATATATATATATATATATATTCCAAAACACATTTTACACTTATTTATCTGACTTTGCATACTTTGACCTTATTGCAATTCCAATACCTTCAGTATAAGAGTGTTTGAGCCATGTGACCAAAAGAAGCACCATTTCATCATTCCACTGGTTGATGCTACCCAGAGTGCTGTTGTTTGGCTGGTAATAAAAGTGTTTTACAGCAGCTTCAGCAAATTCTCTCCATAGCATGTGCTTATAATTAGAGAAGAGCTTCATGCATGCTTCTGACTTCCTGACATCAATCGGGACCACATTGTTTGTCCTGGAGGTCATTCTTGGTCTGTTCAGTAGCCTCTCTTCTTCTTCAATGGGTCTACGACAAACCACCAAAAGGTCTTCTGGAGCAACTGTCCCATCAAATTGAGGTTTTTTGGGAATATGTGGAGCCAAGAGATTCGTTGAGGTCACCAGGGCTTGAAAAAGAGTATCGATACACTCTCTGTCTCGAGAAATAAATGAAGAGAACAGCAGATTCGAGGACCAGAGGGTGTGAAGGGGCTTTTTGGGCAGCTCACCAGCATCAGCCTGATGTTCGAGTTGTACTGTATGAATATTAATTGAGGGTGATGTGTGACTATTGAGTTTAGGGCATTCCAAGTGGCCCCTCAGCTCGCAGGGGCTGTTCGCAACATAGAGGAGGTTACTTTGCTGTGATGTCCATGTGTAAAGTTGCTCAGCTGCTTTTTGTGCTTGACTCTGAGCTACAATCATCATTAGCTGCTCAACTGGTAATGTTTGAGGACTGACACCATTCCGAAAAAAACTAGAGACGAACTGCAAACAGTCTGACCTAAAGACAAGCTGTGAGCTCCAGGGAGATGTTCTACCATGACCCCTCCTGTCTTCGACAACCTGGTTGTACAGCTCAACCGCACACAGAAGATCGACTAAGGCATCTCTAGGCACGCGATCCAACTGGGCTATGGCTAGCGCAGAGAACGCAGTGTAAATACAACGTTCCATTAACAGCAAGGCCTGGAAGCCCAGCACCTGGAGAGTTTGCTGCATGGAAGCAAGGGTCGCCACACAGCTGAAGAAAACTCTGCGAAGAAAGGGGTCAGAGCGAGCTTTGGCCCAGAGCATTTCCCAATGGTTGAGGTGAACTTGTAGCTCCTGGCACAAGGATCTAAGGCCGAGGTTCCACATAGAGTTGGGCTGCTCTGCAACATGGCCCCTGTCTGCCAAGAGCAGATGTGTCCTCTCCAACACCATGCCCAGTTGACCCACAAAACAGGTGGCTACTTGCAAGCGCTGAAAATATTCGTGGAGAAAGATCAGCTGGGCTCGCTGCTCCATCAGGTGTTGTAGCTGGCAGTAATGATGGCTCAAGGTTGCGATCTGAGGCTGGTGGTAAAATTCACCCTCCACAGATGAAGACAGACCTGTCACACAGCCAAACAGCATGCCCCCCGACGCAGGATCTTGCAGGATGTGGCACTGAGATCTGAGGCTTTGTAAAGTTTGCCCAAGGTGCTGAATACGCCTAGAGGAACAGGAAGTGATGCTATCCATCTCAGAGTCCCAGCTGCCATCTTTGGTCTTCTGCCTCATGAGCCACATGGGGTTAAAACGGGTCCGGAACAGAGCCTCTGCCTTCTGAAGAGATTTGGTGAAAGGGCCCTGGTACCAGGATGCTGGAAAGGAACAGGAAGGCAAAATATGAAGAAATAATTTAGTTTTTAATTCAAAGAAAAGTGTTGCCTCTAAAGTACAATAAAATAAACTGTCACTGTCAGGATACAAAACAGGACTTTTAACACATATGTATGTATGTATGTCAGAGTGTATATACATATACAGTATATATATATATATATATAGCTCTGGAAAAAATAAGAGACCACTGCAAAATTATCAGTTTCTATGGATTCACTTTTTATATGTCTGTGTTTGAGTAATGCCATGATGCCTTGATCCAGTGGTACTCCATCCACACCTTGATTGACCTGGCTGTGTGGCATGGAGCATTGTCCTGCTGGAAAACCCAATCCTCAGAGTTGGGGAACCACCGGATCAAGACACTGTCATGGCCAACACAATCTCCAGACCTGAACCCCATTGAAAACCTTAGGAATGTGATCAAGAGGAAGATGGATGGCCACAATCCATCAAACACAGTCGAGCTGCTTAAATGTTTGTGCCAGGAGTGGCATAAACTCACCCAACATCAATGTGAAAGACTGGTAGAGAGCATGCCAAGATGCTTGAAACCTGTGATTGAAAATCAGGGTTACTCCACCAAATAAATGATAATTTTGCATTGGTATCTTGTTTGTTTTCCAGAGTTGTATATATAAACAATGCATTCAGAAAGTATTCAGAACCCTTAATTTTTTCACAATTTCTTATGTGGCAGCCTTATGCTAAAATGCTTTAAAGTATAATTTTTTCACATCAATTTACACTCTATACCCCATAATGACAATGCAAATACCAGATGTTTGATAACTTTGCAAATTTATTAAAAATAAAAAAATTAAATATCACATTGACATAAGTATTCAGATTCTTGTTATTACTCTTGAAATGTATCTCAGGTGCATCCAATTTCTCTGGATCTTCTTTGAAATGGATCTTCTTTTAAAATTTCTACACTTTGATTGGAGTCACCGGTGGCAAATTCAATTGATTGGACATGATTTGGAAAGCACACACCTGTCTACATAAGGTCTCACAGCTGAAAATGCATATCAGACCAAAAACCAAGCCATGAGGTCAAAGGAACTTCCTGTAGAGCTCAGAGACAGGATTGTGTCGAGGCACAGATCTGGTTAAGGCTATAAAACAAAATAAAAAAAAACATTCGGCTGCATTGACGGTTCCCAAGAGCACAGTGTCCTCCATAATTACTTGGAACAACCAGGACTCTTCCTAGAGCTGGCTACCTGGAAAAACTGAGCAATCGGGGGAGAAGTGCCTTGGTAAGAGAGGCGACCAAGAACCCCATGGTCACTCTGGATGAGCTCTACATATCATGTGTAGAGATGGGAGAAATTTGTAGAAGGACAACCATCACTGCAACACTCCACCGATCTAAGCTTTATGGCAGAGTGGCCAGACGGATGCATCTCCTCTGTGCAAGACACAAAAGCATCTAAAGGACTCTCAGACTGTGAGAAACAAGATTCTCTGGTCTGATGAAACGAAGATTGAACTGTTTGGCTTCAATTCCAAGCGTCATGTCTGGAGGAAACCAGGCACAGCTCATCACCTGTGCAATACCATCCCAACAGTGAAGCATGGTGGTGGTAGCATTATGCTGTGGGGGTGCTCTTCAGCAGCATGGACTGGGGGCTGGTCAGGGTTGAAGGAAAACCAAATGAAGCAAAATACAGAGATATCCTTAATGAAAACTAGATCCACAGTGCTCAGGACCTCAGACTGTGCTGAAAGTTCACCTTCCAACAAGACAATGCAAGAGTGGCTTAGGGACAACTCTGTGAATGTTCTTGAGAGGCCCAGCCAGTGCCCGGACTTGATCCTAATAGAACATCTCTGAAGAGCCCTGAAAATGGCTGACCACCGACGGTCCCCATCCAACCTGACAGAGCTTGAGAAGAATGGCTGAAAATCCCCAAATCCAGGTGTGCAAAGCTTGTCGTATCATACCTAAAAATACTTGAGGCTGTAATCGCTGCCAAAGGCACTTCAACCAAGTACTGAGTGAAGGGTCTGAATGTCAATGTGGTATTTCAGTTTTTTTTTTTAAGTTATAAAATCCGTTTTTTGCATTGTCATTATGGATTGAAGATTGATGTGAAAAAATTAATTATATTTAAAAGCATTTTAGTAAAATTAAGGGGTCTGAATATTTTCTGATTGCAATGTGTGTATATACACCAGGCAGTCCAAAAAAAACAGGTCACATTTTTAAAATATAATTGATTGCTCATATCTTAAATGCATAAAGGCATTTGCATGATTTTTGGCATACTTCTACGACTTATTGTAAACGATGAAATTACGTCCCTGTGACATCATCGTGAGCAACAACAAATACTTACTTTAGTTAATTTTAAAAGTTTTTGATGGCAGCAAACTTTGGTGTTTCTCTTTTGCTATGTGGCCCTGGGGAGTGCGCAAACATATTTACTAATTATTTGTTTGTAGCAAGTTGTTGCTCACAGTCACAACGTCACAGTGACGTCAATTTGTTAAAGTCAAAGTATGCAAAAAATCGTGCCATCGCTTTTATGCATAATTAATATGACTGTGTGTGTTATAATTATATTAGATTATTGTTTAAATATTAATCTAACATTTATAGTCATTCTCCAAATGACATGGTATTCATGCCGTCATTAATTGGTTTCGTTTTAAGTAATGGGACACCATTTTTATAGCCTATTCATGGAAAGGTCAAACTCAACCTACCATCATATTTTTCATTTGAATTATATTCCTCAGGAAGTACATCTGAACAGTCACTTTGCCTTCGCTATGGAATAAAAAAACATAAAAAGTAGCAGATGAACAACATATCTTTATACATCAGTGATGATGCTTTGGCTCATCATTTCTAATTAGTATAAAGGCCTAAATCATTCACATCCACATTTAATGTGCACTTACAACTGCTGCTGAAAAGTGATGCTAAAATACAATTAACATAAACCTTTATATTTCAATCAGTCAACCGGTATGTATTAAAATGATATGGCATTGAGACTTACCTGTCCATTATCAGTAAGTTGAGGATCAGGCCTGACAGAGACCGGTGTTTCTGTCTTGTCTATTTGGGTTCAGAATGAACTAAATTAATAACACGCTTCTACAGTACCTCTATACGTGTATTATCAACCAGCCCCAAACATACTGACAATGTAATGGTCAAAACAGCACTGTTTTAGGTGTAGTGCTCAGAATCTGAACAACCTTGAGAATCCTGTTTACAATGCTGGTATCATTGACACTGTGTCAGTCTCCTATTTTAACAACAGTCAAACAGATAAAAAAAGTGAGTGACACCTGCTTGTGTGTGTTTGTTTGGATTGTTGTCAGTCTGTCCCTCTTGAGAACTTCCTGATGAGTGAGCCATCTCCAACCTTAAACCTACCACAATCACATCATGTCATAAAACAAACAAAAATATATAAATATATTAATAAAATGTACATTATTTGGGCTTTCACCTTACATTGCATTTAACAAACACAACATACACATTGTACAATCACAGCAAAACTAACAGCCTAGCTCATTGTTTTAAAAGAAACACAGGCTGTGGGTGTTTTACCTCGCATACTGTGGTCTAAGCTATTAAATAAATATTTCAAAGTATATTTTGGTGATTGTCACAAAACATGTCAAGAATATGTCCTGGTCCTATCTTCCTTCAAAATCAAAAGAAAAAAGCCTTCAACATTAACGCACATTTTAGCCCCCAATTCTCATTACTGCAACCCTAAAAAAGATGGCCATTATGATACTTTACCTACCACAATGTGAATTTTTTTTATATATATTATTTTAAAAAAATAGTTCACCCAAAAATGGAAATTCTCTCATCATTTACTCACCCTCATGCCTTCGCAGATGTGTAACTTTCTTTCTTCTGCAGAACACAAGCAAAGACTTTTAGAAGACTATTTCAGCACTGAAGGTCCATACAATGCAAGTGAATGCTGACCAAACTTTTTAAGCTCCAAAAAGCACATAAAGGCAGCATAAAAGTCATCAATACGACTCCAGTGGTTTAATCCATGTCTTCAGAAGCAATCTAACATCTGGTGATGATCATGATTTCAAGCTTGATTACACTTCCTAGTGCTTGACGCATACGCAGAGCGCTAGATGTGCTAAAGTGTAATCAAGCTTGAAGTCATTATTGACAAGGACACTGCTGAATCTGATGTCATGCTTTATAGTGAAAATGTGTTATATTTTGGATTGTACTCATCCAAAAAATCTATTTGATCACTTCTAAAGACATGGATTAAACCATTGGAGTCATATCTGACTTCTATGCTGCATCTATGTGCTTGTAGAAGCTTCAAAGTTTTGGTCACCATTCACTTGCATTGTATGGACCAACAGAGCTGAGATGTTTTCCTAAAAATCTTCAGTTGTGTTCAGAAGAAGCAAAGTCATACACAACTGTGAATACATGAGGGTGAGTAAAGGATGGCGTGAGGGTGAGTAAAGGATGGCGTGAGGGTGAGTAAAGGATGGCGTGAGGGTGAGTAAAGGATGGCGTGAGGGTGAGTAAAGGATGGCATGAGGATGAGTAAAGGATGGCATGAGGGTGAGTAAAGGATGAGTCTTTTCATTTTTGGGTGAACTATCCCTTTAAAAATTGTCATATTGTCATAAAAGCAGTACTCCCTTGGTACTATCTACCTTTCAATTTCGCAGATCTCATTACTATATAACGGTAGTATATTGGCACTGGTAGCCGTCATATTCTTGACATGTTTTGTTAGCAACACTCATATAATAAGAATTTAAAACACATGATTAATACCTGTCCCTCATATGTTACAACAACACAAAACAAAACAGAAAATCACGAAATACCTGTTAAGAAACCAAATGAAACCGTCCTGGTCTTGATTTAATCCAGTATTTTGTTTTGAAGTATATCCCTCTGTTTGTGTCCTCCATCATATTACACAGATGCTAACAGGCTAATTGTTGTTAACTAACTAGTATCCATGTAGCGGTGGTGCTGTTAGTCTGCTAATAATAACAGGTTAGTGACAGTCACTCATCAGTGCACATGACGGAGCCCGCAGTCGACCTCTATTCCTGGAAAACACCTATTTTAAAGGGTATGTTGGTGGCTAGTTTATTAGATAATCCTCCTCGGTTAAGAACATACTGTATACCAGATTTAGCCTAGCTGAGTAGGTAATAGCCAATGAGGTTTGAGTTCCGTCTCAGTCTCAAAACCTAGTGAGCGCACTACGTAGGGAGCAGCGTTTGTGGGCATCATTAGGTGCAAATTGGAAGTCAAGTGCATTTTTAACATCATTTATCATTTATGATTACCAAAAAGACCTCACAAACCTGTGAAGCCCTAATATGCTGTACGTGCCTTTGAAGCCCATCGATGCTGTTTAGGTAGTCAGCTCACTAGGTTTTGACATTTGAGTTTCTCTCACTTGAAGGTTTGATTTTGAAGGTGATTTTGGATCACCATATATTGGACAGTTTTAAACATCAGGGTTCCTTGACTTTTTCAGATGTTAGTGATTTCTGGATAATAACTTGTTTTATAAAGATTACACACAAGAAGTCAATTTTAGACAATAAAACATTTTAGAAACAGAGCATAGCCGATAGGTTTATAGAAGACTTTGGTTTATATCACTAGACATTTACATTAATTTTAAATTTTCTATTAATTTCCATTACTTTCCTAGGTGTTGAAACCACCATTTTTAAATTCTGATATTTCCAGTTTGTTTTTATGGCAATGGAAACCCTGAATAAAATTTACATAACAGATATGACTTATTCATTAAACTAGGATGATATTCATTAGAACAATTTAACAACATATAGGTATATTGAATGAAAAACAACATTGAACATCTGGGATCTACCCTCATATAAAGCTGGACACTGATTTCTAGGACTTCGGCAAATTGAAGACAAAATACATGAAGATTCTGCACTATTTCTAGGTCCCTAATCCTAAGTGAAAGCAAATTTGAGACTTTAAGCATGTTAATTCCTTGGTACAAAAGTGTTTTTTATTATTATTTAATTCAATTTGATTCTAATGTCTGGAAACATCCTTGCATCTTTGGTCATTTTGTAATAAAACAGTCTTACTCCATTCTGCTCTGACATTATGAACAAGACACTAACATAATGCAAAGCTAAATGAACGCATTATACAGGATCTACTGTGAATATGAATGAATGTGAGGCACTGAAATGACAACTAGTTGGTCCATCCAGCTTAAAGTTTATTTTACCAATTAAATAGAAATGAATAATCAACAAAAGCAATCTAAAAAAACCACAACACCACCTAAACCAATACACTTATAACACTGGAAATTTGATACATTTGAAGAAAAAAAAGAAGAAATTTGACTGATAAATAAAAGTGGATGTCCACGAAGCATCAAAATGTTTACTACCGTACAAAATTAATCAATTTAAAAATATACACATTTACATTTTTTTTGCAAAGAGCTAAAAAGTAGTAGGTGGGGTGAACATTTTGAATTCAGTGATAATGACAAACATTCTCTTTAAGAAGTTGGCAAACCCTGTGATATTAGAAAAACACCATAACCTGTCGGAAGAACTGTACATTAATAATCAAAAAACGAACAGTGTATTAAAACAGTTCAGTTGCTCAGTTCTCTCGTAGAGCATCAGGATTTTGAAGAAGGTGCTCACAACATTTCAGCATCCTCAATTTTCATCATCTTTTTAGGAGTTCCTGTAAACGAGTCCTGCAAAACACGACGAGTTAGTTGTTAAAGAAATCAAAACAATGAAGAAATAGCAAAGATCCCTAGAACAGGAATGAAACTTAGTTTTCCTGACACCTAAAAGGTTTAGGTCATATGGCACCCCATCCCATTTGTGAACATGCTTTAAATTAAGCAACTTACCTCTGGCAAAGACAACGATACGCCACTGGATGCTGGGTTTTGGGACTCAGTCTCTGTATTTGCTGAACCCTCCACATCCAACTCAAAATCCATGATTTCCCCAAGGTCAATCTCCTCTCTGTTAAAATCAATCAATTCATTTTCAACATTCATCTGAATTGGTTTTTAACAAAAATGTTTTTGGTGGTTATAATGAAACTCACATCTGCTGCAGCTCAAGTCCCTCTTCGGCAGGGGGGTCCCACTTGTGAAGACCGACCCGCCACAGTTTAATCTGCTGATCCCAGGAGCGCCGGCTGTATTTCTTGAACTTGTTTGGAGTCTTTGGATGGATACCTGGCTCTCTCAGATGCCTAAACGTGGGTTAGAAATAGTCTTACTGAAACTTAAAGGGATAGTTCACACAAAAATGAAAATTCTGCTCTCATTTACTCACCCTCATGTTCTTCCAAACATGTATAACATTCTTCCGTGGAACACAAAAGGAGATGTTAACAGATATGTTAGTCTCAGTCAACATTTACTTTAATTGAATGTTCCCATACAGTGAAAGTGAACCGTGACTGTGGCTGACAATGTGCCTAATTACAGCTTTTGTGTTCCACACACGACAATCATACAGGTTTGGAACAACATGAGGGTGAGTAAATGATAAAAGATCATAATTGTCCTATTTAAATCACAACAACCATGTTTATTTTTGTTGGTGTACTAGACCTCTTATTTAATCTAAATGAAAAGATTTGATGAATATACATCTGTTCTTCTACCAATATCAGGGTGTCTGCATGCTCGAAGGAATTAAATTTAAGACATTTTAAAGCCAGATAAAATTTATTTAAGACCACCTTTGAAATAATAATAATAATAATAAAAAAACACATTAAATAATTCATTAGCTGGTAAATTCAAAACCACAAAGACTACTTGGATGTCTCTGGACAAGTTTATTAATATTTTATTGTGCATTTGTGTTTTCTTTTTTTCTTTTTTTTTTTTTAAAACAAGTTACCGGTAATACAACATTACAACTCTAAATTAATTAAGAAGTGACCCATAACTTTAAGCGTAAAAAGTAAACTTTTATCGGATTATGTTGTTGAAAAATGATTTTGAGGGCTCTAGTTGACTGCTGTGACTTCATGATTTTGTTGTGTGGAGTGTCCTTGAAGAGATTTTTTCCAATGTTTTGTCTGCGGAACGATCCAAAAACACTTTAAAATGCAGTACATCTCATTGAAGAGACTGTACATCTATGCCTCACAGCCTCGTTGTCATTCTCGTCAAAAATTGTATATGGCGCTGCTGTGAATAAGGTCTAGCATGTGCTGAATTACACTTATATATTTTTCTTGGCAGATAACTTGCCAAATACTTTAACAGGAAGTTAAATGGCAGTTAATTAAAAAATAATAATTTCTGTCATCACTGGTCACCCTTGAGTCTGAATGAATTTTTCTCTGTCATGGAACAAAAAGACTTTTAGTCTCAGTCTCACTTCACTGTCACTGTATCTTGTTTTTCATTCACTAATTGAATGGTGACTGAAACTCCCTAATATCTCCTTTTGATAGCCACTGAAATAAGAAAGTCATACAGGTTTGCAACAGCATGAAGGTAAGTGATGAAAATTTAAATTTTTATGTGAAACATCTCAAAATTATCATAAGTCAAAACTTGTCAGTTACCTTAACAATGGCATTTTAAAGTTGACAATATTTATTGAAAATTTTAACAGATTAAATGATGAAAGAAAACTGTTCTGCATAATTAGTTATGATGTATATTGAAAACAGATTGTATACTAAATATTAAATATAGATAATATCTTTTCATATTATGTATATTATTATTATAATTTTATATAATGATTGTTTTGTATATTATTACAAAAACATTTAAATTGACTGATTCAGATGGCAGAGAAGTATATGTCAAATGGAGCTCAAGAGAGATGGAGATGAGAGATATAACAGGTGTAAATCTGCAGCTGAGTAGTTCTGTTAGCTTTACAATTATTGTTAAAGGTGATGTAAAATAAGGAAGCGGCAAGATTTGAAAGGCGTCAAAAGACCGCTCCAACCTCGCACGCTTGCAAATTGTCACATTGACAGCTTTGTCGATTATTAGCAGGGGCGACAGTGTTAGAGACGCAAAATAACGCCATTTGCATTTCGGATTAACGGGTTTATGAAGATTTATGCGTGTGTAACATCGTAAGTTCAGTAAAAATGTGCTTCCATGCCACGCTCACACTAAACTCAAGCGTCAGCTGCTAAATGACGGATGCACGAGAGGGAGATGATTTTTGACTCACGCAGATTCTGCTGTTTTAAGCATCTCCTCTATTCACGCCCCAACATTGAAGACCTCAGCAAATGAAATTTAAGACTTCTTGTCATTTATTTAAGATATTTAAGACTTTAAGGACCTTTTGAATTCTCACTTACTTGGGCACTTCTTTTATGTATCTGTCATAGGCAAGAGTGTTTTTCCCATAGTTGATCTGTTTTTGTCTTCTCATGAGTATGGCCTCATCTGTCTCCATTTCACCTTTAGCAGGAGAGTCTTTGGAATCCCAGGATTCTCTGGAGTCTGAACTGGGGGAACGAGAAATGTATGGTTTTCAACTAAAGCAAAGACTGATGTCCAGAGGAGACAATAAAAAGTGTCGCCCCAACCTAATGCCAAAGGTTGAGGCCAATGTATATTAACCTTGGGTAAGAAAACATAAAACTACACAAATCACCTTTAATTAAAGGAATAGTTCAAAAACATAAACAAAATATTCCAAGGCACTCGATTTGTGTAGAAAAAAAGTTAAAGCCTTTATTAAATCATGGCTTTTATCAGTAAAATTGGTGACAGATACACCTACGCATTGCGGCTTAAGCCTTCGTCAGGTTTTGTTTATGTTTTTGAGCTTAATTATCCCAAGCAACCAAAGAGCACCGAGATATTACACCCTGTGCAGCACTTCTTTTGCATTCTTTGCTGTGATAAAGGAATAGTTAACCTGAATATGAACATTCTCAGTACTTACCACTTACTTACTTATAAAGGTAATCCAAATGATTCTAGTGGTTTAATCCATGTCTTCTAAAGCGATCTTCTAAAGTATACAATCTTGAAATCATGATCACCAAGGAGACCGCTGATGTCAAGATTTATAATGACAAAGGAGGAATTTTGGTCTGTTCTTACTACAAACCGATTGGATCGCTTCAGAAGACATGGATTAAGCCACTAGAATCATATGGATTGCCTTTATGCTGCCATTCACTATAGACCTACATAGCTGAGAAATTATTTTAAAAAAATCTTCTTTTATGCTCTGAAGAATAAAGTCATACACATCCGTGATGGCATGAGGGTGAGAAATTGATGACAATTTTCATTTTTGGGTGAACTACTTTAAAACACAGAAAGACTAACGTGGTTTTAAATCACAAACCTTCCAGACGAGGTTTTTCTATCTCTCGGAGGAATGTCTGCAGCGAGAATCCTTCTTCTATAGCTGAAAAATGAGGGTACCTCTGATTAAAAATGTATCATGGCAATCAATTATGCCTGTAAATTTATATTTACCAAGAAACACAATACTGTAAATATATTTGAGTTTCAATCACATCCTGTAGCCAAAAATCAAGAGAGGCAACTGACCGATGCATGTCGCAATGGACATTTGTACGCATTTCCTCTGCCTCCACCTCATCGCCCCAGTTCTTTATCCTGGACACAGGTCCTTCACTCTCAGGGGTTGTAAAACTGAATGGAAAAATTACACTATAACAAACATCTGCAGATCACTTTTTTAATCATCATTAAACATAATTTAATGCAAGTGATGAGATTAGATTTCATTCAAATAGCAAAGAGCTTAAAATTCATGTTGCTTTTCTGGACATTCAAGAGTTTAGATAAACAAGTACTCTGAATACATGTTATTATATTTAAGATACAAGCTATTACAAATAAATGTCAGCCACAGTACTTAAGAACAATTCAAGTTGACTCTTCTTGAGGAATAAAAATGATTTGAAATGCCGTTTAAAACACAATTTAAATCATAGAATAATGAATGAAAAAAGGGAAACTTTACATGTCTGGTCTGCGTGAGCTCTGTGATCTTTGGTCTTTGCCAGACTCTTCAACACGATGTGATCTTCTCAAACTACCATCTGCTCCACGTTTCCTACCATGGGACCATCTTGAAAGGTCTTTGTTCCTGTAAGACATGTTGACGTGCATTTAAAACACCACTACACCACTTACACTTAACGTTGTACATGCAATTGTACAAAAAAGGAGCACATGAATTAGAAATGAGCAATAACACTGATAAATGCGCAATGCTCAAGCTAATCGTTTTAAAAGGCACTTGGCCAAAACAGTGATCTCATTCACTTCTTTGTAAAAACCTCCAACAAGATATCAACATTTCTCCAAAACAACCAAACGTGACTTATAACAACTAAATTAAACTTTAATCGTTTTAAAGAGACACAACAACAAAAATGTTGTCAACACACACGACTGCTCATTTAGTGCAAGACCCTTCAAATAGCAAAACAGGGAGCATATTTGAGAACTTTGATGTGTTTTTAAGGATTTAAAAGAAAATGTACTATGGCACAAGTTATATAGAAAAGTCTAGACACTCTTATAGCGCTTATAATGCCATGTTCTGAACACAATACAGAGGACTGGCGGGAGAATTTCACACCTCAATTCCCAGCTCCATCACAAGCCTGTCAATCTGAGGACTGAATATACAATAAAAGCTAACTGAGAGATGTAATGTAGTTTGTAGAAGTAATATGGTAAAGTCAAGACACTCTTATAGCACTTATAATGTCATGTTCCAAACAACAGGATACAGAGGACTGGCGGGAGAACTTTTACACCACAGTCATTAGCTGGATAGGTATGTTACAGTTATAAAATAAGGCTTCACAGTAATAAAACAGACTTGATTTAAGGAAGAGGCAACGCACATCACAATAGACTAAAAAGGTGCACTAGTATATATTACTAGTTGTTTTGCTATGCTAGGTGGACCGAAGTCTGAAAAACATGAAAACGAACATACCTACATCTGTCACTATACCTTTTATTGACTCTTACCCGTTTTCCTCAGTCTTGTAATCATTTTCGTGCCTGTATGTTTGGTGTTTGGACATTTCTAAAGGTGAAAAATAGGTAACCACACGGACGAGCAGCTCCCAGGTTTGTATTAAACCGCGCCAACTTCCCGCAGTGTACGGCTACCGAGAGGTCACGTGACAGATGGGGGCGTTGCTAATGACGTCGTCCATTAGAGGCCCGTCCATTTACGCTTTCGATCATTTGTTTTAGTCTATGACGTGTAGATCTAATAAACTATGCTGGCGCGTATCCGCTTCTTTCTTCTCTGTTGAAGAGCTTAATGGCGGGCACCAATAGGATTTTATTGGCGACATTCAATGGAAGAAAGCGTGGTTGTTACCATATAAATATTGTATTTCAAATTAAATTAAAGAAGTGCACTTTTAATTTTTGCTCAAAATATATCCACACCTGGCGAGATTTTGTGGTGAAAGTGAAAGCCTTAGCCATTTATTTTTCTCTTGTAGAATATCTTCGAAGTTTTGTTGTGAATTGATTGTTTGTCTACAATTTATAAAAAATATATTTTTTTGCATTAAAGATATTATCTGTTCTTTTGAACACGAGAATAAAGCATTAGTTTGTATTGTTAATTATTTTTTTATTCTTGTAGCAAAATTGTATTTGCACAGAGGTATATTAAAAAGCTTCCCAGGCTCACCGAGCTCTTAGTTGATGTGGAGTATTTGGTTAAATCTTTAAAATGGCTCATGAATAAGAAATGTTCTTCATTTTAAGATATTATGATAACATTTTGGTATGAGCCGTGAACCAGGACAAATATTATTAATTTTTTTTGTTTTCTTTTCTGGGTTTTCTATTTATTTTTCTTCTATTGTTATTGCCTTTTTGTGTATGCAATTCTAATTGTACAATTGTTAACTTTTTTGCCTTCACAATAAAAAATAAATAAGAGCTTAATGGCGGGAGTACAAACTACCAAGCTCAAAGCCTCAAACCCTCCATTAAAAAAAAATTATGGTTTAAACCTCATTTACTATAGCAAATCATTTGGACTCTGATATACATAATCATTGTTCTGTTGTCATTGAGTCAATTCAAACATTCAGGGGACAAAGTATGTTTAATTTCCATATACATAGACTAGATCCTCCTCAAATAAAATGCATGTTAAAAAATGTCTTGAAATTTAAAACGAAATTAATTAGCCTACATTTAGTGATAAATAACTGCTTTGATATTTAAAATTAAATCAAATGTGATTGTTCATTATTACACACTACTTAAGGGACATTCTCTTAAGATTTGTCTATTTGAGCTACACCCATCACATAACAGTGGCATAAAATGTAGCATATTTGCTTGCAGTCTAAAAAGACATTTTCAAGAGAATGGGGCCATGCTCCTGTATGACAATGACTGTCCATAAAGCGAGGTCCATCAAGAAATTATTTACGGAGCCTGGAGTGAAAGAACTTTACTAGCCTGCACAAAGCCCAGACCTGAACACCACTGAACACCTTTGGGTTAAATTGGATAAATGTTTCCAAATATTAAAATTTGGAGACCAAACGTACAAAGTTTCTTCTCTGCCATCTGAATATTTGGAGAGTACCAACATCTAGTAGACAACTTTATCAGAAGAGTGAATAAGCGATTTAATGTCTTTTCAGCACTCTTCATACATTAAATATATGCAAATAGGAGGCCTTGGTAGCTCAGAGAGTATCAATGCTAACTACCACCAACTACCTCCAGCCAGGTCTCCTAAGCAACCCAATTGGCCTGGTTGCTAAGAAGGGTAAAGTCACTTGGGGTAACCTCATGATCACGATTAGTGATTCTCAGTTTACTTTCTTCTGACTGTTGTAAACTACTAAATTTTTTTTTTCTTCATTTGTTAAGTTGGGAGAAAGAAAGTGACATTCTGTTGTTGTATGATCAAATGGAGAAGCAAAATTTGCATTGGTCTTCCATTCATTGCTTTCAGTGAGGCACCACTGAATCATACACAAATTTAAGTTGATGACAACTCAGGCTACAGACACAAAAATGGGCCCAAAAAAAACATTAATCAAAATACAATTGTTTTAGATTGGTCCACTCACAGAAATAAAAAAACCAAGTGAAAGTTACATTTTTACTTGCACATTTTAGAATGGCATTACATTGTTTAGGTCGGTCACATGGATACATACAGTCATACTACATTTCAGTTTCATAGAGAGTACTCATTTCAAACTTGAGGGAAACTTGCACTTGAATGAATGACTTGACTCATGTACAAGAAGTGGGATTTAACTTAAGACGAATCTATGGTTCCATAATTCAGTTCACATTGTTCCCCTTGCAAGAGTACGGTCTTTGGTTGTAAAGGTTTAATACAAAATGCATATACATTATACTATTGTATACAGAAAAAGCTTCCACAGCTCATTTCAATGTGTGATGTTGGTTGATTCCTGCATTATGAAAACGTATTGTAACACTCCACAGGACCCGTTGCCATTTGAAAGCTCCTCAAACACCTTTGCTATTACAGAAACAAAAGGGATGTTAAACAAAATAATTTGACATTGTGTTTAAAGTGAACTGTAGCAGGCTTTTTAGTCAGATTTTTGTAGACCGTGCAACAAAAACCTGTGCCAACCCTGCATTTGCTATTCCAAGATAAAAAGACACCACAACAGAGGAATGCTTCTGCCATGATGGTATCAACTTGGATTACAACACTTAAGTGTTAAATTTACCTTCACAGGACGACATCACTGGACCCTTCAACACCTTGTTCCTTAGATTAAACAGGACCAATTAGAAAACAAACTGGTCATCATTAAGTAGGTTACAGTGATTTGACTGATCAGTGCCATTTGTGTCTGCACATTATATGTATAACGTTTTAAGGTTAAATCACACCACAATCAAGTCTTTATGAAACAGAAAACAAATCCTTACCACAGAGATATGGTGACCACAGAGTCCCTGAGATTCATTGGAACTGCTGCAGAAAAAAAAAAAAGTATATTTACCTAAATGCATCTATTATGCATTTCAAATAAAACACATTTTATATGACTGTTCACCTTAAGTCTAGGGCTGCCCCATTTTTTGAGCACAGTCCACTCTCAGAAGGCATGGACTGACCAGTGCAAAACATCAAGATTCACTAAAACAGCAAAAGCTGATGAAGCACAAACGGCAGTGCCTTTCTCTACCAGCAGAGTAACACTAGCTCAGGCATGGAAAAGGCCTGCACAGCTGACTTCCGCTGGATTTATGAGCAAAACATACAATATATAAAAAAACGTGCATGACGTACCAGTTACAGAAGTCGTGGATTCATAAACTGAAGTAAATACAATCCTATTCAGCCACCTAGAAGTGAAAAAGTAAATGCAGTGTTACTTTCATCAAGCGCACGTGGTCAAACACACACACACAAAAACTACAAGGATGTAGAAAAGAGTCATAGGACGCCACGTATATAGTTTTGAATTTGGTTAAAACATAATGAAACTAAGAATTCTACACAGGTGTGCGAATTTACCTTCTAATGGCCAGCTCTCGCTGTCATTTTCCTTTGTTGTGATAACACGCTTCCACCGCCCCATTGTAAAATAAGAGACCGAATTCAGGAGCGCGGCGGTATTTATAGAGGATTACGGCACCGCACCATCGAAGAAGAGCGAGTAGGCCGTCGCGTGGTATGGTGACGTCAGATTCGCGAACGAGTTGTTCTTTTGAACCGATTCATTTAAATGATTCACACAGTGTTAGATCGCTCTACAAAGGGATATTCATTACTTTAATGTATGTTTAGGCGAAAAACTGTGAACATAACAACACAAAGCACACAATATTTTTTTTCTGTCCCCCTTTTTCTCTCCAGTTTGGAATGCCCAATACTCAATGCACTCTAAATCCTTGTAGTGGTGTAATGACTCACCTCAATCAGGGTGGCCAAGGGCGAATCTTAGTTGCTTCCATGTCTGAGTCTGAGACCATTAATCTGTGCATTTTATAACGTGGCTTGTTGAGCGCGTTACAGTGGAGACATAGTACGTGTGGAGGCTTCACGCCATCCACCGCAGCATCCACGCCCTCACCACGCGCTCCACCGAGAGCGAACAACATTATAGTGACTACCAGGAGGTTACCCCATCTGAATCTACCCTCCCTAGGTTGCTTAGGAGACCTGGCTAGAGTCACTCAGAACGCGCTGGGATTCTAATTTGCGTCTTTACTCATTGAGCTACCCAGGCCCCCCAAAGCACACAATATTAACAGTAACAAATTGTTATCCATAACTTACATCATTAGCTATCAGGACAATACAAATCTGTTCAGCTGTGACCTCAATTTGTTGGCGAACCTGGAAGGTGAAGGGCCCAAACATACTTCACACATGTTGCCAACACATGGCCAACGCATGGTCCCGTTGTACATAACGTGAGCTCTTGCGTTGCTCTGGTGGTTACGAACCTCGGACCACAATGGGGCGAATGAGCCCCCTTATGCGCCACAAAGCCTGATGTGTTGGAGTCAACACGTCGACAGTTGAGGAGTGTGTGCTTTTGTGTTTGCTGAAAAAAGGATAGAAAAATATGTTTGTTTAATCTTACTGGTTAGGCGCGACTCTCCTCAAATTGCTGCTCCGCCATGACAGTTGTTGATTGGAAAAAGAAAATCCGCTGTAGCACCCCTTGCAGCAACTGAGAATACAGCGCATACTTGCGTGAGGTCAAAGGTGTAGATTTGTCTTGAATATTGGGGGTTTTATAGTGTGAAGCATCTAGATGTTTCCATTGATCATGGTATACGTATTGGAGGGGGTTGTACTTGCTTGTTTTGATTATTGGGGGTTACCTCCCCCCATACACCCTGAAAACCTCGCCCATGCTTTAGGTTATGAATTGCGCTCTGACATGTTTCACAATGCAACGACGCGTGAAATCAAGCTTGCGTAGGAAGATGCGTCTGTGTTCACAAACTTACATTGAGTATGTTTGGGCCGTAATTCACCATGTAATTTATCTGTAACTTATTATACGTTTTAATAATTATAAAAAAATATTTATGGGATTTAAAACATACATTTTACACAGTCATACCTCAAATGAGAATTTTGAAGCCGCTGTATTAAAAAAAATTAAGTTGTTAGCAAGTTGCTAGATAAGGACTACAAATACCACAAGCATGTAAGCGAATGTACCTGACGAAATGGAAAAAGCAAAGGGTTGTAGTTCTTATCTAGCAACTTGTTAGCAACATATTATAAAGGAAAAAAAACAAAACATAGCTGCTTTAAAATTCATGTTTGGGGTACGACTGTAATTTATGTTGAAGTACAAAACATCCAAGTATCTGAAAGTCATTTTGAAAGAACAAATTTCCCTGATGGCACATGTACATGTACATCACCCAGATGTCTATTAGATGTGTGGATTTACATCTGAAAGACATATTTTTTGATTGTTTGCTCATCTGCAGTACATCTATAAGATTTCTTCTCTCGGATGTCAATAAGACATTCAGCAGATGTCTTTGAGACGTTTATGAGTTAGAATGTTTGTAAATCTTGGCCGGTATTCACAAAGATTTTTATCTTACAACAAGGAGTTCTCCTAAACGTTCCTAGCTAAGGGTTTTTGCTTAAAATCTATTCACAAAACTGCTAACAGCAAGGTTTACTAATGAAATCTTAATGCAAGCGTAAAGCTGCGTTCACACTGCCAGTGACACGCAGTGACAAAACGACCTCATCTCATTCATTTTCAATGAGAGCTGGCGATTTCCGGCAACACGAGCGACTGTTGGTGACCGGATGTGGGCGTGTCCAGCGACGTGACAAAGTTGAGAAATGTTTAACTTTATGCAAATGAAGAGTGACTTTCGGGAGTGACAGCCAATACGAAAGAAGATGGTTGCTCACGTGATCCTACTATTTTAACAATAATATTAATTGTAAACAAACTGAAAGCTGCGCTCACACTGCCAGCTACTTTGTCGCTGCATGTCGCCAGTGGCTGACGGTCAGGTCGCTAGTGGTGTGTATGGAGAGTCTAAACAGCACTGTTTCGATACAATTAATATTATTATTAAAATATTAGGATCACGTGAGCTCTACCATCTTCACTCATATTGGCTGTCGCTCCCGAAAGTCGCTCTTTGGTTAAATTTAAACATTTCTCAACTTTGTCGTGTCGATGGACATGCCCACATCCGGTCGCCATCGCTCGTGTCGCCGGAAGTTGCCAGCTCTCATTGAAAATGAATGAGGTGAGGTCGCTTTTTCGCCGCGTGTCGCTGGCAGTGTGAACGCAGCGTAAGGCGGAGTTGACCTCATTGCCATGGATGACGTCATATTTTGTTAGCGCACTCTTTGAATGTGATTGGTAGACAGGGAAGTGCTATTTTTCAGCAAATTCCTCATAGACAGACAGTGAAATAAATAACAAATATAATATTTATAGATTATTTTAGAATTATAGAATATTTTTTTTCATTTCAGTCACTCTTAGGGAACTTTTTAATTCAATGTTTTAAACAAATTTTCCTTAACAACAGAGGAGTGGCACATTACAACAGTTCTTTCACACTTTCAGAAATAAGCATTTATGCATTTTTTAAACAATTTTATAAATATATATTTGAAGTCAAAGGATAATCTCTAATATTCTGGGTCTAATTTGGGTGGGTCCATACCCAACGTTATGTTGCTATGCCACTGTTTAGAAGTCCTGTTGTGGGTTTAGGAGCTACTTTTAGCATTAAAATGCTTCATTAATTCATATTAGATGAAAATTGAACGAGTCCTAAAATTAGTTGCTCCTAAATTCCCATGTTAGGAGCTACTTTTAGCCTTAAGATGTTATGCATAGATGGATACGGGCCCTGCTCTTTTTAAAATGTTTAGCAGATATTAATTAGAATGTAATGTTTTGCAGATGAAAAGATCTGAAACGTAAGACGTGAGCTATGATCTGGGCTTGGAGCGCTGAAAGTTCTGTAAAGGTGAAACAGCTGTTTCCATCAAAAGCGTGTAAAAGCCAAAGGCTTTTTAATTGCTTACACCAAAATAAGTGCCTTGGATAATTGTTGTATACTATATGAAAGTAATGTCGACCCACAGACCTTATTTGAATCACAAATCTAAAACTACCATTATAAAAACCCATTGGAAAAGTTTGGACCACGAGCTGATGACAGCTCTGTTGTTGTTACAATGCATTTTGGAGTTATTAACAAGACAACAATTCTTATAACATAATCGTGAGATAAATAGCCATTTTACCACACAAATTAAATGAAAAAGAATTTCTGAGAAGAGTACTTGTGATTGACTCAGTTGGTGAACAGGTTCATTGAAACAAACTGTTCGAACGAACCGATTCGCTAAAATGAATCGGACTTCCTAGTGCCCCGCCCCTCCCAAGGCTTGCGTGGTGTGTTCATTGGGCGTCTTTGAACGGAAGGGATTGAGCCGCTTTCAAATCACACGAATCACGATGGCTGAAGGATGCGTCCTCCGGAGATCGCGTTTGTCGGCCGCATACGTCATCGATGCTCTCTCGTTTAATTTGTTTTGTCTTTTTCTTATTTTGTATCTATTGTCAATCTATTTTATGTATATGCACTTACATTTATACAATTGTTAACCTTTTTGCATTCCGAATAAAAAATAAAAATAAATAATTAAACGAGAGACGGTGACGTATGCGGCCTACAAATGCGACCTCCAGAGGACGCATCCATCGAAACGAGGCACAGCCGTCTTTTTTTGTCTAATTGGAAACGTTTGTTCACTCAAAGTTTAATTAATTACATTATTTCAAAATAATACGTCATCATGACGTTACAAATTCCCAGACTCCCCGATTACATTTATAAAGTGGAAAAGAAGGAGAAAGAGTTACAGACAGCAGGTTCTAAAGCAAAACCGCCAAAATGAATGATCCATTTTCTAAAGTACCATTCATATCACCCCCCTCCAGCAATCTGGCTGTAGAAAAGGACCTCCCACATAAACCTGATCTATTAGTGGGCAAAATGCATAATATAGATTTCAAGGACATTAGTTACATTTGTAATCTTTGAGATTATTCAGTAGATGGCGCTAAAAAGTTGTTATGAGTCCTGTTTGAAAGGATGGGCAACACTGTGGATGACAGCAACATTATTACACGTTTACACAGAAAACAAATCGTTTCGTTGAGAAATGTATTACATGAAATACTGCACTGAGGTTTCACGTGAAAACACCATGGCTCTGCTCAGAAGAGAGTACTTTTAAATGCATACTATTAATGTGCAGAATACACTACATGCTGCCTACTATGCATTTCAAATAGTATGTGTTACAGTACACATAATGCAACACATATTTTCAAGTGGGATGCTACAGTGCTATCATCTCATGCACTCATTAAAGTTGCACGTTTAATTGAGAAATTGGCGTCAAGGTTAAAAAAAAAAAAAAAAAGTTATTTTGCATTTTTATTCATGTTTTGAGTAAAAATGCATTAACATTTGGCTGTAAGATCAAATAGCGAGCCAAGAAAGAGATTAAGAATTGTGGCCATAATTACTTCTGGTTCATTCATTACACAACTGAGCGCTATGTATTATAGGAATGTCATACAGGTCTCCCATGGAACCCAGAAAATGTGCATGCATATGAAAAAGCATGCATACTGCAGAAATAGGTAGTATGCTGTTCGCATGAGAATTCTACATGCAGGCTACTCGACATTCTAATTTCCAGACATGAATCAATTAGTTTGACCTAACTAAACACTATTTTGCATTTTGCAAGCACATTCAATGAATTGAACTACAACAGACTATGACTAAATTAAATTTGAGTTGAGAAATGTCACATATCATGAAGCACTTTGAATCACATTTCCCACAGCATAATGATGTCATTCACATGAATTCATCAAATCAGCAACACAATGAATGACATCTGGGTGCATGGGTACACAGACAGCACCAGTTTATTGCTTTACCCAAGAGCTCTGGCGTCATTATGTGCTATAAAAGAACCTTTCCCACTGAGACCCCCAGACAAGCATCTTCCCCAATCCCCTCTCCCACTGTTCCGTTGCGGGTTCTTGACCATGGCCAAAGCATCACCATGGCAACGTTTACAAGTTGGGAGTGACTGTGTCAAGATATGGGGATGAGGGTATAGGGGCCTGTGAGTGCAACCAAAGGGTATTAAACAATGAGCTGTTAATGAAGACAGCAAAATAGGAGGCCGTTTCAGGACGTTGAAAATTGAGCCAGTCTGGGTTAATTTGCCCACCCTGATCCCACCAGTTTGACAAAGTCATTGATGGAATGATAAAAAAAAAAGACTGTACCAATGGTATACATGCTGATAAGTGTCGGTGTAAAGTCCCAAGACCACTGTTGTATCAGAAGGCACAACATAAAACAAAACAAGCCAATAATTTAAATTCTCTCATCACTCTGATCTCATCCCAGATGTGCATGACATTTTCTTCTGCAGAAAAATATCTCAGCCCTGTAGGTTCATGCAGTGCAAGTGAATGGTGACCAAAGCTCCAAAAAGCACATAAAGGCAGCAGAGAAATAATCCATATGACTATTGGTTAAATAAATTTTTTCTAACTGATTTCAGGTGAGTACAAACCAAAATGTAAAAACAAATGTCACTGTACATCTTACCATTGCAACCTCTAGGCACGATTATGTATGTGCAGAGTGCTAGATGGCGTTAGGACGTATAATTGTGCTTGAAATCATGATCATGCCTAGAGACCACAATGGCAAGATGTACAGTGAAAAAGAGGTACATTTTGGTCTGTTCTCACCCAAAACTGGATCACTTCAGAAGACATGGATTAAACCACAGGAGTCGTATGGATTACTTCTATGCTGCCTTTATGTTCTTCAAAGTTTTAGTCACCATTCACTTGCATTGTATGGACCTACAGAGCTGAGAAATTATTTGAAAAATCTTAATTTGTGTCCTGCAAAAGAAAGTCATACACTTTTGGGATGGCATGAGGGTGATGAGAGAATTACAATTTCTGGGTGCAAACAAAAAATAGCATTCACAACTCAATTTATTTTTGCGCAAAACTTGATATTCAATTACAAAAAAAATTCAGGACAGGATTCGATGATTGTGAAAAGCAGATGTTTAATATCAGAATGAGTTATCAGTGGATTGTGTCTCCCAAAACACAAACGGCAACCACTTTTCTCTGGGATATGGAGGCTGAAATTTGGTAACCCAGTGACTAATGATAATGCTTATTTTTCCAAATGTGTTATTTAATTTTATTGCTGCAACCTTTATTATATTAACTGGCGCTCAATGTCTGCATTAACTATTGGCACAACTTTAGAAAGGTTGCATTGCGTACAACAGTAGCCTAAAACAATACCTAATAAGCCATTTGGTAAACATTAACCAATAGCAAACGCAAGGGCGGCTGTGGCTCAGCTGGTAGAGCAGGTCAGCCAGAAATAGCAGTTTAGTTGGCAGTTCGATTCCCGGCCCACATGTCACCACATGCCAAAAAGTGTCCTTGGGCAAGACACAGAAACCCAAGTTGCTCCCAACGGCAGGCTAGCTCCTCGCATGGCAGCTCTGCTGTCATTGGCGTGCGAGTTTGTGTGTGAGAATGGGACGCAGTGTAAAGCGCTTTGGTAACCACTAAGGCTAAAAAAAAAAAAAAAAAAAAAAAGGAGCTATACCATTTACCATTTGTGATAATGTGCACAGATGAATCATTCACAAAAATGCCAGGAACATGTAATAAGATGCAAAACAGGGGCAATTTTGAAAAAATTCCTTTTCGACTTTAAAAGGAATATTCCAGGTTCAATACAAGTTACGCTCAATCGACAGCACTTGTGGCATAATGTTGATTGATACAAAAAAAGACTCGTTCCTCCATTTCTTAAAAAAAAAAAAAGGGATTCAAAGAAGCTCTTACAATGGAAGTGAATGAGTCCAATTTTTGGAGGGTTTAAAAAGGCAGAAAATTGAAGCTTATCATTTTATAAAAGCGCTTACATTAAATTTACTGCGAAAACTTGTGTATTATTTGAGCTGTAAAGTTATTAAAAATCCTAATTTTTGCAGCAGACTACAGTTCTGTAGGCAGAATGTGTTATTTGGTATCAACGTTATGTTGTCATTGCAACAAAGTTGTAAAATATGATATAACTTCACACATTGAAGGTTAGCAAGCAATTTTAAATCACATTAAAATCATGTTAGCATTCGTATAGTTTACGTCTTGTGGCTATTCTTTTGAAACCGTAAGTATTTTTAACATTTACGGATAGGCTCCATACACTTACTATGGAAGTGAATGGAGCCTAACACAGATTTGTGCTTTTTTTTAAAAAAAAAAAGAAAAAGGACAAGTCACTTTGGTGGTAATCAACATTATGCCACAAATGCGGACAATAAAATTCCTTTAAAATGACTTCAGACAGAATATCTTTCATTCATATCAAATAAAAACTGACTTGCAGAAGGGGCAACAATGAAATCATGCTTTATTTCAAATTCTTCTTATTTACAAATACAAATATTACAAAAGGGCAACTATGTTTTCAATTCTGTTAATTTAACATATTTTAAACACAACACATAAAAGTACAGCAGATAACCGCCGATTTCTGTCAGCATTAAATCTCATTCATCTTTAAAGTGCATCAAAGTGAGGGAACACAACATGTACATATGCAGGTGTAATGCATTTTGCTTCACCATATTTTCTTTGGGATCTTGAGTACATTTTATCTGATCACATGGTAAATTGAAGCTCACTATTGCTTACCTAACTGTAAAACACAGTCAATTTGACCTAAACCACACCAGGTTTAGGATCAATTAGACCACAGAGGGCTGAATTACACGAGAGTTCAGTTTTCAGTCATTTACTATGGGCACAATTTGCTTTGATGTTGAATAAAATGTCTCATGATAGAAAGGTAACATTCTAGCTAAAACACGGCAAGGCAAATTCTTTAAGACATAAAACTGGGTTTTTCTAAGAAGGTTCTGGGAGGAATTATGTCAAATTTCCCTTCTGAGGTGTACTGTTACCTGCACAGGGCACACTAGTGTTCAGAGGTAGAGTATGCAGCTAGGAACAGTGCTAAGTCTTGAAAACAGAGGCTAAAGCCAAGACCTGAATGAGAGGAGAACTCTACAAAGTAGCGGTCTTTCTGTCCAGGATCCATTACAGTGTACTGTCCATTCTGAACAGACACAATGAATAGCTTCTTTATTTAGGTGGCATTTTAGGAGGAGAATGCAGTTCGAGTAAACAGTTTACATAAAAACCTTGGCGTCCACCAACGGAAGTCTACTTGTTTTCACATATATTCAAGGAATGGATCACCGGAAGATTAACATTGACATCTTTTACTCACCCTGATGTCAATCCAAACCCATATGACTTACTTTATTCCATGGAACACAAAAGGAGAAATTCTGAATTATGTCCTGGTCACTCTTTTCCATGGAATTATAATGAATGGGAAAGTTTTCAAGCTTCAAAAAGGGTGCAAAAGTCAGTGAGTTGAACGGGTCAGTCTGTTTCATGAATGAATCACTCAACACTTTTTTTTGTGAACCAGATCAACTGATTCATTGAAAAGATAAGACTCCAAAGAATGATTCACTATGTTTGGTTTGTATGGCTTCAGAAGACTCGGAATATAGCGCAAGACTTATGATGCTCTTGCGTCCTTTTTGGAAAGCCTCACTCATTGTAACTGCATGGAAAATGTGATCAATCCCATCAGAGTCTTCAAAATGTATTTTGCGTTCAAAAGAATAAAGGCCAACATACAGTTTTGGAACAATATGATGGTGAGTAAATGACCGAATTGTAATGTTTTGATGAGCATGTGACAACCATGAAATGTCACTACTCGAAGTGTTCAAGTATCAACCAAATATTATCTCCATGTGGGTTGGGCAGCAGGTCTGGGAATTTTAGGACCTGGGATTCGGGAAGCCAGGCTTTTGGTGAATGCAGACTCTGGACTCTTTGCAGCCTTGGCTGCAGTGATGATGGCCGTGCGGATTGTCTTGGCGGTCACAGCAGCGGTTGGACTATGTATAACGTGGGGCGTCTGGGAGCCTGAATTGGACGCTAGCCGCTTGGACACGCGCAACGGCGAGCCGCGAACAAACGGCTCACGACATTTGTCCTTGTTCACAGTCTCTGTAGCATTATGCTTTTGTTTCTTTTCAGACTGTGCATTCGACTTCTGCCCTGTGCTGGCATTATGTTGGAGTTCGTTTTGGACACCGTTAAATCGTGTGATTAACGAGGAGCGTACAGATGTGGAATGTGTAGGGGAAAGACGCGATATGTGACTAGCTGACAAACCATCGACATGAGTTGGCTCCGCTTTAGTGCGCACCCTTGGAATGCCACTACTATTCGAAGGCCCTCCACGAGGTACCAGTCCTCTTTTAGTTTTTCCTCGAGTGGGCGTTTTTATAGCACGCAAATCATTAGCATGTGGCGAGCAAGCACCATCCCTCTCCTCGGCTTCTTTTTTCCATTTAGAGCAGTGATTGGCTGCAGGGCGCGATACAGTTGCCGAAAGGCTCTCGTACGAGCGGAGGCCCCTCACTAGGGTGTGGCACTCAAGTGTCTCGCCAACACGCGGGTAAATGCGACTTCTATCTGGAATAGAGGACTCAAGTTCACGGGCAAGAGGCGGATTAGCGTCAACAGGGCAAGAGATGTTCAACCAAGTCTCTCCTACCAGACTTGTGGCGGATTCAGCATCTGACTCTGGTGTTACTCCCTTTTCAGATGGAGCCTCTTTGGCATTTACATGATCCTGCTTCTCAACGCCCTCCGAAGCATCTGTCGCTATCTGCTTCAGCCTTTCACAGGCATCTTGAACCTGTTTCTCAACTTTCAAAACATTGTTAGAGGATAGTCCTGTGAGCGGCAAGACATTCGCTGCCCCCTGCTGATGTGACGTGATACTCGTTTCTCCGAAAGCAACAAAAGCGTCATCACTGAGGACTGTCCTTGTATTCAACGCAGAATGGCTTTTCATACTGTTTGGTGTAACCATTGTGCCTCGCTGAAGGCCACACGTTGAATCGGTGCTTGACAAACACTGACCCACTCTAAGTCCTTTGTTTATTCCTTGTTCAGTTTGTACAGTGTCATTCTTGTGTAGCGAGTGGCTTCTAAGCTCTGACACTCCACTAAATCCTTCAGGATTGAGAGCATGAAAGGTTCCGTTCTCAGAGTTGGGGTGCTGCTTGTCAGATTTCATATTGCTCTCGACAGAGCAGAGGATGTACTGAGAGTGTCTGCGCAGACTGCGACGGGTCCCTGTGTAACTTAAGCTCCTCTGTAGGGCGCGATCCAGGTCATCCGATTGGTGCTCCACTTCCAGTCCTGTGCAGAGGGCAAGGGAACGACGCTTTTCCACATTCTCACGCTCGCGTGCCACACGCCGCTGCTCTTGTAGCTCCCTCTCTGTATTCTCCTGAGAGGAAAACAAATCAGTTGTCAGTTTATTGACAGGCTATTTAATTTCAAATTCAAAAGACACATGCAACATAAATATTAAGATTAAGATTCAACTTCATTGTCATTGTGCAGAGTACAGGTACAGAGCCAATGAAATGCATTTGTGTTTGCATATCCCAACTATGCAGAGGTCAGAGCGCAGGGTCAGCCATGAAACAGTGCCCCTGGAGCAGATAGGGTCAAGGGCCTTGCTCAAGGGCCCCAACAGTGGTATCTTGGCAGTGCTGGGGCTTGAACCCCCGACCTTTCGGTCAGTAACCCAGAGCCTTAACCGCTGAGCCACCAATGTTGTATTGGTGCATAAAAATATGCCTACAAATACAGATCCATCAAGATACACCGTACATGGAATATTGTCAAATATCAAAATACAGACTTCTGTAGCTATTTTGTAGTAAAACTACACATGGTAACATGCTCACCCGCACAGCTCTTTGGAATCGCTGGCAGAAGCACTGGAAGATATGACAGGCCTCCTCTAGTTTGAAGGAATTTTCATCTTCACAGAAGAACTCCACGAGGGCTTTACTAGCATTCTGTAAGATTTCCACCTCATCAGCTGCTTCTTTCAGCCTCACGTCTGCCACCTAAACAAAGAAATTATGAACTTACATACATTAATTTTAACATAAATTATTTGACTAGAAGTCGAAGGGTGAATACCTTCAGAAAAGTTCTCGTCTGTCGCTCGATTTCAGTGTCTGTCTGAGCTCTGATTTGGAGTTCGGCGACTCTGCTATGCAATCGTGATAGATCCTCTGCAACAGACTCTTCTGATAACCTAACCAGAAAAACACTAGTGATTATGTTGACCATGACAACTTTTTCCCTTATTTTTATTTTTTTGCCTAATCCTTCCTAATCCCAACTGGAATAAAATACCTTGACTATGGGAAAACAAGTGTAACAGTGAAATCAAAAATTACCGGCTGTTGGAGATGAATGGATTAGACTACAAAATACAGAAATATTGAGTGTTTGGGAGCATCCCAATCCTTTAGATTAGCACATATGTGGATGTGTGTTTGCACACACCAAGTCCTCGGACAGGTGCGCACGCACACACGCCATCTAATCTTTTTTACGGTTTTACTAACTCCAAATATAATTGTGATAGCAAATTTGCAAATGATGAGAATGAGATGTCATTTGTCAGCAAATTAAAAATCATTATTTCAAAATTGCATTGTAAAGTCCAGATTCTAAGCTTTAAATGACACCTATTTGCTCAGATCAAGTGGTTATATATTAATATATACACACACGAAACAAGTACAAAACCAGTCACAATTACTAAAAAAATATCTAATGCAATAACTTGATACTATATGCAATTTCACAGATTTAAAAACAATCTTAGTGGGCCGGTCATTTTTGACCGGGAACAAAAATGTGCTAGCACAAAACACAGCACAACAAATAATACTTTGCAATATAAATGCTCCACAATTTTCGCATTTACACTAACGACAATGAGATTTTTATTGTTTTGCATTTTAAACAATAAAATGTTCTTTATCGTACATGGTCTTAAATATAACCTTTATTTTCTTTTAGCAAAATGGGTTTCATTAATTTTTTTCTTGTCCTTTTGGGGTGAAATGTGACTGCAGCATGATCTTGACAGGTTTTGTGGGATTAATTCTGCTAGACTGGGAGTTTGGAGAATTATAACGTTATCAGTGGCTTGTTTGTATGCTGACCTTGAAGCTGGAGCGACGTGACTCAAGTGGCTGGGAAACATCAGCAAGTCTTTATCCTTCTTCACCGCCTCCTGTAGGGACAAATCAAGACACTTGATGATTTTGATCAAGTCACTCTTAATCTGTTCCAATGCACTTAGTTCAATTCAAACTATAAATGTCTTCTATTCAGTTCTTTGTATACTGTGCAGTATGCAGTGCACTAGCATTCCAATCCAAACATAGCAATGGACACTAAGGATTTCTTCCTTAACAGCCACCGTTTGTTTGCCTTAGTTCATGTAGTTATGTTACTCACTTTGAAGAAATGAAAGTGAAGCTACTGTGACATGATGTTTGAAAAATGTGATTACCGAAAGCACTTACCATGGCAACAAAATGCAAGAGGTTCATGCCTGGTTTGTTGGCTTTGGTGTCGGCCAGTTTGAGTAAAGAGGAAATCCTGAATCCAGCAGCATTCCCAGCGTAACCTCCCTGTGGAGACAAGATAACTCAATAGTACTCCAAAAAGGTGCAGATTTTTCAAACTATTCCTTATCAATAATGGCATAATAAAAGGCTTTTACATCTCATTTTGAGTGCCACAGAAAGACATGATTTGAACCTTTAACATAAATGAATGCAAAACACTTACAGCATTCATATAGTTTCCTGCCTTGAGCACCAGTCGCAGGATGGAGTGAAGCTCGGGGCAGCTCAGCAACTCTACACATCACCACATGAACATCAACCACATCAATTACACCTTGCATCAGGTTCCACTTATTCCATTAAACATCAGATCCAAAATTCCATAAAAGACCCCCATGAAAAAAAACTATATCTCTGATACTTTGTTGCGTACATGTGAAATTGATTTAGGAGGGAAGCTAAAGGTTTCAGAGCTGCAACAGTCCCAAACAAACCTACTGAAAGCAGGACCATTGGCCCCCCACTGACTATTTACCTCGAGCCGCCTCCCCCAGACATCTGGCCGCCACACAGAGAGAGGTTACGGCAGGGTCAAACTCCTGCTGGAGGATCATGGCATCCAGTAGCATGCGAAAGCTGGTGGGGTCACATGATGATGATAACAAGAGAGGAAGAGCTGATTAATTAACAGTCAGCAAAAGATATCATGATATGTTTATGTAGGAGGGCTTGAGCAGATGAGCTCAGATGGTTTAAGACATCTGAGGAGAACATTAACTATGGTAAAAGGTTAAGAGGAAATGGTTTGGTTTTTGAAAAAGGGAATGAATAGATGAGGATATAGTCATGAATTCTTACCTTGGTAACTCCACCAGCAACAGCATGAAAAGATCTGGCTCGGCCAGTAAACTACGGTCACCACTGAACTTTTTCAATCTAGCCTCCTGGACAAAAGAAAACACAAACACAAGTAGATTCATATAAAGTTTTATATTCCGAATGGAGTTCTAGAAATGAGATTCTTATTGGATTTACTGACTCAGACTGTAGTCACGCTGACTTTGAGCGGTTGATTCAAAAATCCAGACACATAAAATTAGTCATTTGTTTGAGAATTGGGCTACACTCATGACTTGTATGTTTCGTGCAGTAGAGTCAAAAGAACTGGCTCATAAGAGTAATTTGCTCAGGAATCAGACTGCAGGCAAGCTGTATTTTTTGAGCTGTAGATTCAAAAGTCCCAACTCAAAGTTTCATTTGTTTGGAAATTGGGCTACACTTGTTGAGTTCTACGTTTCGTACTGTAGATTAAAAAAATAAAAATGGCTCATAAGTGTCATTTGTTTAGGATTCAAACTGCAGTCAGGCTGTATTTGAGCTGTTGATTCAAAAGACCAGACTCATAAAAAGCTATTTGTTCTGGAATCGGGCTACACTGGTGTACAGTCCGTTTCGTGCGTTAGAGTCAAAAGAACTGGCTCATAGAAGTCATTTGTTCGAGAATCAGACTGCGGTCACGCTGTATTTTATGAGCTGTTGATTCAAAAGACCCAACTCATAAAGTGTCATTTTTGGGGGAATTGGGCTACACTGGTTGCGCTATACATTTTAAGCTCTAGATTAAAAAGAACTGACTTAATTTTTTTTTTTTAAATTAAGTCAGTTTGCATATATTTTTTTTTTTCAGGAATCAAACTACAGTCACGCTGTGTTTGAGTTGTAGATAAACAAAATAAATAAACTCGGAGCCATTATTTTGGGAATCGGTCTACACTGGTCACGGTGGATGTTTCGTGCTGTAATAACCCAAAATAACCCACTCAAGTATGAAAAAAGTAATTTGTTCAGGATTTGGGCTACGCTGGTGCACTGTACGTTTTGCACAGCTAATTTAATAGCGGTACTGCAATGCCGCTGAATGGTAGCACAGGAAACACTGTCAGAGTATTTCAGCACAATGTCCTGTAGTATCGGCAGAAGAATGCACATTCATGAACTTGGTTCATGAAGCACCACCACGATGCTAGGGTGTTGTGGGAGGTTGCTATAGCATTGCTATGCCTAAGGTTTTACAGTGGTTTTTAGCGCATTGCAACATGGATGCAAGATAGTCCTGGGTGGATGCTTATTGGCCTAAATCATAAGAGCCCACCCCCAATTCTGTGATATACTTGTCTCTAAACGTCGCTGAAGTCCCTCCATTTTTTTTTCACCAGTTTTAAAAAAAATAAATAAAGAAATAAAATAAAATCGCAAATTGTAAGTGTGATTGCTTAGAAAAGTAATAGCACACCTCTCCACAACGAGCCGTATGATTTCGGATATCATTCGTGTCTGTAACAAACTGTGCAAGCCGAATTGCGCACAAAATTTGAATAATTAGGGATGGGGGTTTGTTCAATTCCTTCACCTTACGTATGAGCAAGAATAGTGATGCATGCCTTAGCAAACCTTTCAAAGTATCAGTCCAACAAGACTTTTCCAACAGAATGGAAAGCAAGGGCGAGTCTAGCCCCTTTTTAGGGGTGCTTCAGGACCCCTAAGAAGGAGCTCAGCACCCCTAAAACTTGGAGTAAGAAATGTTGTTATTCTAAAAATTGTTAGTCTTTGACAAGGTTAAATAATATCCAAAACATACTCTGTAGTTTGTGGTTTAAAATGTATGTGTTAAGGATGAAAATGAAAACACCCCCGCTTAGCAAATGGTATCATCCTCTTCTCTTCTTCTACTTCTCCTCTGTACCTGCACCGCTCAGCACGACCGTCATCCGGCGCGAAACACACGCAGAGGGAGAACCCGTTCTGTAGTGTTGTGAATCAACTAAGTTGCTCCAAAGCTGTGTCTCACACTTCTTTCCTTTTACCTAGAGTTGTTCCGATTCTGAAACCATATCGGTGAGTACTGGAGTCAGTATCCTGAATCACCATGGTACACCTATAATAAGTGTTAATTTTCGGACTATTTTAGTCCAGCGGGTCACTGCCGCTGTGGAGTAGCACAGGACCTGGGTGACTCATCCATAGTCATAAACGGAGAGAAGTAGCGCCGGTTACAATGTTCTTCCGCAAGACGCATGCAGTTCTGTTTATTAACTGCTAGAGCGTGAAACAAAAACAGCAGCGCGACAAATAAACTGCGTACCTGTGTAGTGCGTACGTGTGTCCCTGTTGGTAAAGTTTAGCGTTAATTTGATACTCATTTTAACAATCGGGAGTCATGTAAACATGACATCACGTGTGTCTTTTCTGGTCAGTCGTCATGGAAACATGAAGCCCTGGCATTTGGACCAGAGTAAAACAAACATATCACTGTATACTACCAGTATGTGTGAAAACACTCACTGTGGCTTTTTAAATGAATTGTTATTCATTCCTAGATTTATATCTGTTATTTTTCAGTTGTGGCTGACTATCAAACTAGACAATAAAAGAAAGTTTAATGTTTTTCTTTTGCTGTATTTATTCATTCCTCACACACAGAGGATTTAACCTGAACCAGGCTTAACTCCTGAACTCCTAGCATTACTCTCTCTCTCTCTCTCTCTCTCTCTCTCTGTGTGTGTGTGTGTGTGTGTGTGGCCTGCCAGTGAGCAATGGACATACAACAGTTCTTTAAAAGAAAAAAGACAGATTCAGGTGAGAGACTAGGGACAGTCCATAATGACCTCCGTCTTGTTTTTTGTTTTTGTTCGTTCTTCTGAAATGTGTTAAGCTAAAGTAACAGATAATGCAAACCAGCTATCTGTTGTTGTATCAAATTACTTATCTAGGCAATGGTCCCCTGCTTTTATTTATTTTATTCATTTCAAACCCACAATGGAGAATACAGCTTCTCTTGTGAAAGGAATTTGTGATTTAAAAACGTTTCTAAGCCCAATAATAATAATAATAATAATAATAATAATAATAATAATAATAAAGACATTTAAAATGACACGCCTCTGTGTGCCTATTGATCATATCCTTAGAATCTGTAAATGGTCTCCATAACATTTTTGTGACATGACAAACTGACCTCAACTCTCCTGCCTACAATATATTTGTGTATGATTGTCAGTGCCAAGGGAAAGAGAGGGAGATGGAGAAGGAGAAAGGGAAAGAGAGAGCATGCAGGAAGAACCAGGTGAGGAAACAACAACAATAAATTGACATATAGTGAATAGTGGCAAGCAAAACAGTAACTACTCATACTCCTATACTAACTTATTGGCATTAAGTAGCCTATATTACATTTACTTTTTGTAACATTATTTTACACCAAATTTTTTCATAATAAAGGAGGAGGAAAACAACAGGGAGAGTCCGTAAGGGATGAGAGGGAATTGACTAGTGAAAGAAATGAAGAGACAGAGGGAGTGCAACATAGAGACCACCAAGCCAAAGCAGCAAAGACAGAAGAGAGCTGTTCAGACTTAGGGGATAAGGACACTGGTCCTAAACAGTTAAAGCTGTCTCAATACCCTCATACTCAGTTTGGCACACTAAAAAGAGCCTTTCAAGAACCATTTTTTTGTAAATAATTTACAGAAGATGAATTACATTTTGTTGTCCAAGTACCTGTTACTTTGTTCAATGACAATAAAGTTGAATCTAATCTAACCAATCTGATGACTGTTGATACAAAAGGAGGCACATGGAGTTAACGGTCAGGAAAAGCAGCTGAGTGAAGAGGGTTTTGTGTTTGTTACAGGGGGCTGTCTGTGTGAACTCTCACAATTAAGCTGGTGCTCTGAAAAGGTCTAAAAAAAAAAAAACAAAGAAAAAAAAAAACTGGATTTTGAACCAATGTTAAAATGATAAAGTTATTTTTCAATAGACATATTTTTTATTTTTGTGTGAAAAGAGGGTGGGTGGTGGCAGTGGGGCTCATTGGGTGCTCAGCACCCCTAAAGCTCTGACCCTAGAATCGCCCCTGATGGAAAGTATTACATTCCTACCGTAATTTGAGATTGTGTGGAGTAAAGGGGTTATTCCAATCAAGTGACATCATGTTGAAATGTGCATTCTCTCTAATATGAAACAGATTGAATCGGGGAAATGACAGATATCTCAGTTTTTGTGGAAGTATTGCATGTGAGAGAGAACATGATACCTCTTCGTTATCAGGCAGAAGCTTGCAGAGTTCTGTCAGTTTCTCGGCTCCGTATCGATGTCCGGCCCCCTGCCTCACATCCTCCACGATCTCATTGGCTGCACTGACAGAAGAGAGAACAGAGTCCCATGAAAATGTGTTTCTATTCAGTTTCTCTGTCCCATGTAGTAAAAATGTTGTTTAAATTGTAGGTTCGACTTTTCGCAGCGATCCCCCAGACAACATTGCAATCTCAACTAAATAAGAAAAATACCAATTTATGGAATAGTCTGGGTTCACTACAGGTTCTACAAGCTACATCAATAGCATCTATGCCATGCTAAAACAAAAGCGGTAATGCATTTACAATGGAAATCAATGGGGCAAGTGTATTGAAGGATTTACAAGCAGAAATATAAAGTGAAAAGCATAATATTTTGGTGCATCTCCTTGCCCCGTAGACTTCCATTGTAAGTGCATTATTGTACACATGATTTTTGCTTGTTTCCACAAACCAACAAAAACAAAAAAAAAAAAGTTGTCATTTTTCCAGTGTTGGTCCTTTCTGATCACAGACAAACTTACATATTTAAAGCTTATTGAAATGTGAAGATACAAGAATAGGACTATAGTATCTGGCCCTCCTGGCATCATAGGCTCTTCTTGTTGCCAATATAATTGTCATTTTGCACCTTAAAAGCTACAAGAAAATTATCCTCATGTTTCAAGCACATGGTCGGTTCTTTTGCCTGTCTAAAAATAGGTGTGCAAGACCATACTGGTTTAAGTTTTTTTGTTTTCATGGCCTGTATTTGTTAATGTTAGTAAAGGGTCATGCTTGTTCACCTTAGAGTTCAAAATGAAATAATGAAAAGGTACAAGGTGGCTCACACAACAAAGTCCCGCTTTGGCAACAGCGCAGTATAATTCATACTCGCACTTCAAAAGTGTGCTCTTCTGTGAGGTTACATAAATGGGGAAGTCTGTGGGAGGATTTCTCCTTAATTCCTCCACATGTTGTGACAGACAGACTCATTGAAAAGCTTTTCAAACCGATATGGGCACTGCTTTACTCAAATGCTTACTCTGAAATGCAGGTGCTGACATGTTAATGCAGACCTGTTTGTATAAAACAAAGACCAGTGCATTCAAAGAGACAAATAATGATTTATGGCTTATGATTTCCTGTCTGAGCAGAGTCTGAACTCTTAACGCTGGATTACATTTCCATGAAATTGGACGGATCAAATTACCGTAGACATTCAGAAGGCTTTAAGCTCACATTTTTGTTGAGAATCACTCAGGGTCCTCAAGTTAAAATTTTTAGCTCTTATAAAAAGGCACAACTTTAAAATGTCACAATAAAATGCACAGAACATATGCACTAGCACCAGGGCTGGAATGGTAATCTGGCATACCGGGCATTTTCCCGGTGGGCCGACACACTTTGAGGCCGATCAGGAGCGTACTGGTCATCGGAAGAACAGAGCATGCCGGTGGGTCGGCCGCAAAATCTGCCGAATGGGCCGCGATAATCTAAAAGGAGCTGCCGCGTTATGCAGAATGGACCACAAAACGGCACCGCAATATGCAGAAAAGGACAGCGATTTTATTTTTAGCTATCTGCATGCTGCAATTATCACATCCTAGTAAGGTGAAGGCTATTCTAATAAATATTACAGCACAGTATGTCACATTCCTCAAGTAGGTATACAAGCTGAAAGGCAGATTTTGTGAAGGCTTGGCTCATGAATATTAATCAAGTTGCTTAAAATAATATTTTGGATTAAACACAAGTTCAGCCTAATGCTGATTGTCATAAAACCATTTAGACTCGTCCTTCCTTTAAAAAAAGAGAAGCAAAAATCAAGGTTACGGTGAGGCACTTACAATGGAAGTGAATGGGGCCAATTAATGAGGGTTTAACAGGCAAAAATGTGAAGCTAAAATAATTTGTTAAAACTCATGTATTGTTTGAGCTGTAAAGTTGTTTGACTCGTCGCTTACCAGGATTAAAGAGTTTACAGCATTTTGATGGCATGCAAATGAAGTTGTAAAATTGGATATAACTTTAAAGAGAAAGTTATATCACACTAAAATCACATCAACACACATATTGTTTGCGTTTTGTGGCTATACTTTTGAAACAGAGTGTGAGTATTTTAACATATATGGATTGGCCCCCCCATTCACTTCCATTGTAAGTGCCTCATTGTAACAGAACTGACAAGTCTAAATACATTTTTGTGGCAGTCAACATTATGCCACAAATGCTCTCAACTGAGGTCAACTTGCATTAAACTCGGAATATTCCTTTAAATAGACGCTTGTAATGCATGACCCAGTAATGCATGACCCAGCATTAACACAATGTGTTAATTTCGCATCATGTTACACAATAGTAAAGTTTTTCACAAAAGCAGCCAATTGTAGTATTAAACATAATTTGCATATCAATTTACACTATAGGTGAGCAGTGCAACGTGACAAACTCAAGATCCTTACGATCAACACTGAAAGTCCAACGCAACAGTCGTCATACTCGCCCAAATAATTCTCCACATTTGAACAAAACTGATTTTGCATATCAGAGTGAAATGTTCACACTGGAGCCCTGATTCGAAGTCTGTGCAAATTTCAAATTAACAAGTTGCTGCAGAGATCAAGGTTCTGCACCTCATGTTTCAGTTGGGTGCAAAGCAGGTGCGACCTTTAGTAGTGACCTTTGACCACCTTTACTGACTGTCAAAAACATTGGACCGAATCGTCTCAACACTTGTCATCTGTCCTCAGACAACTTTTCATTCACACATCTACTACTTTGATGGCAACAAACAACGGCTGAAAAATAAACACACCCTGCAGCTACTGCCCATCTAAAGTGTTAAGACTTCCTTTATATTCAACACCTTCATTTCCTGTTTCTAACAAATGGAACTATATGACGTAATATTTGGCCTCAGATGCCCCGAGTAGCAATTGTTTTAACTAGTGGTCAACTGAAAGGAGTCAATGGTCAGTGCAGATACCGATATCTAGAGAGCAGGATGGTGAATATAACACTGTGCAATTAAATAGATTGTATAAAAAAAAAAAACTTAATTACTCAAGTAACAATTTTTTAAAACAAAGATGGTTAAATTAAAGATTGACAAGTCAGATAAGCTTAAAATGGCCAAATATCAGCAGATTAATCCGCCTGGCCAATATATAACTGTCTAATATTAGTTAAACTAAACCAATAACTTACATTTTCAACTGCCGTAGAAATATTCCAACATTCATGCTGCGCTTTGAGTCGAGCAGTGTAACCTGCAAAGAACAATTGGTAATCAGCACTTAAATCTGAATAAATTGCAATAGTGACCTATATATGGTCTATACTTAAAGGGATAGTTCACCCAAAAATGAAAACTCCTCCTGACATCCTGGATGTGCATGACTTTCTTCTGCAGAACACAAATTATGATTTTTAGAAGAATATTTCAGCTCTGTATGTCCATACAATGCAAGTGAATGGGTGCCCAAGTTTTGAAGCTCCAAAATCCACATAAGAGCAAAATAAAAGTCATCCATAAGACTCCAGGGGTTCAATCTATGTCTTAAGATGCGATATGATAGGTGTGGGTGAGAAACGGATACACTTTTAAGTCTTTGTCTTTTAATTCTCATCCTTGCCCAGTAGGGGCTGAAGTGCAAGAAGAATGTGAAAGTAGTAAAGATTGACTGATCAGGGAGGAGAATTTACAATAAAATAAAATACAAAAAAAAGACACTTAAATATGGATCTGTTTCTCAACTACACATATCATATCACGTCTGAAATCTGAAAACATGGATTACACCACCAGAGTCATCTGGAGTACTTTTATATTGTCCTCATGTGGATTTTGGAGCTTCAAAATTTTGGCACCCATTCACTTGTATTTTATGGACCTACTGAGCTTAAATATTCTTCTAAAATCTTTGTTTGTTCAGTTGAAGAAAGTCATACACATCTTGGATGGCATGAGGGCGAGTAAATGATGAGACCTTTCATTTTTGGGTGAACTAACCAATCAAACTCTCTCTTAATGAAACATGCTTTGTTTACAATTAATTGAATGTAAAACAGTGCCCTAATAACCTGCAGTTTATAGCTTAATCAAAAAGATAAGGTAAATGAGAGTAGTAGTAGTAGTATGTTTTATTTAATACCATGTCAGCGATCAAAGCTAGGTAAATGAGAAAAATATTGAGAAATACACAAAATGGCCTTTGAAAGAGCTTAAATTTCTATATAATCTTTCAAAATGGCGTTTTCAAACCCTATTAAGATTTACCAAAGCACTGCAGTGTTTTTACTTTGTGGTAAATAACGCAATATGAATTTGAGCTTACTTTGTCAATGCTAGTTTCTTGGGGAGATCTGCAGGACAGCAAATTTCGGCGAAAGCTTTTGGCCCTGTCTGGATTGCTGCCTTCTTTCTGCCCAAAGAGCTCATCCAAAGAATTCAGGTCAATACGGAAGTCATCATCCTCATTCAGGGAGCCACTCCACACACTATTACGGCCCTCTACGCGCTCTTTTGGTATCCGCTCCCAGTTGAGGTTGCGAAGCCTTTGTTTGCGGCCGGAGTCCACACGGGTCAGGCCACAGGTTGGGGCAGAAGGGGGTGGTGGTGGAGGAGGAGGAGGAGGGGGGATTGGGGGTGGTGGGACAGGGATGGCAGCCATGACTCTCACTTCCTGTTCCTGAGTGCCAGAACTGTCAAGGTACGTTCCATGAAGTCCCAGAAATCGAATGGAAACAATGTGAATATCCACAGATGCAAAGTCCAGAAGGCAGCACTGTCTGCTCGCACTAGTTTGAGACTGCCTGCTGTTACGTTTCTGATGTATATCTGTAGGGGGGGAAACAAGATTGTTAGAATGATGTAGGAAACAACAGATACACAAATCTGATAAGTATAAATTTGTATTACATATATAAGATTGTTTCTCACATAAGAAAAATACGACACCATATGGATCATTGACAAAGAGGTTGTACAAGGCGAGACATCTTTTAAAATTAAGTTTAAAACACGTCAAGTTCATAGAAATGTAATATTTGCGTCAATATGGTTTCATAAATTAAAAATGATAATTAC